>NC_089587.1:156617200-156988294 GCF_019320115.1 Miscanthus floridulus
GGTCGACGGGCCGATGCCCAGGTGGAGGCCGGCGGAGACATGGGCGGACCTACAGTTGTGCCCGGGTATTCCGGGCATACCCAACATTTTTGGGAAAAAATTTAGTAGTTCTTAGAGGTATATACATGTACAATATAGTTAAGGTCTCAAAATTGCGACTCTTCACTATTTTCTGCCTGTAATTCGCATCTAACTGAAAAGTAGCCCACAGGCCACACCTAACCGGACGGCCCAATGGCCCATCTGGCCTTCCCACTCCCTAATCTCCAATTCCCCACTCCCCAAACCCATCAGGAGGCTGCCGTAGGGGTAGGGTAGCCAGCAGCTTGGAACGTTCGAGTTCGACGGACGCGGAATCGCGCCGCGCCGCCGCTAGGCGCGTCCCCCGTCCCCCCCTGCCGCCCCGCTCCCCCCGGTAGCTGCGGAGCCAGAGCTGCTCGCTCGGCACGACCCGAGCCGTAGGAGCCGGCGAGCCCGACTACTCCAGTACCTCGATTTGATTTTTTTCGTTCAGAGGTAATCAAAATTCAAATCCCTTTGGCCTTTGCTATGTTCAGAGGTAATCAAAATTCAAATGTCTTGGCTCTTGTGAACTTTTTATGTTGTTCATCCAAATATTTTCTTACCATGGGCATACCCTACTCTAAAATCCTGGATCCGCCACTGGGCGGAGAGCGTTCCCTTCACATAGAGTAGGATACGCTTGATCAGCGCCATATGTGGCTCACGCGGGTCATGCATGAACAAGCAGACCTGCTGAACAGCAAAGGCCAAGTCAGGCCGCGTCAGTGTGAGATACTAAAGGGTGTCGGCGAGGCTCCAGTACTCGGAGGGGTCAGCCACCGGGGCACCGTCGGTGGCGGACAGCTTGGTCCGTGCATCGGCCGGCGTGGCAGTGGGGTGGCACTCGGACATGCCAGCCCGCTGGAGGAGGTCGACGGCGTACTGGCACTGGGACAGGAATAGACCGGAGTGATCCCGTGTCACAGCGATCCCGAGGAAGTGATGGAGGTCGCCGAGATCCGTCATGGCGAACTCCGAGTGGAGGCGAGCCATGACGTGCTGGAGCAGCTCAGGAGATGACGCCGCGAGGATGATGTCGTCGACGTAGAGGGGCAGGTAGGCGATGCGGGCGCCCTCTTTGCACACAAAGAGGGAGGCGTCAGACTTGGAGGCAGCAAAGCTGATGGTGCGGATGTAGCTGGCGAATCGCTGGCTCCAAGCCCGGGGCGCGTTGTAACACCCTAAAATTTACATTGTTTTTGTAGTGATTAGCTTTGGCTAAAATTTGAATTGAATTCAAATTTACCTTGAAAATGAGATTTGAAAAATTTATTTATAAAAAGAAAAAGGAAAATTCTCTCTCCACTCCCTTCCTCGGTTTCGGCCTGCATGGCCTTTATCCCGCGCGGCCCGCTCACTCTCCTCTCCCTTTTTCCCCGCTCGGCCCGCCAGCTGCTCGGCCCAGCAGCCGCGCCAGCCCGGCACCGCAGCCCAGCCGCGCCTGCACCCGCACCAGGCAACCGCCTGCGCCCTGTTGCTGACTGCCCGGGCCTGCCTGTCGGTGCCGCCCCCAACCTCCCGCTCACTCCGCGCCGGTCCAGTCGCAAGGCCGCAACCGCCGCCCCACTCTGCGTCGTGGGAGCGTGCCCCCCATCGCGCCCCGGCCGCTTTAAATCGGCCCCGAGCCATCTCCGCCCCTCCCTGCTGCCCTCCCCGCCCTCGTTTGCACGCTCGCCAAGCACCGAGGAACCCGCAACCGCCGCTACCGGGATCCCCGAGCTCCGTCGACCGCCCCTCCGCGCGGACAGCCTCCTCCGAGCCGCCTCCGACTCCTTTTCCCCCTTGGTGAGCTTCGCCGTCCTCCCCTCTACCTCCCGGTATCTCGTTTTCCCGTTTTTGTTGGCTTCCCGAGCTTTGGCCGCGAGCTTCGCGGGCCATGGTCGCCGGCCATGGCGGCCACCGCGCTAGCCCCGTTTCCGGCCGCCGCAACGGCATGGCCGCGACCCCCTTCTCCCCCCGAGCTCTCAGGTGCCCTCGGTGGTCAGTTTGGCGAACCCTAGCCCCCCTAACCGAGCTTGCCGGCGTGTTCTTTGCCGCCGGCCATGGCTGAGCCTCGCCGGAGCCACTGTTCCGGCCGCCAAACCTTCTCTCTCCCCCCCACGTCTAATCCGAACCGTCCATCGCGAGATCAACGGCCACCAGTGAAAGGTACCCCTTCGCGGGTGATTTTGCATAAGAGCCCCTGGACTTTTCTAAGTCCTAACCCGCAGTCCAAAACGTATTTCCCCGAATGCGCAATCTCGATTAGAAAGCGTAAACTCCACGGCTTAAGTCAAAAGTACGCTTTCAGTATTTACAGAAATGCCATTCGAACTGTTTCGCTTATAAAATTGTCGTTTTAGCTCCGAATTGATCCATTCAAATCGCGTTAGCTTCGTAATTTCATAAGCTACATGTTGGAACTACTGTTAGTTAAGTTTGGAACTTTTTAATTTCATGATTAGATTTAATTAAATATAAGGCTATAGGAAAACCCGTTTTAATCATAACTTTCGTATTTTAGCTCCGTTTTTCGTGAACTTCGCGTTGACGTGATCGTAGCGAAACGTAGATTAGTTTTACAAACATTTTATCTTGATTTCAATACTGTTGGTGTACTGTTCTAATGATAGGAATGTTTGCTTTTCATGAATACTTTTGTTGTATGTTGCCGTGTTGGTCGCGTTCAGACGGTGAGGAAAACGTTGGAGACCAAGAACTCTTCGACGACCAGCAGGACCAGCACGAGTTTGTGAACCAAGGCAAGTATAACATGGGCCTTCCTTGATGTCCTATTTCACTTTAAATCAATTACTCATTTGCATGTGTCTAATTTTGGTACCCGTAAGGACATCCTAGTGATTGTTTATCCTGTTCCTTGTCTCCTATGGGTTAAATGCATATGGGTAGATTGCTAGTGCTCTAACTAAACTTGACATACATGTTGATGAATGATACTATGGAACAAAGTGAGTGACATGATTTATAACAACTGTTCCATAGGGCGAAAGTGCAAATGATCTTTGTTCATATTGCTCCCGTCCCTCCATAAGGACTTATCTGTCGGCAAAAGCTGGGACTGACAGTGCAACCGGAGAGTCACATGGCTCTGACTTTAGCTCAGTAATAGGACCTTTCCTAGCTGGTTAGAGGTTACATTTTTGGCGCAAATGGGGCTTGCCACTTTGGGTATAGGGCTGCCTCTGTTCCTATGAGTATAGCCGCGATGGATTTGTGCCATAGGAAAGGGGGGTCCCTACATCTGCCTGTCAAGGAAACCAAGCGGCCCTAACTTGTTAGGGAAACCTATGAAATGGCTTCATAGTGAACCCTGCCCGCTCACCTTGGTAGTGACATGGGAGTAATTAACCCGGGCATATGGGGATCACGACTCGCGGTGAATGTGCACCACCTCTGCAGAGGGTAACAAACTGTTATAACAGCCGTGCTCGCGGTTACGAGCGGCCCGGAAAACTCACAGAATAACTGGCTACTTGATGATGATCAATTAAGTTGTTCTATGATGAAATATGGTAAACCTGACCTTGATATATGTTCTTATGGGAATTAAATGGGAGCTTAAGCATAACTTGATTATACTTGAGAATAAAAGTTTGACCTATTAAAAATGCTAACTGCAGTAAACCAGAGTCTATCCTTTTTGAGCTTCATAACCCCATGTTAGCTTGCTAAGTACGGAATGTACTTACACTTGTTTATTTTCTTTACTTGGATAAAAATCCCGGATGGGTAACAGATGACAACGGGTATGAGGATTTTCCGGAGGATTATTAGGCTTGTGGTCAACCAGTTGACCTTCCCTGTGATGACGGCCACGAGAGTTTTATTATCTTTTTATTATTCCGCTGTGATGTATAAGACTAAGTTTTATTATAACTCTGATGTATGAGACACCGTGATGATACTATATGTAATTTGTCAGCTTATGTGTGTGATTGTTTCCTGGGCACACATGAGTTTTGTGCATTCAATTTTATCCTTAAAATTAGATGTGACAAATTGGTATCAGAGCCGTGTTGACTGTAGGACGCAAGCCTAGATAGAAAATGGTCGTTTTAGCAGCATTGCTCCTCTGGTTTCTTGCTTACTGACTTATCCTTGTTATTTTATTAAAACGTTTATGCTTTTCATACCTTAATCTATTATTTAAAATTGTTGATTCTAATTTGTATCTCACTTTAAATTTATAGATGTCTCATAATCCGAAGACTGTTCGACTCAGCACCGCCGGCTATCGTGCCATGTTCACCCCGCGTGCCCCACCGGCGGAGAGGGAGATCGTGATCATCTCCGACGACGTGGAGATGGCTACACCGACGCCTACACCTACTCCTACACCAGTCGCCGTGTCCGTCTACCCTGTGGTAGCTACACCTGAGGAGTCGACGGCTACTTCTCCTACACCTGCACCCTCCCCAGCTGCCCCCGTGGAGGACGATGAGATTGGCTGGAAGTGCAAGTACTACTTCAAGCCAGCTCCAGAGACAGCCTACTACCACACTCTCCTCACCCACGTGCTGGACGACTACTTCCCCGACTTGCACGCCTCCATCAGCTACCACTGCGCCGAGTACAAGCACCCATTGGAGGCTACCTTCTGGAAGGTAGAGCTGGTGGTCACCGCATGGAATGATATCATTAATGGACATGAGGTGGAGACTGTCCACAGTGCCCCTGCCAGGAGAGCCCATGCTTTGGATGGCATGGAGGATGCAGCACAGAATGCCTACATCCACTACCATGGTCGTCGTTTCGAGGCCATGAGGGAGGATCGCTTCAGGTTCCTTCCTCGAAATGATCATGAGGGTGTTTGGCAGGTTTTGGCTCCACCAGAGAATGACCCAACTCTGGAGGCAACGGTGCAACATGTCCACGCTATGCAGGGAGTGAATGATGAGGTCAAAGGAGAACTGCGTGCATCTCAGAGAGCGCAGAGACGTCTTCAGAAACAAGTGGATGAACTTCGAGCACAACTGGGACAGCCATCCATCTACAAGAAGAAGCGACGTTCCTTCACCATGATTGACACTGCTCCATAGGTGTTAGGTGCCTTGATCTAGATTATCACGTCGTTAGTTCGTGTCCTTATTTAGTCTTGTTGGTCTTGTGAACTTGGTTGATTAGATGTTTGATTTGTGAACTTGGTTGATTTGGTATTTGGCTTGATTGCTGGAAGTTTGTGGGCATGTCCACAACTTCCTTAGATTGAAACTTTAAATTTAGAATGAAATCTTAATGCAGATGTATCGTTTTATCTTATCTCTGCTGTGCTGATTTCTGGAGCAGCCTGTGTTCTTTATCTGGTAACTCGAAATCTGGGATGATAAAAATTCTGAAATTTTTGTGGAGATAACTAGACCTCTGTATCTTTCTAGTGTCTTTGGAATCACGTCAATAGCTGTTCAGGTTTGGGAGATCTAGCTGACACAAGTTGATGTTCCTGCGCTGTCTGGAACTCAGAACAGTTTCGGTTTAGCTCTATTTTTGACTATGTGCGAGTTCGAATCTGTAAAAGTGGTCTAAATGAAAGTTGTAGCTGAAGTCCTAAGCTTTCTAACGAATCTTGGTGCACCTCTGTTGGATCTCTGAAACTCGAGTTATAACAGTTTTACTGAACTGCTGAATTTAAATCTTGCCCAGAAAATTCTCAGCATTGTTTCTTATCTTTTGTAAGCTCTCTATAATTGGAAAAATCTCTAAATTTTGCACATTTGTTGGAAAACAGATGGCCACAAGAGGAGGAAGAGGCAGAGGCCGTGGTCGTGGGCGTGATGCTCTTATAAATCCACCACCGCCACCTGTGACCATGGAGCAGATATTGGGAATGCAAGCACAGCTGATACAAGCTATGATGCAGCGCTTGGACAATGAATCTACAAGAGGTCCACCGCCTGTCCAGGTTAGAGATAAGCGTAGAGAATTTATGAAAGGTCGTCCACCGGTGTTCACACATGCCACAGACCCTATGGAGGCCGATGATTGGTTGCGTGCTGTGGAGAAACAACTGAACATAGCACAATGCAACGACCTGGAGAAGGTGTTGTACGCTTCCGGGCAACTCCAAGGAGCTGCTCAGGATTGGTGGGAATCATTCCAGTTTGGACGTCCCAACAATGCTTCTGCTATCACTTGGCAGAAATTTAAGGACAGTTTCTGATCATACCATATTCTTGATAGACTAGTGGAACTGAAGCAGAAAGAATTCAGATCTCTCAAGCAAGGATCAATGACTGTGGCGGAATATCGGAACAAGTTCGCACAACTATCTCGCTACGCTCCTAATGATGTAGCGGATGACAAGGATAAGCAACGCCGTTTCCTCAAGGGACTCTATGATGGACTGCAGCTCCAGCTGATGTCTAATACTTATCCTAACTTCCAGTCTTTGGTAAATCGTGCAATCGTGATTGATGATAAGCGCAAGGAGATGGAAGCTAAGAAGAGAAGGCTCCAAGGGCAAGCTTCTGGAAGCAACACTCGCCCACGTGCTTATCCCCAGCAAGGTTTCCAGCAGAGGAATCAAGGACCAACTCACCAGGGAAACCGTGGTCAGTATCCTCAGAGGAACCAGTTCCAACAACGCCCTCAGTATCAGCAACAGTTTGGAAATCAGCGTCCCCCGTAACAGACTAGCAATCCTGCAACACGCCAGGGAGTGCCTAACAATGCTCCTGTGAAGAGTGGTGCACCCAACAATCCCAATGCCTGTTACCGATGTGGAGAAGTAGGTCACTATGCTCATCAGTGTCCTAAGAAGCAGAACCAGCAAGCACCTCAGAACCAGACCAACAATCAGAAGTTCAACGCCCGACCACCTCTCACAGCGAAGGTGAACTATGTGTCATCTGATGCAGCACAGGAGACGCCTGAGGTCATGTTGGGTACGTTCAGCGTCAACTCTATTTCTGCTACCGTACTTTTTGATTCTGATGCTTCGCATTCTTTTATCTCCCAAGCTTTTGTTAGAATGCATAGCATACCTTTGTGTGCCATGAAAAACCCAATACTAGTGAATTCCCCGGGAGGTAGTATGCCCGCTTCTTATTGGAGCCCCTCAACTAGCATTTCCTTAAGGGGGGTAGACTTCAAGGTGAAGCCTATTGTGTTGAGAACAGCGGGAATTGACCTTATCCTGGGAATGGATTGGATGAAACAACACCGGACAGTGATACGGTGTCAGGAGAAATCTGTGGTTGTGACATCACTCAATGGGGATAGAATCTGTGTAGAAGTAGTAGTGCAAGCTCAGCCTACAGCCACAGTGAACCAGCTAGATGGTGAAGTCAATGAACAAGATCGTGTCGTGGAGGAGTTCCCGGATGTCTTCCCCGATGACTTGCCAGGTATGCCACCTGACCGAGACATTGAATTCATTATTGAATTATTACCTAGAACTGCACCAATAGCTAAACGTCCATATAGAATGGGAGTTAATGAATTAGAAGAGCTTAAGAAACAACTAAAAGAGTTGCAAGAAAAATGTTTCATACGTCCTATTTCTTCCCCGTGGGGGGCACCTGTGATCTTTGTGGATAAGAAGGATGGTAGTCAACGGATGTGTGTGGATTACCGCTCACTTAATGAGGTTACCATCAAGAATAAATACCCTTTGCCTAGGATAGATGATTTGTTTGATCAGTTGAAAGGAGTCCATGTGTTCTCCAAGATTGATCTCCGATCTGGTTATCATCAGCTTAAGATACGGAACTCGGACATACCCAAGACAACATTCACTACACGGTATGGATTATATGAGTACACCGTTATGTCTTTTGGATTGACCAATGCACCCGCATACTTCATGTATCTGATGAATAAGGTGTTCATGGAGTTTCTGGATAAATTTGTGGTAGTATTCATAGATGACATACTAATATTCTCCAAGACTGAAGAAGAACATGCGGAACACATAAGGATGATCTTGCAAAAACTTAGAGAGTATAAGTTGTACGCTAAGCGGAGCAAGTGTGAGTTTTGGTTAAAGGAAGTCTCTTTTCTGGGTCATGTTGTCTCCAATGGTGAAATAGCAGTGGATCCAGGCAAAGTGCAAGATGTACTGAATTGGAAACCACCAACTACTGTAAGTGAGATTCGTAGCCTTTTGGGATTGGCTGGTTATTACCGAAGGTTCATTGAAGGCTTTTCCAAGCTAGCCAAGCCTATGACAGCTTTGTTGGAAAAGAATGCTAAGTATGTATGGTCGGATAAATGCCAGGCAAACTTTGAAGAGCTAAAGAAGAGATTGACTATAGCTCCAGTATTAATTTTGTCCGATTTAAACAAGAACTTCTCTATATATTGTGATGCATCCCGTTTGGGTCTTGGATGTGTGCTTATGCAAGAAAGAAGAGTGGTTGCATATGCATCTAGACAACTAAGGAAGCATGAGTTGAATTATCCTACTCATGACTTGGAATTGGCAGCTGTGGTTCAAGCTTTAAAGATCTGGAGACATTATCTGATTGGACATAAGAGTGATATCTATACTGATCATAAGAGTTTGAAATTTATCTTCACCCAATCAGATCTGAATCTAAGACAACGTCGTTGGTTGGAATTGATCAAAGACTATGATTTGAAAGTGCATTATCACCCGGGAAAGACAAACGTCATAGCTGATGCACTTAGCAGAAAGAGCTATGCCAATGAAATTCAGACAACATCTATGTCAGCAGAGTTGTGTGCTGAAATGGAGTATCTCAATTTGAGCCTGGTCACTAATGCAATGGAATTGGTGATAGAGCCTACATTGGAGCAGGAGATACGCAAAGGTCAATTGGAGGATGAAAAACTTAAGGAGATAGCAGAGAATGTAATGCTTGGAAAGGCACCCGGGTTCAGAATGGATGAGAATGGAACTCTTTGGTTCGGGAAAAAGATATGTGTACCGGAAGTGAAAGCTATCCGTGATGCAATTCTGCAAGAGGCCCATGAGTCTGCTTATTCTATACATCCCGGAAGTACCAAGATGTACTTGGATCTCAAAGAAAAGTATTGGTGGTATGGTTTGAAGAGAGATGTGGCAGAATATGTGGCCTTGTGTGACACTTGTCAAAGAGTGAAAGCTGAGCATCAAAGACCTGCAGGGTTACTACAACCAATGAAGATCCCTGAATGGAAATAGGAAGAAGTTGGCATAGATTTTATTGTAGGATTACCCCGCACTCAAAGAGGTTATGATTCAATATGGGTAATAGTGGATCGACTCACCAAGGTCGCTCACTTTTTACCAGTCAAGACTACTTATAATGGTGCAAGATTAGCAGAGTTATACATGGAACGAATAGTGTGCTTACATGGTGTTCCCAAGAAAATTGTGTCGGATAGAGGCACCCAATTTACGTCGCAATTCTGGCATAAAGTACATAGATCTTTGGGAACAAAGTTGAATTTCAGTTCTGCTTATCACCCGCAAACTGATGGACAGACGGAAAGGATCAACCAGATTTTGGAAGATATGTTGAGAGCTTGTGCACTTCAGTATGGTGATAGTTGGGATAAGAGTCTGCCTTACGCAGAATTCTCGTACAACAACAGTTATCAAAAGAGCCTCAAAATGGCACCTTTCGAGGCGTTATATGGACGTAAGTGTAGAACGCCTTTGTTCTGGAATCAGACTGGAGAAACTCAAGTGTTTGGTCCCGATGTCCTTAGAGACGCGGAAGAACAAGTGAGAATGATTAGAGACAATTTGAGAGTAGCTCAGTCTCGACAGAAGAGTTACGCTGATACCCGCAGAAGAGAGTTGACTTTCGAGATTGGTGATTATGTGTACCTGAAAGTGTCACCAATGAGAAGTGTGAGAAGATTTAATATGAAGGGAAAGTTAGCCCCAAGGTATATAGGACCTTTTAAGATCCTAGAGAGACGTGGAGAAGTAGCATATCAGTTGGAACTGCCTGAGAGCTTGTCCGGTGTGCACGACGTGTTCCATGTTTCCCAGTTGAAAAAGTGTCTGAGGGTACCAGAAGAACAAATTCCTTTGGAAGAACTTGTTGTCAAGGAAGATCTTACTTATGAAGAGTATCCGATAAAGATTTTGAAAACTGCCGAAAGAGTTACGAGAAGCCGAACAGTAAAGATGTGCAAGGTGCAGTGGAATCGTTATACAGAGGATGAGGCTACTTGGGAAAGAGAAGAGGATCTGAGAAAAACTTATCCCCAACTGTTTGAGTAAGCAATCACCCGAATCTCGAGGACGAGATTCATCTTAAGGGGGGTAGAATTGTAACACCCTAAAATTTACATTGTTTTTGTAGTGATTAGCTTTGGCTAAAATTTAAATTGAATTCAAATTTACCTTGAAAATGAGATTTGAAAATTTTATTTATAAAAAGAAAAAGGAAAATTCTTTCTCTCCACTCCCTTCCTCGGTTTCGGCCTGCATGGCCTTTATCCTGCGCGGCCCGCTCACTCTCCTCTCCCTTTTTCCCCGCTCGGCCCGCCAGCTGCTCGGCCCAGCAGCCGCGCCAGCCCGGCACCGCAGCCCAGCCGCGCCTGCGCCCGCACCAGGCAACCACCCGCGCCCTGCCGCTGACTGCCCGGGCCCGCCTGTCGGCGCCGCCCCCAACCTCCCGCTCACTCCGTGCCGGTCCAGTCGCGAGGCCGCAACCGCCGCCCCACTCCGCGTCGTGGGAACGTGCCCCCCATCGCGCCCCGGCCGCTTTAAATCGGCCCCGAGCCGTCTCCGCCCCTCCCTGCTGCCCTCCCCGCTCTCGTTTGCACGCTCGCCAAGCACCGAGGAACCCGCAACCGCCGCTGCCGGGATCTCCGAGCTCCGTCGACCGCCCCTCCGCGCGGACAGCCTCCTCCGAGCCGCCTCCGACTCCTTTTCCCCCTTGGTGAGCTTCACCGTCCTCCCCTCTACCTCCCGGTATCTCGTTTTCCCGTTTTTGTTGGCTTCCCGAGCTTTGGCCGCGAGCTCCGCAGGCCATGGTCGCCGGCCATGGCGGCCACCGCGCTAGCCCCGTTTCCGGCCACCGCAACGGCATGGCCGCGACCCCCTTCTCCCCCCGAGCTCTCGGGTGCCCTCGGTGGTCAGTTTGGCGAACCCTAGCCCCCCTAACCGAGCTCGCCGGCGTGTTCTTTGCCGCCGGCCATGGCTGAGCCTCGCCGGAGCCACTGTTCCGGCCGCCAAACCTTCTCTCTCCCCCCCACGTCTAATCCGAACCGTCCATCGCGAGATCAACGACCACCAGTGAAAGGTACCCCTTCGCAGGTGATTTTGCATAAGAGCCCCTGGACTTTTCTAAGTCCTAACCCGCAGTCCAAAACGTATTTCCCCGAATGCGCAATCTCGATTAGAAAGCGTAAACTCCACGGCTTAAGTCAAAAGTACGCTTTCAGTATTTACAGAAATGCCATTCGAACTGTTTCGCTTATAAAATTGTCATTTTAGCTCCGAATTGATCCATTTAAATCGCGTTAGCTTCGTAATTTCATAAGCTACATGTTGGAGCTACTGTTAGTCAAGTTTGGAACTTTTTAATTTCATGATTAGATTTAATTAAATATAGGGCTATAGGAAAACCCGTTTTAATCATAACTTTCGTATTTTAGCTCCGTTTTTCGTGAACTTCGTGTTGGCGTGATCGTAGCGAAACGTAGATTAGTTTTACAAACATTTTATCTTGATTTCAATACTGTTGATGTACTGTTCTAATGATAGGAATGTTTGCTTTGCATGAATACTTTTGGAATGTTGTATGTTGCCGTGTTGGTCGCGTTCAGACGGTGAGGAAAACGTTGGAGACCAAGAACTCTTCGACGACCAGCAGGACCAGCACGAGTTTGTGAACCAAGGCAAGTATAACATGGGCCTTCCTTGATGTCCTATTTCACTTTAAATCAATTACTCATTTGCATGTGTCTAATTTTGGTACCCGTAAGGACATCCTAGTGATTGTTTATCCTGTTCCTTGTCTCCTATGGGTTAAATGCATATGGGTAGATTGCTAGTGCTCTAACTGAACTTGACATACATGTTGATGAATGATACTATGGAACAAAATGAGTGACATGATTTATAACAACTGTTCCATAGGGCGAAAGTGCAAATGATCTTTGTTCATATTGCTCCCGTCCCTCCATAAGGACTTATCTGTCGACAAAAGCTGGGACTGACAGTGCAACCGGGAGAGTCACATGGCTCTGACTTTAGCTCAGTAATAGGACCTTTCCTAGCTGGTTAGAGGTTACCTTTTTGGCGCAAATGGAGCTTGCCACTTTGGGTATAGGGCTGCCTCTGTTCCTATGAGTATAGCCGCGATGGATTTGTGCCATAGGAAAGGGGGGGGTCCCTACATCTGCCTGCCAAAGAAACCAAGCGGCCCTAACTTGTTAGGGAAACCTACGAAATGGCTTCATAGTGAACCCTGCCCGCTCACCTTGGTAGTGACATGAGAGTAATTAACCCGGGCATATGGGGATCACGACTCGCGGTGAATGTGCACCACCTCTACAGAGGGTAACAAACTGTTATAACAGCCGTGCTCGCGGTTACGAGCGGCCCGAAAAACTCACAGAATAACTGGCTACTTGATGATGATCAATTAAGTTGTTCTATGATGAAATATGGTAAACCTGACCTTGATATATGTTCTTATGGGAATTAAATGGGAGCTTAAGCATAACTTGATTATACTTGAGAATAAAAGTTTGACCTATTAAAAATGCTAACTGCAGTAAACCAGAGTCTATCCTTTTTGAGCTTCATAACCTCATGTTAGCTTGCTAAGTACGGAATGTACTTACACTTGTTTATTTTCTTTACTTGGATAAAAATCCCGGATGGGTAACAGATGACAACAGGTATGAGGATTTCCCGGAGGATTATTAGGCTTGTGGTCAACCAGTTGACCTTCCCTGTGATGACGGCCACGAGAGTTTTATTATCTTTTTATTATTCCGCTGTGATGTATAAGACTAAGTTTTATTATAACTCTGATGTATGAGACACCATGATGATACTATATGTAATTTGTCAGCTTGTGTGTGTGATTGTTTCCTGGGCACACATGAGTTTTGTGCATTCAATTTTATCCTTAAAATTGGATGTGACACGCGTGCTTGAGTCCATACAGGGACTTCTGCAGCAAGCAGACGTAGTCAGGGGTGGTCGGGTCGACGAAGCCAGACGGTTGCTGGCAGTAGACTGTCTCCTCGAGATGCCCATGGAGGAAGGCGATCTTCACGTCCAGCTAATGAATGGGCGAGGAGCGTGAGGCGGCGATGCAGATCGTCGCCGGTTTGCCAACCGGGCTAAAGGTCTCGTCGTAGTCGACACCAACTTGCTGGGAGAAGCCGCGGACAACCCAGCGCGCCTTGTGCCGAGCTAGAGTAACGTCGGAGTGGAACTTGTGTTTGAACAGCCACTTGCCGGTGACAATATTGGCGTCGGAGGGCCAAGGTCCGAGGCGCTAGGTGTCGTTGGCGAGGAGAGCATCGTATTCCACTGACATCGCAGCCCGCCAGTTGGGGTCAACAAGGGCGCTGCGGTAGTTGGCCGGAATCAGGGAGGCTGTCGTGGCGGAGAAGCAGTAGCGGTCGACCGGACGCCAGCTGCCGGTTTGTAGCCATGTCACCGGGCCCGAACGTGGTGGAGGCGCAGCGGGCGGTGCTGAGGACGCCGCAGGGGGCGCCATGGGCACCGTAGGGGACGCTGGGGGCGCTGTTGGGGGCGCTGGGGGTCGTGGACGCCGCTGATAGGTGGCCCCAAAGCGACCAGTCCCGCCCGGCACGGAGCAGGGTGTGCTGAAGCCAGGGGACCCGCCCGGAAGCTGCACCGGGCCGTCGTAGATGATCGCCGGGTCATGGTAATCCGGCAGCACAGCCTTGCTGCTGGGAAGAGGCAAAGACGAGCGCTCAATAGCAGTAGGAGGCGGAGTGTCTGCTGGTGGAGAAAGTCCTTGCATCAAGAAGTCAAGTGATGACGGCACGGAGGTCGCTGACGGAGCTGCAGCAAAGGGGAACACAGTCTCGTCGAACACAACATGACGTGACACTATGACACGCCGAGTGGCCATGTCCAGGCAGCGGTATCCTTTGTGGGAAGAAGGGTAGCCGAGGAACACGCACGAGCTCGATCGAGGGGAGAGTTTGTGGGATGTCGTGGCATTGAGATTTGGATAGCAGAGGCAACCGAACACACGAAGGGGAGTAGTCCGGGAGCTGCTAATGAAGGAGTTGGTAGGGGATGGCATGCTGTACAGAAGCAGATGGGCGCCGGTTGAGCAGATATGTGGCAGCGGCCAAGGCTTCAGCCCAGTATGGTGGTGGCATGGAGGCGTGGAGCAGCAAAGTGCGGATGGTGTTGCTGATAGTGCGAAGTATGCATTTGGCTTTGCCATTTTGTTGGGAGGTGTAGGTGCAGGAGAGGCGCAAAGCTGATGCCGTGGCTGGAGAGGAAGTCAGTAGTGGCCCGGTTGAGGAACTCGGTGCCATTATCAGCCTGAAATGCTTTGGGGGATGATGCTGACCTGCGTACGAGCGAAAGCGATGAACTCAACAAGATGGCGATGAACCTCAGATTTGTGGCGTAATGGAAAAGTGCAGCAAAAATGAGAAAAATCATCAAGCATTACAAGATAATATTTGAACCCCGAAGTGCTCAAAACAGGGGATGTCCATACATCACAGTGAAGTAACTCAAAGATAGAGGTAGTGACAGATGTAGAGCTACTGAATGGGAGCCGGGTGTGTTTGCCAAGTTGACAGGCATGACATAAAGACCGCGGCTGCTTATTACATGAGATGACAGACATGTACTGTAGGGTGGCCAGGGCGGAAGGACCCGGGTGACCAAGACGATGATGCCAGAGCGTGTCCGAGGTGGCGAGGCTGCAGGTGGGCGGTGGCGTGGGGGTGATGGTGTAGAGATCACCGCCACTATTGCAGCGAAGAATCACGCGTCCCGTATGCAGGTCCTTGAAAGAAAAACCTAGAGCATCAAATTCAATGGAACATGAATTGTCGCGAGTGAATTGATGTACAGAAAGAAGATTGCGCACTAGAGTAGGAGTAACAAGGACATTGTTACAGTGGAAGGTAGTGTTGGCTGCCGACAAGGTAGAAGTGCCACGACAGGAAATAGGAATGTTACTGCCATTACCAACAGTAATGAAGGAATTAGAGTGAGGGAGGCGGGAGAGGAGTATACCATCTAAGGGTGACATGTGTGTAGACGCGCCCATGTCAAGGACCCAGGGGTTGGAACCCTAGAGGGACAGCTGGTTCAGGGCAGCAACAAGACCGGCCTGATTCCAGGGACCAGTGCCCGGCTGAGGAGGGGGCGCCGTCGGAGTACTGTGCTGGGGCGAAGGCAGTGTGGGCCTGCAGAGGGGTGCCCAGGACGCCAGGGCCGCTGTGGGGGCGCCACTACTGCTGTTGGCCGCCCCAGGGGGAGAAGCAGAACCAGGGGCCGGCTGGCTGGGGAGGGCCGCGGCTGCCTCCCTGGGACGAACTGCCACCCCCGCCACGACCCTTCCGTCGATTGCGATAGCCGCTGCTGCCCGACCGGCCTGCCGTGGCTAGAAGCGCCATGACTGCCCATGGACGCATGGTAGGTAGTGCCGCAGGAAGGAGTTCCTGCGAGGAGGGTGGTCTGGGAGGTGACCTGGCCCTCGCTGGTAAGGCGAAGCTCCTTGAGGACGAGCTTTTCGCGGGCAGGTGGCGAAGTTGGGCAGTGGATTGGAATCCGCGATGTTGTCGGCGGTGCTGGAAAAACGGGGGTTGAGGCTGCGCAGCAGGTTGAGGACGAGCTGTGATTCGATGACGGTGTGGCCGACGTCGGGCAGGGCATCGGCCGTGGTCTTCATCTTCTGGCAGTAGGCGTCGATGGAGAGGTCACCTGTCACCCTGAGTCATCGAATGGAATTCGTCACTCAGGAAGATGGCGCGAGAGGCCTTGTTCGCCTGGTAGATGCCGGAGATTGCCGTCCACAGCTGATGGGCGGTCTGATCCAATGCCTCGGCGAGATCGAGGACGTCGTCCCCGACGGTGCTGAGGAGCCAATTGCGGACACAGGAATCCGCAGCAGCCCAGGCCGCGTCGGTAGGGACGTGCCTCCTACGTGCCATCAACGTGCAGGAGAAGGCCGAATTTACCGCAAAGGGAGAGGAAGAAGGACGACCAACGAGTGAAGTTAGGGCGCTTCAACTCGAGGGTGATCGGCACATGGGATTTGACTGAGATGGTGGCGTAGGGGGGAATGGAGAAGACAGCCGGTGCCGAGGCTGAGGATGAGGAGTCGGTGAGGGCAGCTGAGGAGTCGCTGGAAAGGGGAGGGGTAGTCATGGTGGCGGCTTGGCAAGAAGGACCAGTGCTGAGGGTGGGAGAGGGAGCGAAGGGCGCGACCAGGGTGGTGGCGCAGCAGCGGGAGGAGGGGGTGGGCGAGTGGACCTAGGCCCGGACTCGTGATACCATGTAGAAAAGTATTGGAATCACACCACACACCCAATGTGGGGGGGGGGAGGGGGGGGTGCTGGATATATATAGCCATAGTCACAATGCAATACAAGGCAACTAGGCTATGGTTAATCACTATCCTAAAATATATGATCCTGATGGATCCTTTCCTAATGCTAGCCTTCCTAATGAATCATTTCCTAATAAATAGCTGCAACGAGAATAAGAATCCTCCAGAACATGAAATGTGCTTTACTTTGTGTTCGAGAAATGTCTTTACTTTTACGAAATAAATATAGCAGTCAATCTACTGTCAAAGTCAGCTTTCGAGAAGCAACATTTCAAATTATTCTGGAGAAAACAAGCATTTGAATATAGCAAAAAAAATTATAATACCTCAGGTTGATAAGTGCTGCCATTCAAGTTGAAACAATGAGAACAAGGACCATCAATAGGTCTTGCTCCAAAGCCCCAAGCGGGGAAACGCTTCGCTGGGTCATAGTATTGTAGAACATCACCAACTTCCAGTATTACCTTCCACAAAACAGCAACAGAAGAATTCAAAATCAGTTCCCCAGACCCCGCACAGAGCGGGAGCTCTCTGCACTGGGTACGCCCTTTTTTTATATGTTCAGAACCTCAGAAGGCCATCACTCATCAGAACATAAGAATAAATGGGTAATCAATCAGCGGCTCACCTTCTGATATACACTTGGCCGACCTGAGGGGTCAATATAATGCAAAGAATCTGGAAGGCGTGGATTTCCATTTGAAGCTAGAACGGATAAACATCGACAATAACATATTAAGCATGAGTTCATGAATCATGACTAGAAACAGTAATGAGGAAAGGACAATTTGCACTACCATGTCTGTTGCATACCTGTGAAATCTACGCCTACCATAAAATTCAACTGGCACCCAACAGAAATATAATCTAGGAAAGTATGCCTGTTGCTCTCAACATATTTCTCTACATATAGCTGGCTCTTCAATACCTGCATATCAGAATGAAAAACGATATACACAATGCAACAGTTGAAGACATTCCAAAGTAAAAAATTTTACCTCCTTACTGTGACATTCATGTGCATTGCTGGCAGGAACAAAGAAATTTTCACCATTCTTCTTATGGTACATATTTTCCAATTCAGCGACTGACTTGACTATCTTGCTGTCGAATTACAAAGGGTATCTAATCAGAAAACAAATTGGAATTCAAGTATTAATGGCCCAGGCTCTAAGGCACCATGGAACATACTTATGAACAGACTAAAGTGGAAAAGAAGCAAATAGAAAACAGAATATCAAGTGCAGGCAGTGAAATGAGTTAAACAGAGGACAATTACCCGACTAGGTCATGTTTGCCATTGCTACTGAAGTTAAAGCACTCTATAATTAGAGGGTTCTCCTGCAACACAATATAACCGTAACGACTAGATCAAAAAATATTTCATCAGTAGCCAACAAAAGTCATCCAATTTGGATATCACATGACACGCAACAGTTGGCGCTTACACAATCAAAGGCAGTCAGGGTTAAATATAGTCAGATAATAGATGGTTTTTATAGCAAACATCAAGAAAAGTACAAATGTAAAAAGGAAGAAGATAGTCTCATGCCTTACTTCCGATCTGTTGCAGATTCAGAATCACTGGCCTCCACCTAGGATTGAGATCATTCTTTCTTACTTCTGTCTTGCAAATTGGAACAGGCATTCCACTATCTGATATTCCAGATATTAGCAAGAAAGTATCCTGTCACAAAGCATCTTTAGAAATCAGAATGGTATGCAACACAAGCGAACAAGAAGGTAGGCTGTCAGAATGGTGAAATATGACACGAGAAAAAGAAGATAGGCATAGCCAAACAGCAATCGCAAATATGTACCAAGGAAAAAGGAACGGAAGACCTACGTACTAAAAACATAAGACCAGTAAGCTTACACTCTTTGTTAGAAGATCCTTGATTTCAAGATCCGAACAGCGGAATATCATCTCCATTATTGCTTTTGAACCTGAACTTTCCTCAGCCTGAACAGTTAGCTCACCAAATTTATTAGGATTTGGCAAGTTATGTTCAGAGACACCAAGCTTCAGAGTCAGCAGTCTGTCCCGTTTGGTGATAACCTGCAAAAACAGTCTTTGTCTTCAACGAAGTAAAAATAGTATTGATCTAAAATTAGGATGGTCTTGAAACATTTTAACATTAAGAAATTCTGGAATCGCAACAATCTTTCAAGTGATGCAACATGTGCAAGTACTGCCTTGCAGTTGTGAAATATGATGCTCACATCTAAGTGCGTATGCATGTTACCTTAGGCCACTTGAGCACAAGCTACCAATCGTGTTAAAGTTGTAAATGCAAGTAAATTTCATTAAGGGTCATGAGACTTGTGAATTGTCATATAGGTTCAATTGGGCTACATGCACTCCAAACTTGCACATCTAGGCCATTAAACAAATTGAGCCAACTAACGTCATTAGGCAGAGGGCTCTGATTGGTGCCACAACACATTGGCACAAAGTCACAAACATGGTGCTTTGCAGAGAGGATCTTTGAATTTTGCACTGAATCCCCTTAAAATTATATATACTGTCTAGCTTTGTTCCCACAAAGTCTGAAGCTAACCACACAACCTTCATGGTATAATGGCCTCTAGATGGTCGTGAATCAGAAGTTGAGAAACACATCTATCAACCATGTAGTGCAACAGAGAAGATGCTGCCAAGAGCAACATATTTCATGTCCAGTGTCTTGTGCTATAGTCCAATAGCAGCACAACTCTATTGTCTGTATCTTGTAAAAGGACTACAGGAGAAACAGCATGATGCAGCACCCAAAAGGACCAAGAACAAACAGCCTTGGTTAAAGCTACTACCTAATTCATCATATCCACTGTTATCACATCTCCACGTGAGTCGCTTTCTCTGTTTCAAAGGCATCGCCTAGGTGTCCATGCGGACCGAGGTCGCCTTGGGGGTCTAGTTACACCTTGTCACCTAGGTAATAAGGTATACCCAGCTTGCCTTGGTTCACCTTGTCACCTTTGAAACCATAGCCGCTTCCAGCAAAGCCAAGGCCTTTGGTGACTTATCTCAGCCTTACTTACAGTGCCTTGGTGTTTGTGGGCTGTCTTCCCCCAGGGACAGTTTACTTTTAATGACAACCTAAATTTTGAAGTCGATGGACTGGGGCAATTGTACCATGGCTTATTGAGGATGAATTTTCCAATTTGCCCATTGGAAACATTGCCATTTGAGTGAATGACATGTGGGACCATCTGAGTCGACAACACGCGCCAGTCACTGGCAAAATGGCAGAGCCAATTGTTTGAACTGGCAAGATTGCAAATGGCTCCTTATTGTAGGAGCCAGTATGGGGACTTATGGAGCAGCCAGAGGGAAACCTGAGGGCATTGCCGATCAGTGGGGTCAACTGGCAGGAGAGTGGGACTCAACAGTGTGATGGATTTTGGGCTGGCGGTGCAAGCAGGGGCAGGAGTAAGGCCGGTGCTGCCAGGGGTGCAGCACCGGCTTTGCCTGTAAAATTCACCAGGGAAATATAAATGTAAAAACCATTCCTAGGGGAAAAATAAGCCTAAAAATTAAAATCCGATCCATTTTTAATCAATCTTACTTAACACATCTTGTCTAGTCCAGCAACCCCTGTCCAGCTTTTCTGGCTCCACCACTGGGTGCAAGGGATTGAAATAGTGGAGTAAGGAGATAGGGCTTGAGACAGCAAAATAGGAGATTAAGTACCTCATCTAGCAATATATTAACTGTGGGCCTATTTTGCAATAAAAACAACAAACATGGATTGGGAATTCTGTGCCAGCGTGCCATTTAGCATGTCCGCAGGTACAAATCATCAGTCAATGCCTAGTTGGGCTGCTAATGACATTAGCGACTCAAACACCTTCAGTGGCTTAAATGTGCAATTTATGATTTCAGTGACCTAATTGAACCTGCACGAGCAGTTCAGTGAAATGCAATCAAATTCCTATGATACATTCAAGTTAGCCACCAAATCTGAATCTATGAAGCACGGATACTTCGCAAAACTCACATACCAGTATTAGATACCATATCCAATACAGATACTCCGCAGATACAGCCAGACATGTATCCAAGATGTATCAGAAATTAATTCGGATTCCAAAAAAAGACCCAATATGCCTGGGACACCCCACCGATGCTTTGGGGGATACCTTAAAACCCTATTACCACTTGTTCACTTCGTATAGAAGTCCTCCGTTGGCCCCCTCTCATTGCCATCAGCACGGACGTAGACACAGCTGCCAATGCCTCGTACGTGGCAGACATGTTCCCTTGATGTCGCTCGCCATAGATCTGCGGAGCTGGCGCGCTGCACATGCCGCTACCACTTTCACCTCCGCCCAGACACCTCCCATTCCCCGCCTATGCCTCTTCCCTCTATGGAGCTGTGCACCGCCGTCACCTCAACCCGACAGCTCCCATTCCCCGCCTGAACTTCTTCCCTCTGTGGAGCTGCGCCCACCGCTGATGCCTCTCCGCCTCCGCCCGGCCACCTCCCGTTACCTGCAGTGCCTCTTCCCTCCTCTGGACCACATCGCCCATTCCGCCTCCATGCGCGCTACCAGCGATTGCTATTCCTTCCCCTTTTGTGTGGTGAGTCCGCCATCTCTCAGTTTGGTCCTTCCCTTGTCCTTCTCACTTTCCCAGTCTCCTCATGTGCTGATTCATACGCTCCTCTGATTCTCCTTGGTTAAAAGTCCTCTAATTCTCCTTTGTTAAAAGTTACTATTTTGGGGGCAAAGTTTTGTAAAGTGGTGACTGTTCATATTCTTTTTTAAAAAATATATATAGTACAGCAAGGAAAGCCCCAACTATAAGATTTTATTAATAAAAAGAAAAGAAGTTGTACAAGGGACTATTCATGTTCTTGAACAACTGCAAGCTGAAATTGCTGCTCGCAGGTCAGTTCCTAGAGCTATTTCACTTCCGAAAGAGAGCAATGAGAAGTTGAGGAATAGGAGGATGTTTCAGGTATTGAATCTAGCTTCAATTTAGAAGTCCATAGCTTACTTGATGAACTGATAGCTATTTTTAATTTTTTTTTATATCAGCATATCCCTGTATCCATGTTTTGGGAGAAATGAAGGGCGTATTTGGTTGCCCTGCTGCCCCAGCCTGCATGACCCGGAGCCGTATAAAGATGCCTGAGCAGTCTGTTTGGTTGCTTGTATGTGCTATCTAGCCTGCACGAGTGGATGCAATTTCATGGGCGAATGCAGGATGCAGGATGAAGATTGCGGACCCACATATCAATCTCACAGAACAGACAGGCTGCATCCTGCTCATGCAGTCAACCAAACATCATCTCAGCTTTCTTGCATCCGCTCATGCAACTTCACCAAACACATTCTTTTTCTGAAATACGGATCCACCAAGTCTGCGTCCGCTCATGCAGGATATACGATGCAATCCCAATCTGGCAACCAAACACACCCGAAGCATCAGAGTATCACCGTATAGCGTACCAGTATCCGTATCCACGTACTCGGGCATCATAGATTTGAATTGTGCAAGCAAACAAATAAAAATGGATGGAAGTTTGACTTCACAGGTTCAGCTTCAGACCTTACCTGCTATTTATTGATCACTAAAAATCACCACATGACTCCACACTAGCCAAGTTGCACAGCAGGCAAACATGACAAATATTAGAATGCACATGCATTATGCACTGTCGTAGTGCCTTCTAGTCTCTTTACATTGTTCTTTCCCTTTCCTTTTTTGTTAAACTATTTAAAGTTCTGTTCATATTACGACAGAAAAGTTGTTCACACTAGAAAATAAAGTATTTTCAAGTCTTCACCAAAGTCAATATAACCAGGAAAAAAAAACATAATAATTCCATTAGCCAATACCTCTGACAAAAGACAGGTAGCCTCTCCAAGAAACTCTTGCTCCTCCAGCTTAAGCATCTGCATTGTAGAGCAGATTAGCGTATGAATTGCAAAGCAGCTGCAAAAAATCAATACGAATGTATGCTTAATGGATCAAATCATGCTTCAAATAGGCAGGAACTCCCAGTTCTCAAGCGTCAAGACCAAGAATATGCATTTGATTCTTTTCTGTTTGAGGAATTCTACGTACAGTCACTTTTAATATATCTGGAGGTGTTCCGGGAATCTGTGCAATGAAAAAAAATACTGTCACACGTCTGATCCGGACCCCCACGTAGGGTCAAACGGGCCAGGAGAGGCCCGAGACCCAGCCCTGGCCAGCACCAGGGACTCCTCGCACACGGCCAAGGGGGTGGGCCACCACCGCCCCATCAAATCCCCCGATATCTGGGAGGATCCGAAATAAATGAAAGTTAAGAATAAAAATAGGGAAAATAATTAGAGATTTGTTTATAGGAAATCAAAGTGAGATTTATTAGGAAATAAAATAGTTTTGCTTGTAAAAGGAGAGTCCAAATCTATAAGGACTCTTCTTATATTTTCTTGGAGGGTAAGTCAGATTGCTTAGGGGTCAAGTCTCCCAGGACTATAAATATAGGGGCGATGTAACCGTTCAATCTTAAGCAAGGAAAAGAACCTCCCTCCCTCGGCGCCGCCCCCACTCCTCTCACGCTGCCGCCTGCCCCACGCCGCCGCTCCCCTGCCCTAGCCGCCCCTCAACCGGCCACCCCCGAGCAGGACCGTGACAAATACTAGACATTTTAAGATAAACATAGGTGCATATTATATATTTGAAACAACTAAATACTTTTTAAGCACGAAACAAACCAAATCTAAATGTGGCATATAAGGTATAAAAGTATCAGTGAAAAATAAAAATATCTGAATCTGATTCTACATAATTCCATTTTGAACCCAAGTAAAACAGTAAATAGATCACAAGGTCCTGAAGATTGAAAACATGCCAGCTTTTTTCAGCTTGGAAGCATGCCAATTAATAGTATCAAGCGTGCTTGACCATTAGCAATTAGCAGCCTCAGTGGCCGAAGCAAATACTTCATCCCAAAATATAAGATATGGTTTGACTTAAGAGTCTTTAAGATCATAATTTGACCACTAATTTCTCTTATAACATATTATTCATGGAAACAAAGTTTGATTATTAGAAAGTATTATAAATAAATCCAATGCAGGCCCATCCCTGTAGGTGTGTGTGAGGCATGTGTGACATACAGGTGTGCAGCATGTGTGGGTTGACCGCACAGGCCCCCCAATCTTCTTTGCTATGACCCAATAGCACATCAGGCTTACCCTCTACTCCTTGACCCAATTTCTAGCATGTAACATGCAAGCCCAACCGTGCATATGATAGGACTAGTATACCACAGAATAAGTACAAGCTTGTTTATTGTTTGATATATGGTGTATATCCCTACATTTTGTTCTTTTCATCTATTGTATACATGTGCATCGATTGGTCAAGACGTCTAGTGTTCCAAGATCCAAGCCATGTCTTTTGCAAATGGTCTAGAAATTATGAATCAGGTTACCAAAAGCTTTTCTAAATTGAAGTTATTGAAGTCGTACTTGTATTCTAAAATGAATCAACAAAGGATTAATGATTTGCACAATAGCGCTTGAGGGTGACATATTGGAGAAGATTGATTATGAGTATATGATTGAAGAGAATTTCATTTCAAAGAACACCAAAAGAATGCTGTTCAATTAAAGATTATGCAACCAAGGGTTGAATAGGTACAATTCTTGATATATCCCCATTGCAATGTAATACATTTTCATCCATATATTATTATATCGTTCTCTTTTGCTAGCCTGCTAGGCCCCATTTTATACTTCAGCACTGGGCCCCGATTTATGCCAAGACGGCCCTGATCCAATGTAACCACTTTTATATCACAAACTTTTCATAATGTTAAACTAATTGTGGGTCAAATATCACTTAGTTTGAATCTTAAAATGTGTGCACGCCATGTATTTTGGATAGAAGGAGTACAACAGAAGAAGTAATACAGAATTGTAACGGTAGTCACCTTTTCACTGACATCATGGAACTGCTGGTGGATGTCAAAGACCTGAAACCTGAAAATAAAATTATCAGTTAAAGCAATAAGATAATTAAGAGGCAACACCCACTCTTAACGATTATATAAGATACAACATTGGAGAAGTTTAAAGTATACATTGACAGAATCTTACACCAATGGCTGAAGAACCTCAAACTGGTACTGCACACTGATTTTGGTCGTCCAAAATGGGTTCAATGAATTTAAAATTACTTCACTACGCCCAATTTCTTCAAGTGCCCCATCTCTCCTTTTGGAATACACAACCACCATGGGATTACTCTGAGGGAAAAGAGAAAGCCATTAACAAAGGGAGGCAACATAAGAAGGGCGTACCCAGTGCAGAGAGCTCCCGCTCTGTGTGGAGTCTGGGGAAGGGTGTTAGTGGCAAGCCTTACCCTCGCCTGTGCAATGCGAGGAGACCAGTGACTCGAACCCGGGACCTTCCGGTCACAGACAGTAAGACTCTACCGCTTGCACCAGGCCCGCCCTTCGGAGGCAACATAAGAACTCGACACATATTCAGAGGTAACATGGATGCAGAGAGAAAGGTAGCTGCAGCTATTTTCCTTGAAGCAGTGAGCAAGGAAAGGTGCTTAGAAAGGAAACAAAATCTATCAACTCAAAGTGCCAGTTCTATGACGTATTTCGAAATTCACTTTCAATAAAGGCCTTGGAAACAACGATGAAATTGGAGCTTGAGAAGGGGTGGGTACATGTGAGGAGGAAGCTATAGAAGGTGGGAGCAGAAAAAGGGAAGACTTTGGTAGTAACTAGTTGTGTGTATGGTAGAACAAGTGAGGAAGTGGGTGTATAGGACATGGCACCCTGCCTGTGACTGCAAGTGTGTCAAGCTTAGTGGTGAGAAGAAAGAGAGGGAAGGAAAAAGAGAAAAAGGAAGGGTTTAACTTCTCTCTAGAGTGTGTTTAGAGTCTGCAGGTTTGTAAGGGTTCTTCCCCTTTTATCTTAATATAATGATACGCAACTCTCCTGCATGTTTGAGAAAAAAAAAGGGAAGGCTAAAAGGTAGAGCTGACAGCTGACTCAGTGTATACTGCTGTGAGATATGACTGGGCAGCCACATAGGACAAAACCAGGTGATTCAGGCACAGAATTAATGTGCACTGGCTTTAAGAAATTTGGGATGCAAATTAAATGATAGTAAGAGTCCCAGGGGAACTAAAGTGGATTTCTTCCTTATAGTTTTTATTGTCTTGCTTTAACATTGGGAGAATAAGAATATGCCACAAAATTTGGTGATATAGGTAAAATGGTAAATGGTAAAGTATCATCTGAAACATGAGCTAGCTTCTCAAGTTTCTATTACAAGTTTACTGGGACATAATCAAATGCTAACCAAACAGAATTAAATCGTGCATAGAGTCCTTAAAAATAAATGACTTCACCATAAGAATGTTCTTGCCAGTACCAACCTATACTTATGCAGCATATTAAGGTGCCATTTGGATGATCCGGGATTCTAAAAATCTGGATTAATCTAGCATGAAGGTGATTCTGAGATTTTGAAAATTTGTGTGACAAGACTTTGAGAATTTGCCTTAATATCTCCACCATTTGGATGGCGTACAGATTTTTATTATCAGAATCCCAATAACCTATTCAAATGGGGCTATGTTACAGTAGCTGATTAACACTGTGCACTATGAGATAAGGAAGTCTATTGTTTCTGTTATAATTAGCCTGCTACTTACTTTTTATACTTTGCATTCTTAGAAATTAATGATAACTGCTCAATTAAACACTTTAGGCTCTTAAACAAAAAAGATGATTCAACATGCACTAACAAATCCATTCAATAGTGACATGACAGAGCAGTATATATAGATTCCAGTGAAGATACGAAGCAGAATTTAACACAATAAGTAGTTCTTTTGCTTGTCTTTTTGAAGGAGATGCAAGGAAATGAACAATAGCAAGTCACAAATGCAAGAGGTGCAACAAGGAGCATACCTTGGGAAAATATTCTTGATCACCCAAATTTGATGCTGAGAGAGATAACTGCAACATGTTATACTGGCAGAATCAAAATACTACACAACTAAACAAGCCTGATCAATTCAGTAACTAAAACTCTACTACTACAGACATAAAATCACATATATGACCACAGTCCTCACATGGAGCAAAATTGGAGTACCAAACCCTTAGGAATCAGTACCACATAACACTAATACAGCAATATGAAATGCCCAGGTACCCAAATCAAATAATTCCAAATAACTATACCCCAGAACATAGCATTAATGAAGAAGTTGCTACGATCATACTGCTTAATTACAGCTTAAAGCATGCTACTCACAAAATCAGCGAAGAGCCGAAGACTAGATACCCAAAACAGGTTGTAAACAAATCAATAGAGATATCATAAAACATATGACTCAACCATCATAACCATCTTCAATCACAGCTCCATGGCAACACAAAAGCCACTGACCACAATCAGCAGAATTGTTGGAAAAGCACCAAACCAGTGGCCAGCATAGTCAAATCAGCCTAGTGCCCAATCATCACAGCATATTTGTCCTCCCTCCCATAATAAGTGCACTTCTAGCATTCAAATTTTTGCCCCACAATAAATGGACTTAACCACCTAGCACTAGAAGGCTTGGCTATTTTCTCTAATTTCAAAAGTGCAACTATTGTATGTTGTGACAACTTTTGACAGGGGTACAAATGTCATTTCGTAAAAATACTAATCTTCAAAGAATCTTAGAAGCACATTTATAGCAGGACGGAGGGAATAACGTAGTATCAACCGACGATACTGAGAATTGCCATCGCTCCAATCACAAACCAAGTAGTCCCCTGCTACCCCGGTGTGTCCTCCGCGAACGCCACAAAACCAGAGCACCGATCCGCAAACAAGCAAAGGGGCAACACGCGGCGGGACCGAGCCGTCGCCAGCGCCGGGCGCAATGCCGGTGCCCGAGCTGCTGCCTGCTGGCGCCCGCCGCCGCGTACCACTGACCCAACGCTGGAGATAGGTAGAACCTTGAGGATGCTGTTGTGCTCCGTACCTCGATCTGCGTGGACGCGCCGGCGCCACGGGAGCGGAGGAATCGGTCGGCCGCGGCGGAGGCTGCGGAGGCGGCTTTGGCGGCGGCGGCGGCGGCGCCGACGTGGTGAGCTCCGGCGTGGCTCACCTCGTCGGAGCAGCAGTTCCCCATAGCCGGAGGGACCGTCCGCCCGTCAGCCGCTCGCCGGCGAGGAGGGTGAGATCTCAGATATCGGATGGGAGAGAGCGCGTGGGGATGGGAGTTGCCGCAAGTAGCCAAAGCCAGCAAAGAGCAGCAAGTGTTGTCGTAGAGACGACACGGAGACTTGGACCAAACCCACGCAGGAGCGCAGTGCGCGCAGAAAGCCAAAGACAGGGTGGGGCCGGCACGGGGAAACGTGGCGGAATTTACGGCTTTGTCCCTGGAACGGCTAGAGTGAGGTTTGACTCTGGCCCGCTGCCCTTGTCTTTTGTTCGACGTAAGAGTAAAAACTAGTTCACTCTAACCTTGCACGATCATGTCATTAGTTTTAAAATTGTACATTTAGATTTGTGAAGTTACTAAGTCATACCTAAAATTATTGTTATTCACAGTAAAGTACATTTCACATGTAGAGCACACATGTCCCTCTCTCCATCTCCTTGGTACTTATGCCACTTGGTGATGATTGTGGTGCAGCTAGTTGTCCGACGGTTATCGTGAATAACGATAATTTGAACCTAATGCCAAACTTGTCAATACCATTTTGAATGTTATTCCAGTTTGCTCACTGGGATGAAACGTTTTGGTACCAACGACGTCGTAATATTGATAAATAGAATAATTATAGTTAACAATAACACAAATAGTACCTAATATGAAGTAGCATTTATACATCACAACTTTAATAAGCCGGTAACGCCGACTATATGATTATGTTAGATGGACAAAAAAAAGGGCAATACATGTACTCGAGGGATGTGCGGTGGATTGAAGACAATAAGCTAAAGACACTGGCTTCCTTTTTTTCATTCAAGGGGATACAATGAAATCCACAAGCATTGGGGTGGCGGTATTGATATTGATGGAGTCGCAAAATGCTTCGAATTAACCAGAATTGGTCAGAATTGTGCTAGTGCAAGATTCATCTCATGTTGTACCGGTCTCTGTGGCGGTACAAGACATTTTGGTTGTTCTGATTGTGAGCTTCTAGGCCTCTCAGGTAAGTGATTTCGATGGTTAATGACAACTTTGTTTGTGTGACTAACATGTGTGTTTTGGAGGAACCTGTTTTATGTTGGGTCACAAAACATGAAGATGAAAATGTCCTCAGATGATGATGACAAAAAGAAATTAAGGACAAGCTGGCATGTGTGGCTAACATATGGTTTCGATAATTAAGTGTAACATTAAGCCACAGTACATGAAGGTGAAGACAACCTCAAGAGTTGATGACAAGACAATCAAGAACTCAAGTTGAAGACGAATATCAATCAAGAGTCAAGCAAAACAGGAGAGGACAAGGGCATAGATCTCAAAAGAGTCAAGTGTTGCAAGTGAGCACTTAGGATTGAAGACCTTTCAAGAGTTAGGCATCGTCAATAAGTATATGAATGTGAGAAGCTCTAATGGGGATGGGGTTCCTGATCTTCCATCAGTTTCAATATAACTATCGATTTGGTGGAGAGCGATACACCGATCCGGCTTCAGATCAAAAGACTCAAACCATACAACCTTAGCACCACGTCTTCTCTAGTTATCAACCGTGTCACAATCTGGTTGACCATGCCAAGAAGGCTAATCCTTGCTACGAGTCAAAGAACACAAGCAAGAACAAGATAAAATGCAACTCAAGTAAAGTGACAATTTGCAGATTTATGATGTGGGGTTTCACAAATGTTAGTGGCGAATGTTCAAAGATAGATTAATCATAAGCAAAAGTCAAACCCTAACATGGGCAGTGACTACTGATTATATAGTCTAAGGGGCGTCTAAGGACTCCTATTCACATCTCTAAGGAGTCCCGACACGTTACAAGGCCAAACGGCTCAAAAGATGGCGACGCAGCGCCCTGATAGATTCTGGATGTCAACTTATTTTGATGATTCTCATTGATTCTGAAGGAATGTTGATGTGGGACCAGTTGCATTGGTTAGCTTATCAAATTATATTTCTATCCATATGTGGATTATCGAAAACGGAGTCTGTATGCAACCTGGGCGTCCATTTTACTATAGGCTGCTCCTGGAGTACAAGATGGACTCGAACTTGACATGGATTGGGCCTTCAACTTGACTTGGACGCCCTTGCCAGCCTCCTAAGGAGGTGGCCAATGAGGAGGGCATCCTTGGTCATCTTTGAGGTGTTCTCCACATAGTTAGAGCGAGCTCCAACTTGGGCCAGGGTCCCAAGGGTATATAACAAGCCCACGATGATGACGCAACTCTCGGTAGAAATAGCGGCAACTTGTCATGTTGATTTTAATACCTTGCCAACATAGTTTTGAGGTCGAAGGAGTTATGACCTTCCCAATAAAGTATTGTTGGGCCACTGATGAACTGAAAATTCAACTTTGATGAACTTGGACTTTGAGATTGGTCTTGGTAATGGCATGTCCATTATTTATCATCATCACCATTGTTCCTAAGCACATTTGAAATACCCATATTAGGTAGCAACCAATTCTTAGTTTTACCATTATGCAAATGTAGGAACGAGCTCACCTTATAATCAATGGTTGTATCCGAAGGTGTTATGTCCTCATCAAGCTGTGTGCATGATGATGCATTCTTGGTAAACAAATGGTCTAGGGAGCTTGGGTATATAGCAAGGAATAAAAAAAAATCAAATTTCACTTCAACAGAGTTCATATGGAAAAATTAGAAATGAAAGTAGACACCATGAAAAAAGGAACTCACCTGACAATTGAAAAATCGAGTGTATAATTTTATACTTAAATCATATGGCTCAATTTGAACTGCTACTAGAAAAATATAAAACTACTCTAGCAAAATGTACATTTAGGTTTTCTAGTGCTCTAACTTATCCTTAACCCACAAATTGTTTTGCAACAGTTGAGTCAACCATATTAACTAGCCTAAATCCAATCTAGGAAGGTAAATGTCACACAAGCAAAGTACAAGTGCAAGCTATAAACATGAGAAGTAAAGAGCTAAGGATAGAGAGGGCAAACATCTAGACACATGATGATATATCTCTTGGTAGCGACCACCAAATCTCAACCCCTACTCCATGTACAGTTCCACCGAGGTACTCTCCTAATCACCAAGTCTCTTCTGGTCACGGTGTTAAATTCTCCATACAAGGCCTCTACCAACCAAAGGCTAGTATGAGGGTCACATAGTCTCACTACTACCACACATAGAGATGTTAATGGAACCTATTTTTCATTTTCCCATGGGGAATTCCTCTATTAGGGATGAGGACAGGACAATTTTACCTCCATGGGGATCTTAACAAGGAGAAATTGCTCCCCTATCAAGGATGGCAGGATGGGGATGGGAAACCATCCCCCATCCTTGTTCCTCACATGGCCCCATGTACATAGCTAGTGTACAGGTCCAAAATGTCAAGAACGTCCCCATTGCCATCCCTAATGACACGGCTCTTCCATTCTCCTTGAGTTGTGTTCACTATAGAGCTTCTCCACATAAGGGGTAGGGTATCCTCATCCCCCAACAATAATACGGCTTTGTTCCACACAAAGAATGTAGGGTTGTCACCTCAAAGCTCACCACACCTTCATTAGGAGGCTCACAATGACTTCAAGCGATCCATATCGCCAAGTTACAAGGGCAACACAACCCAATCACTCAAAGCTCTCAAGTTCTAAGGCCTAAACCTCATAAGGATGCACTATAGCGTCTATCCTAACCTGTGATGGGATTTAAATCACTTGAGAGGGTAAATGGATTGTAGAAATATCTGCTCTAACCTGTAATAGCCTTAAGGCACTCCAGCACACTCAAACGAGTGAAGCAACCTCATATATATAGCCACATCACCCTTAACTAGCAGTTGAAGAAGTTTGCTAGAAAAGTGTTGAAGGGACCGTGACGCCTAAGAGGGGGGGGGTGAATTAGGCAACTTAAAATTCTAACTCTAAACTATGGCCTCTTTTTCTAACTCTAGCAAAACTTATGCAATAGATAAGCTATGTAGATGTGCAACTATAGTTTTGCTAGTGTGTTGCTATCTCTACCGCAAACGTAGTAAATTAATCAATGTAAATGCAGAAGCTAAAGAGCAAGGTAGAGATATGCAAACTTCCATCGACGACTCCGGTATTTTTACCGAGGTATCGAGAAGCGCGCAAGCTTCCCCCTAGTCCTCGTTGGAGCCCCTCGCAAGGAATCCCTCGCAAGGGCCAAGCTCCCGATCGGGTAACTCCGTGGATAGCCTCGGGCCTTCCCCACACGCAAGTGGGTCTCCGATGTGCCTATCGGCAAGCCTCTCCCAGATGCTCTCCGCCGTCTTCACTATCAAGCTTCCGGCCGAAACGCCACGGGCCTTGTTCCCTCCGGTACACGGTGGCGGCCACACCACAAACGCGGTTGGTGTGATCTCGCAAGACTTCAAGCCCCTTCGATGTACAACACTTGTGCTCGCAAGCACGGGATGGCAAGAGGTATTCAAACCTCACTTAAACACTAGGCAAACACCTAGAGCAAGCGCATAAGCGGTGGTCTAATCAACCTAAGCACTTCGCAAAGCACTTATGCTAATCACCTAATAAAACAATAAGCACTATGCATGTGGAGATCACTCAAATGGTGTATCAACACTCTTGGTATGTTTCCTCAGCTCCACACACCTCAAATGGCCGGTTGGGGGTTGTATTTATAAGCCCCACTGAGAAAGTAGCCGTTGGGGTCGAACTCCCGCAAATCTGCTACTGACCGGACACTGAATCGTCCTGACCGAACACGTCCGGTTGTCCCGACCGTTGCAGCCGCAAACCACCAATCGGACGCTGCCAGCGTTCGGTCGCCTGCCACCGGACGCATCCGGTCGTAGTTTCGCGCGCTTGGAACCTCTCTGTACTCGATCGGACACTGCATTTCTACGTTCGGTCGGTTGCCGCCAGCGTCCGGTCCTCGCATCCAGTCGCCTGTCTGCCAAGCCACCGGTCCAGCGTCCGGTCGTGCTTCCAGCGTCCGGTCCAGCGTCCGGTCGCCTCTATGAGCTCGTTTCTTCATGATCTTACGTATGGCTTGGTTCCTATCTTTATGCTTAGACTTTGCTTGATATCTTGGGTCTTTTCTTGTGCTCCTAAGGTCTTTCTTAAGGTGTTGATTATCGGATCATCATGTCGCCTTTGTCCAAGTCATGTCTTGCACCCTGTTGGACTACAAAACAAACACTTGCAAATTCATTAGTCCAATTTGGTTGTGTTGGTCATCAAACACCAAAATCCAAAGTAAATAGGCTTAGGGTCCATTTTCCTTACAATCTCCCCCTTTTTGGTGATTGATGACAACACGACCAAAACAAGCAAATGATAGAGATTTTGAAATTTAAAAACTACCTACTTGCTAGGATGCAATGCACAGGGCAAGGTTATATGATGCTAGAAAATCCTACTTAGATACCAATCAAAAACCATCTTGCCCTTGCAAAAGTCCCTATGTGTCATTATGGATTCCTACAGATTTTACCATTACTTAGTCTAATCCATAATCCACTTTCCTCCCTTTCTTGGACCATTACCACTTGTAGACATCAACTTGATGCTTGCCTTTGGTCCTTCAAATTCTCCCCCTTTGGCATCAAACACCGAAAAGAAAGACATTAGTAGCACAAGGGAGGGTCAAATTTCATGATCCTTTGTGTATAGAATGAATTGGATCACAAAATTTGACTCTCACATTATATAGACTAAGCTCTCCCTAAATGTATGCATACATATGGTAGAAAGCAAAGCATATGCATAAATAGCAATTTATTGCACAAGAGAGTTTAATCTATATAATGCATGGAGAAAGCATATAAAAATAAAATGAAATCAACATGATGATGCCAATAAAAGAGTGATGCTTAACTCCGAGGACTCCAATTTCCTTACAATGAGACTACTACACATAGATTTGAAAAATTGATACCATTTGAAAAAGTGTTAGTCTCAAAGCATCCAAGTTGTAGATTAAGCTCCCCCTAAATTTGTGCACACAAGTGTTGAATACTTGCAAAATTTGTGCACATTGATTTAAGTATCAAAATACCACTTGTAAGGTGATATTTGGGAGAGATTATCTACAATTTGGACTTTGGCACATATTAGATAATTAATTTTAAAACAAGCTATGTGCCGTGCTCCTAAACAATTTTAAACCATGCAGGTTTGCTCCAAGGATTGATAATGAAACCGAGCAAGCCTATCATATGATATACCTATTGAATGCATGACAAAATATTTAAGCATGTAAATGCAAACATTAGGCATAAAAGATAACTAGATGCTTTAAGAGTATACCAATTGAAATAAATGCTAATTGAAAGGAATGACATCTAGTTACCTATTATGGGAAGGGGAATTTGGGTCCATAGTATTCACTAACCAACTTGGCAATGATTTTGTCCATCAAGATGCACCCCATGAAATGCACCCATACTTTGCCAAGTCTTCAAATTCCCCAAAGTCCGATGGACTTCTCACTTCCCTTTCGGGATCCAAACCTTCTTGGTGCTCTTCATGTTTGAAATGATTTCCTTTGGCACCCAAAAGCGTTTGATCCCATTGTTGGCTTCCTTGTTCACCTTGATGGCCACCACCTTGTCATTTTTCTTCTTCTTCAAGAGATAAGGTGTGGAGGCCTTCTTGTCCACCTTGTTGGTGTAGGTGTTGGAGAGCTTGTTTGTTTGCTTTTTCTCCTTCTTCTTTGCTCCTCCCCCATTCTTCACCTTGCACTCATAGGACTTGTGACCTTCCTTGTGGCACACGTAACAAACCATGGTTTGTCCTTCATCAAGCTTCTTCACTCCCTTGATGGTGTTATCTTGATGAAGTTGGGTTTGCTTCGCCTTTCCTTTCACTTGAGTCAAGTCCTTGGTGAGGCGAACTACTTCTTGCTTGAGTTGCTCATTCTCCTTTGCAACCTCTTGTGTGCATGTATCTACAACCACTTTCTCAACATAAACTTGGTTGCACAAAGGTGAGTCTAAACATAAATCATTGCAAGAAGTAGAGGCATCCCTTTTAATTATGTCATTTATTTTAGATGCCTTGGTGGGGGTATTTTTGACGGCCTCAAGATTAGCAACTTTATTTGTTAGCTCATCACAATGTTTGCACATGATTTCCATTTTAGCAAGCAAACTTTGATAATCATTTTGTGAGCTAGCTAACTTTTCTTTTAATTTTTCATTTTTCTTTTCAAGTTGCTTATTATTAATTGTGCATGCACTTGTTGTTACACTAGCCTCAAGTTGCTCAATTTTAGTAGATAGTTCAACATTGAGATTTGCAAAGTTTTCATATTGTTCAAGCAAATTCTTGTATGCTTCTTGCGAACTACCTAGCTCTTCTTTTAAAGTTTTGAGCTTCTTTTGTTGACTAGTGCAAATTTTAGCATATTTAAGATTTTGTTGCACAATTGTATTGTAAGAAGGCAAATCATCATCACTATCACTCTCACTAGAGGATGAGCTTTCATTACCTTGTGCCATAAGGCACACACGAGAAGAGCTTGATGATGAGTGCTTGTGACCTCGCCTCTTGTGATGGTTTTCTTCTTCACTTGAAGAATCATCCCATGACCTTATTGTTGTGAGGGCTTTGTTCTTGCATGCCTTCTTCTTTGTCTTGGGTGTGGGCTTGTTTGGACAAACTTCCACAAAGTGCCTCAACTCACCGCATCCATAGCATCTCCTCTTTCTTTGCTCGTTTCTTTGATTAGTGAAAATGAGGTCTTGAATTTGGATGGGCACACCCTTGACATTGAGCCTTTGGATCATCTTCTCCACCTTGTTGATTAATTTGATTGATTCTTCATCAAGGTCAGAGGTGGAGGAGGAAGATTGATCATCATCACTTGAATCTTCATCATCATCATCATCATCATCTTCTTCTTCACTTGAGGAGCTTGAGCTTGACTCAACTTTCTTGCCCTTCATCTTTTTCTTCTCGCTATAAGCGAGAGCTTTGCCTTTGCTTGATGAAGATGCTTCTTCTTGACCCATCTTACGTGACATTTCAAATGCCACTAGCTTTCCAATGACAATGCCTAGGGTCATGGTGCTCAAGTTCTCCATGTTGTGAAGGATGGTGATGATGCTTGCATATTTCTTTTGTGGTAGAATGGAGATGATCTTCCTCACTATGTCCACATCATCTAGCTTTAAGAATCCTATTGAATGGAGCTCATTGATGATTAGATTCAATCAAGAATACATATCATGAACAAGCTCATCATCATTCATAGCAAAGGAATCATAATTTTGCTTGGCTAGACAATGTTTTTGCTCACGAACATTACTTGTGCCGTCATGGAGCTCTTGGAGTTTTAACCAAATTTCATGTGCCGTATTTAAGGTGAACACTTGGTTAAACACATCCATGTTAAATGATTCAAACAAGCAATTCTTAGCTCTAGTATTAAAATGCATTTCTTTTTCATCACTCTTTGTGGGTTTTTTGGGATTCTTGATGGGTTTCATCCCGTCACGAGTGACTCTCCATACACCCAAATCAACTACCTCAAGGTGGCAAGCCATTCTAGCTTTATAGTATGAGAAGTTAGTGCTGTCAAATTGTGGAGGCCTAGCGGTATCCATCCCAACCACTCTACAATAGCGTCGGCTCAACGGCGGTTAAGCCAAAGGTCCAAATATGAGCCAACCGGCTCTGATACCAATTGAAGGGACCGTGATGACTAAGAGGGGGGGGGTAAATTAGGCAACTTAAAATTCTAACTCTAAACTATGGCCTCTTTTTCTAACTCTAGCAAAACCTATGCAATAGATAAGCTATCTAGATGTGCAACTATGGTTTTGCTAGTGTGTTGCTATCTCTACCGCAAACATAGTAAATTAATCAATGTAAATGCGGAAGCTAAAGAGCAAGGTAGAGATATGCAAACTCCCATCGATGACTCCAGTATTTTTACCGAGGTATTGAGAAGCACGCAAGCTTCCCCCTAGTCCTCGTTGGAGCCCCTCGCAAGGAATCCCTTGCAAGGGCCAAGCTCCTGGTCGGGTAACTCCGTGGATAGCCTTGGGCCTTCCCCACGCGCAAGTGGGTCTCCGATGTGCCTATCGGCAAGCCTCTCCTGGATGCTCTCCGCCGTCTTCACTATCAAGCTTTCGGCCGAAACGCCACGGGCCTTGTTCCCTCCGGTACACGGTGGCGGCCACACCACAAATGCGGTTGGTGTGATCTTGCAAGACTTCAAGCCCCTCCGATGTACAACACTTGTGCTTGCAAGCACGGGGTGGCAAGAGGTATTCAAACCTCACTTAAACACTAGGCAAACACCTAGAGCAAGCGCATAAGTGGTGGTCTAATCAACCTAAGCACTTCGCAAAGCACTTATGCTAATCACCTAATAAAACAATAAGCACTATGCATGTGAAGATCACTCAAATGGTGTATCAACACTCTTGGTATGTTTCCTTAGCTCCACACACCTCAAATGGCCGGTTGGGGGTTGTATTTATAAGCCCCACTGAGAAAGTAGCCGTTGGGGTCAAACTCCCGCAAATCTGCTACTAACCAGACGCTGAATCGTCCTGACCGGACATGTCCGGTCATCCCGACCATTGCAGCTGCGAACCACCGATCGAACGCTGCTAGCGTCCGGTCGCCTGCCACTGGACGCGTCTGGTCGTAGTTTCGCGTGCCTGGAACCTCTCTATACTCGATCGGACACTGTGTTTCTGCGTCCGGTCGGTTGCCGCCAGCGTCTGGTCCTCGCGTCCGATCGCCTATCTGCCGAGCCACCGGTCCAGTGTCCGGTCGCGCTTCTAGCATTCGGTCTAGCGTCCGGTCACCTCTGCAAGCTTGTTTCTTCGCGATCTTGCGTACGGCTTGGTTCCTATCTTCATGCTTGGACTTTGCTTGATATCTTGGGTCTTTTCTTGTGCTCCTAAGGTCTTTCTTAAGGTGTTGATCATCGGATCATCACGTCACCTTTGTCCAAGTCATGTCTTGCACCCTGTTGGACTACAAAACAAACACTTACAAATTCATTAGTCCAATTTGGTTGTGTTGGTCATCAAACACCAAAATCCAAAGTAAATGGTCTTAGGGTCCATTTTCCTTACAAGTGTAAACACTAGATGAACCATTGCCTTCAAATATATTCATTGTCGGATCATGCAGTGCTGTTAGTCGTTGAACTAGATGCAATTTTCTAACCACTGGATGGCCCAATATTGTCTTTTTCTTCAACTAAATAATCAATCTTTTCTTGCCACCTTCCTTAATAAGGGGTACTATATATTGTTGTGTACATCCTTTCATTGGGTTGTCTAGTGCACACCATTGCACAATGTCACACAGTGTCCAAGCCTCTAGACATTGCTAACCTTCTTACTTCACCTCGCTGAGTGCTTTGGCGAGCATACTCTAGTGTAGAATATTCCCTTGGACATTTCTATTCTTCAATTGTCAGCTGGATAGACTGTCCATCATATGTACTTGAACAATGCATTTGCATAAGGTCTCGCCGAACCTCACACACAATTGTACCATGTGTTTGTTTCATTAGCCACCAGATCATCCATCGAGTGCATCTTCTTCATACTAAGTCATTTTTACTTTATTTGATTGTCGATCTTTGGCGTTATTGAAAGGATCAAGATGTCCAAGAGGGGGTGAATTAGGCTACTCTAAAATTTCTTGCAATAATTAAGCCCTACACTTAGCCCATTTCACCCATAGTGCCTAAATGTGTTCTTTATTATTCTACCGCATAAAAGTTTTGTATCCTAGGTTCTAATCCTACTCTAGCATGACAATTCTAAGAATGTAAAGACATGAATTGAATTGCTTGAAAGTAAATGCTCAAAGTAAAGAGAGGGAGAGGAACATGGCGATGTTTTTTTGAGGTATCAGAGAGTCGTCACTCCCCACTAGTCCTCGTTGGAGCACCCATGCAAGGGTGTAGCTCCCCCTTGATCCGTGCAAGGATCAAGTCCTCTCTATGGGCTAATTCTTTGACACTCTATCATGGTGAATCACCCACAACTGCTCACACCATGACTTGGGTCATCCACAAGCTCCACCGGATGATCACCAAGCTTCCAATCACCACTGAGCCATCTAGTTGATGGCGATCACAAAGAGTAACAAGCACAAACTCTAACTTGACCAAGACAAACCTAATGAAAAAGGTGGATGCACACTTGCTACTCCCTATACACTAATAAGGTCCTTAATCTTGGATTATCAAATCTCAATCACCCCACTAGGATCTTGCTCTCCCTTGCACTCCAAAGTATTTCCTTAGCTGAACAAATGAGCAAGAGAACTGAATTAGATGAGTAGGAGAAGTATTTATACTCCCCATTTCAAAACATACCTATTGGGGTTCAACTCAGCACTTTTTGAAGTGACCAGACGTGCCTGTCAGAGTGACCGGACGCGTCTGGTTAGTAGCCAACTACTACATGATGTCTGCCCTGATAGACGACATTTAAATTGACTGGACCCTAGGGGTGCCCGGTCCTTCCTAACAGGATGCATCCAGTCCAAAAACTAGACCATTTTTGTTCCTGATCGGACTCGGCCACGAGCGAGTTTGGTCATACTATGCAATGCGTCCAGTCCTATGTGAACACTGAGCCGCGAGCGGCTATAGGGGGATAGTCAGGTCCGGTCCCCCATGCACCAGTGTTCGGTCGAGGTCAAGCACCTTTGAAAGCTCTAGTTTGGTTTTGGTAAATTGATGAAACCCTAAGTGCTAACCTAGTTTATCAAGTGATTATGAGATAGGTAGCACATTCCAAGTGGTGAAGCAAATGAAGATCATGACATGATGATGGTGATGCCATGGTGATGATCAAGTGCTTGAACTTGAAAAGAAGAAAGAGAAAAATAAAAGGCTCAAGGCAAAGGTATAAATGGTAGGAGCTATTTTGTTTTGGTGATCAAGACACTTAGAGAGTGTGATCACATTTAGGTTTGATAGCCGTACTATTAAGAGGGATGGAACTCGTATCAAAATGTGGTTGTCAAAGTGACACTAGATGCTCTAACTCATTGCATATGCATTTAGGATCTAGTGGAGTGCTAACACCCTTGAAAATGTTTGTGAAAATATGCTAACACATGTGCACAAGGTGATACACTTGGTGGTTGGCACATTTAAGCAAGGGTGAAGAAGCTAGAGGTGAAAAGGAGTTAGTCTTGCTGGTCACTAAGTGACCGAACGCTGGTCTCAGAAGGACCGGCGCGTCCGATCAAGTGTGGCAGCGTAGACACCAATGTCGGTCAATCGACCGGATGCTAGGTCACAGACTGACCAGACGCTGGCAAGGTGACTCCGGTGCTATTGTTGAACAGCGCTCAGAAGCTAGGGTTTTTGACCGAACGATGGAAGGGTCTGGTCGTGCATGACCGGACATGTCCGGTGGGTAAAAGGCGTTTCTAGAACCTTACTAGAAATGACAGAACGATGGTGGCTCAGTGTCCGGTCAGATATAGCATAGTGTCCGATGAACACAAGTTACTGTTAAAGACGGGACACATGGCGGTCGTTGGGTGACCGAACGCTGAGGTCCAGCGTCCAGTCAACTTGACCAGAGCGTCCGGTCAGCCCGTGTTGTGTCTAGTGAAGGGGTACAATGGCTCTATTTCGTGAGGGCATCTATTTAAGCCCCATGGCTGGTTGAAGCTCACACCTTTGGCCATTTTCATTGACATAGCAACCTTGTGAGCTTAGCCAAAGCCCTCCCACTCATCTCCATCATAGATTCATTATCTTTGTGAGATTGGGAGTGAATCCAAGTGCATTGCTTGAGTGATTGCATCTAGAGGCACTTGGTGCTCGTGTTTCGCTATGGATTTCGCTTGTTACTCTTGGTGGTTGCTGCCACCTAGATGGCTTAGAGCAGCGAGGATCGTCGAGCGGAGGTTGGTGATTATCTCTGGCTCCGATTGTGGTGATTGTGAGGGGTTCTTGACCTTTCCCCGGTGGAGAGCCAAAAGGTACTCTAGTGGATTGCTCATGGCTTGTGTGATCCTCATCTTGTGTTGGTTGTGCGGCACCCTATTGAGGGTTTGGCGTGTGAAGCCAATTAGCGCGTGAACCTCCAAGTGAGTGAATCGCCACAACGAGGACTAGCTTGTTGGCAAGCAAGTGAACCTCGGTAAAAGTCATTGTGTTCATCATTGATTCCGAGGTGATTGGTCTTCATTATTATTCATTCTTGTGATTGATTGGTTTCTTCATCTACATGGTGGTATAACCTTCTTGATCACTCTCATTACATTACCATAAACTAGTTGTCAAGCTCTTTAGTGTATCTAGTTGTGAGAGCTTGCTTGCTTGGTGTGGCTCTTTAGTTAGCCTTTGAGAGCACACTACCATAGAGTAGTATCTTAGCTATTGTATGAATAGATACTATCTAAACTAGAATTGTGGTAGGAGGCTTGCTTTTGAGTAGGCTAGCGCAACACTTGCTTCACCTCATAATTGTCTAACCATTTTGTTAAGTGTTGTTGTAGAAATTTTTATTAGGCTATTCACCCCTCTCTAGCCATTAGGACCTTTCAAGTGGTATCAGAGCCGAGGTCACTGTGATTTGAGGCTTAACAACCTTCAGTGTAAAAATGGCTCAAATCAACAACACCAAGAAGCCACCCCAATTTGATGGCACAAATTATCGTTATTGGAAGTTAAAGATGACCACACACATCAAGTCAATCAATAGAAAGGTTTGGAAGGTGATAGAAACTAAAATTGAGATTAAAGATCCAGAGAATCCCACCACGGCCGAAGAAGTGCTTCTTCAAAACAATGACACTGCTCTAAGTGCCATTCATGATGCAATTGATGAAAGAACATTTGAGCAAATCAAGAATATTGAGATGGCACATGAAGCTTGGAAGAAGTTGGAAGAATCATTTGAGGGCACCCAAGCCGTAAAGGGTGCTAAGGCATATATCCTCAAAGAGAAGTTTGCAAGCATCAAGATGAAGGAGGATGAGAGTGTGCCGAAGATGTTCCATAGACTTCAAGTGCTTGTCAATGATCTCAAAGCACTTGGAGAAGAGGTGAAGGGCAAGGACTTTTCTCACAAGTTCTTGAGATGCTTACCTTCAAGATTTGGTACATTGGCCACCATTCTAGTGAGAAGCGGTTTGAACACCATGACACCAAACCAAGTATTGGGAGATATAATGACCAATGATACTTATAGAGATGATGATGAGAAGGAAGAAAAGAAGGAGAAGAAATATGAGAAGAAGGATGACAAGAAGAAGAGCATGGCATTCAAAGCCACATCATCCAAGGGCAAAGCTAAGCAAGAAACATCAAGTGAAGAAGATGAATCATGGGATGATGATGATGAGGAGAAGATGACTCTCTTTGTCAAGAGATTTGGCAAGTTCATGGTGAAGAAGGGCTATCGTGCTAGAAGAAAGAAGTCTTCATCCAAGAACAAAGAAGAGTCAATAATGTGCTTCAAGTGTGGAAGCAAAGATCATCTTGTTGCTCAATGCCCATACAATAGCGACAATGATGATGACAACAAGAAGAATAAGAAGAAGGACAAGAAGGAAAAGAAAGAGAAGAAGGACAAGATGGCATTCAAGAAGAAGAAGGGTGGTTCATATGTAGTCACTTGGGATAGTGATGCTTCCTCAAGTGATGATGATGAAGATAGTGATAATAACAAGATCACCAAGAAGAAGGTTCTTGCAAGCATTACCATCAATGAGAAGCCTTCTCTCTTTGAATCTTCATCATGCTTCATGGCTAAGGCCACTAAGGTACAATCTTGTGATGATGAAAGTGATGAAGAACATGATGATGAAAATGAACATGGAAATGAAAATGATAGTGATAATGATGAACCCACTAAAGAAGAACTATTTGACATGCTAGAAGATGCTAAAGAACACTTTAACATCAAGAGAAGGGAATGCAAAAGCTTGCGTATGGAACTAATAGCCCTTAAGCAAGCCTTTGATGAGCTCAATGCATCTCATGAGAGGCTAGAGGAAGCCAATGAGAAGCTTGGCAAAGCTCACAAAAAGCTTGAAAAGGCTCATTCCTCTTTGCTTGATGAGCAAAATGAAAAGAAGCATATTGAAACTTACAATGTAGGCTTAACTTGTGATATAATTGATGAATCACTATCTATGCCTATCATTGTTGCTCCTACTAACCCTTCTTGTAGCACCTCCACTTCTACCTCATCTAGTAGTGATGGTCTCACTTGTGATTCCTCACTAGTAGTTGAGAATGAGAACCTCAAGAAGGAGGTCAATAAGCTCACTCACACCTTAGCTAAAGCTTATGGTGGTGAGGACTGCTTGCTTATGTGCTTGGGTAGCCAAAGAGCTTCTCTCTACAAAGAGGTTTTGGGCTATACCCCCAAGAAATGCAAAGCGGCCTTTGCTCCTCACAAGACTAGTTTTGTGAAGAACAATGGTCGGTTTTGCAATAGTTGCTTGCAAGTAGGTCACAAAGAGCAAGAATGCAAAAAATAGAGCAAAAATGCTAGTGTATCCTTCATAAAGCTTGATTCATGCTATATGCTTACTAAGGGCACAAATAGTGTGAAGGCTAAGTTTATTGGTAAACCATGGATAGGCTCAAAGAAGAAAGCCATTTGGGTACCAAAGAGCTTAGTGACTAACCTTCAAGGACTCAAGCAAGTTTGGGTACCTAAAAAGAATTGATCTTCTTTTGTAGGTCAATTACAAGGCCGGAGGAAGGCATTGGGTTCTTGATAGTGGGTGCACTCAATACATGATCGGTGATGCAAGAATGTTCAACTCAATCAACACCAATGGCAATGATGGTTATGATAGTATCACATTTGGTGACAATGGCAAAGGCAAGGTCAAAGGACTTGGTAAGATTGCAATATCCAATGACATGAGCATATTCAATGTGTTGCTAGTAGAGAGCTTGAACTTCAATTTGCTATCCGTGGCTCAATTGTGTGATCTTGGATTCAAATGCATATTTGGGGTAGATGATGTAGAGATTATAAATGTAGATTGCTCTAACTTGATCTTCAAAGGATTTAGATATGAGAATCTATACTTGGTTGATTTCAATGCTAGTGAAGCTAGATTATCTACATGCTTATTCACTAAGTCTAACATGGGTTGGTTATGGCATAGAAGGCTTGGTCATGTTGGAATAAAACAATTGAATAGATTGGTTAAGCATGACTTGGTTAGAGGCTTGAAAGATGTTGTGTTTGAGAAGGATAAACTTTGTAGCTCTTGTCAAGCTGGCAAACAAGTTGGAAACACCCATCCTAAGAAAAGTATGATGAGCACTAGTAAAGCCTTTGAGTTATTGCACATGGATTTGTTTCTGTGACACCCTAGGTGTTTGGCTTCCACTAATTGCATTTCATTTCATAAACATATGCATCATCTATGTCATCATTGCCATTGTTACTAAAACATGCATATGCAACATTTTCAACTGTGTATGTTTCCTGCTTGATTGTTGTGAATAGTAGTGGTGCAACATATGAATGCAACATGAGTTTCTCATATCTTGAAGCATGGCAACATGGTAGTAATGTGACAAGTATAGGATAACAACAAGGTCATGCAACATGTGAAACATTGTACTGAAACATATGAATGAATTGCTTGTTTTAATTTCTGTATCACATGTGATCATTAGAAGTGGTATAACAATTTTGTAAAAATGGTTGATCATGGTCCATTACACCTTAACTACACTTAGGTTACTTGTTGGGACATTGTTCATGTAGATTAAAATGACCAAAATGCCCTCAAGTGAAGGTTTGACTTGAAATGAACCCTAGAGTGCCACTGTTTGACTGATTCAAAAGTCCAACTTGGAAGCTTTGCATGGCTGTACACTCTTTACAAAAGTTGTAGCTAATTTAGTAAGGAACAAAAGTTGTTTTATGGTCAACTCATGAAAATGTATAGAACATGCTCAAACCTGGCCCACAAGTCAGAAATACATGCTGGTTTCAACACTGAAAAATATGCTAAGTCTTAACTGCATTTCAGTTGCATCGAGCTCACTTGGGCTTCATGTAACTTCGGATCCATGGCATGTTAGGTGTTGGTCATTAAAAAGAATTTGTAGAGGGAAGATAGGTCTACAACTTTGATGTTCGATTCTTCCACTAACTCGTCATGGATTAGGAGGAAATCATCGTCGAATACGCGCTGTCAGGCGTCGGCTTTAGCACTGAATCGTGTTTTTCAGAAAACCTTCAGAGTCACCATGGCCAACCGGTTCAGAAAACAAACGCCACGTGTCCACCACTCGTCGCTGGACTCCTGCTCGCGTTGGCCACGCGCCGGGCGCATCCTGGCGTCGCAGCCACGTCTTGAAGCCACCCCGCGCCTGCTCACCGAGTCACCGCTCCATTTCTCCTTTCCTTCGCCTCCTCCGCTCACCGTAGCTCTGCTAGATCATCAAAGCCACCGAGCCAAAAATCCACCATAACCAAGCTCCAATGCCCGATTCGTCCAAGCCATAGACCCGCAGTGAGCTTCTCCCCGTTCGCGACCGCACCATCACCGTGTTTTCACGCCAGGTAGAGATCACTGCGTAGGTGGCTCCACCGGGTCGCCATGACCACCGCCGGCTGAGAGCACGTGTGGCCGTGCTGCTCAATCCCCTTCCATCCCTTTCTCCCCCTTGTGCTGGCTTCTGTGAACCCTACTGAAGCTCATAGAGCCACCATGTAGGTCCTAGTCGCCGTAGCGTCGTCGGAGCCGGCTGTGCCGTGGCCGAGCGCCGCCGTGCACCGTGGCCAGAGCGTTTAGGGACCACTAGAGCTTCGGCTTGGTAGGGAAATCAACGCGTGGGGGCTGGGGAAGCACGCTAGCGCTGTTCGTTTCACCGGAGGGTTCGCCGTCGGCGAGTTCCCTCGTCGCCGCGCCAGTGGAACCGTCTCCCCTGTCTTCGTCTCGCTGATGGGTGGGGTCAGCTGACGCCCGGGCCCCGCACGTCAGTCGCCAAGCTCAGGCGGGATCCGGCTTGGTCTGAGCCGCATATTGGGCCGCGCCAGCGTTGCTCGTGGGCCGCCGTTCCTTGGGCTGGCCCAACAGTGGCTGAGTTTTGTTTTCATATTTTGTTTTGCTTTATTATTTCACAGATTTGTGTTGTTATTCAAAATTATGTAGTTCCTAGTATATAGATCCAAATGATGTGGTTCTAATTTTGTTGAGTTCCTTGTAATGTCTAGTATTTGATAAAAATATTATATGAGCATATGTTTTAGGAAATTTGGATGAATTAAATATGACTTTGAAATGTGTTTTTAGATGCATGCAAACTTGTTTGAATTTTATCTTGAGTTTCTGTGGTCCAAAAATTATGAAATTTTGTGGGTAGTCTATTATTGCTTATTAGAAGCTCGAGTTAAAATTTCAGAGCTAGTGCATGTGTAGTTTTTAAGTTATAGAAATTCCTTTTATTAATGGATGGATCTTGTGTGAATTTTCATAAATTTTCTATAGATCCAGTATGAGTAAAATTTGGTGAGTAAGGTTCTTATGCTAGAATGATGTTAGGAAAAATGTGAAATCTGTTGCTTGACATTTTTCATTAGGGTTTCTTAATTATGCTCAAATTAGACATGTCATCTGTTATTTTGGATACAACAAGTTATGTTTGTCCTATGGCTTTGAAATTTTTATGATGGTCTATGTGCAGCATGAGATAGCTACTGTAATTTTTGTAGATTTTTATAAATAGTTTTACTATATATTGCTTAAATCACCTAATTAACTAAATAAATTAGAAAAGGATATTAAATAATTTATTTAGAAGTTGGCACTATACTTTCTGATGTTTCTTAGGTATGCAAAACAAGTTGGTAAACTTGGTTTGATCAAAGTATGCTTTTGAACAATCATTAAATAATTAAGTTAGTAACCCTGTCATTCTGGACAGATTCTAGGTTTGCTGGAAATTAATTTGGTTAACATAAGAATCATGCTTTGGTGTTTACAAATGTTTTGTAGAGAATTTCATAAGCTTTCCAGAATGTCCTCATGCAAGTCATTTGGAATTGTAGAACTTTAGTTGTGATTTAATTAAGGGACTACTTGTATGCATATGAAACTTAAATGTTAAATTATGTATACCTTTATTATTTCTAAGTTGTGGTAATGTTCCTAGGTGTTAGGCCTTTAACTGAAGATGAGCATCTTTATCTTAGGTTATGCAAGTTAGGTAAGTTGATCTTGTCTTTAAGTTAAGTAGATACATGCTTAAAGTGATTTGAATAGAGCTAATTACTCGGTAAACGAGTGTCCAGTGATGCTTTCGTAAACACTCACTGTAATTCATTCATCATGAGCATCATGTCATTCCTTATGCATCCATGATATTCATCTCGTGCATCGGCATGCAATAGGTGTACCGGAAGGAGTAACCCTACTGGAATTCGAGGAACTGAGCGAGCAGCAGCAGCCGACGCCGGAGATTCAGGAGGAGCAGCCTTCAGGAGAAGTGCCAGACGAGGTCGCCGTTGAGTGCTCGGATCACCGTCCTTGCAACTTTGTGAAAGGCAAGCCCCGGAGCATATTACGCCTCCTAATTTCCGAAATTCAGTTACAGTATTATTATTACATATATTGTTGCATTAAGTTTAGGTGTTGGATGCAAACACTTGCTGCATTGGTTATCCGATCCTTGTCCAGATATTGTTACCCTGAATCCTATGTAGCTCAGGCTCGAGTAGTGCTTAGCCCTACTTAAACGCGGTAGAAGTCGGGTGATTTCCTATCACCTGCGAGATATAGGAATATACATGTGGCACGGTTGGCTATATTTGCTATCGTGGAAAAGAACCAGTCTTAATTTGAAATGAAGACCGGACAGAGGCTTGCCGGTTTGCAGTGACTCCGTCTGCGTCGCTTAAGGACTGATTCTTGGAGCCTTTCCTGTTCATGTTGAACGCATGCCTCTCTCTTAGTTGGCCGGGTCTGGAGACCGACCGCGAAGCCGAGTAGCTCAACTCAGGCCAGGAGTCGATAAGTATAAAGTACGCCTTGGAAGGGAGCCGTAGGCGTGAGTCCAAGGGCAGGTGATTTAAAAGTCCTGATCGTCCTGGCAGAAGGGTAATCCCTGAGAGCGCTGGCGCTGATCGAACCCACGAATTTGGTTCCTGAGTTGTACCAAAGGTAACCCACGGCTACTCTTGCTAAGTATGCCAGGGTGAGAGTTAGGAATACCCCCTCAGCTGAGTTGTAATTCAATTCGAGTCGCCGTCTCTCCCGGTTAGTGAGAACTTGACGGGCTTATCTCCAATGTAGATACACTTAATATCTTAATGGTTCGGAAATGATGATATAATGATGACAACCTTATTATACCTGCTATGGTTAATATTGTTTGCTCCTAATAAGTGAGTGCTCTAGTACAGGTGCTAATCTAGTGGACAGGTAAATAATGATAAGCTTGATGCTAAGTTTAAATTGGTTACTATAATCTTAAGCTCTTTTATGCAACTGTGTCTAGCTAGCCCACCTGAAAAGCCTTGCATGATCCTTGGTGTCCTTGATTTCTGATTTTGTTGGGTAAGTCTAGCTGAGTAGCTTCTCGTACTCAGGGTTTATCTCCCACCTGTTGCAGATGACCAGTTCTACTTTGGTTGCTGCAAGTACTGCCTTCTCCCAGCTGGGGATGAAGACTAGACCGTTGGGCATAGGCTCTATTAGTTCTCGTACCTGATAATGCTTTTGTGGGACATGACTCAGACTTGGCAATGTATTTGAAAATCATGATGTTTTGTACTAAACTATGTTGCTTCCGCACACTCAAACTTGGTTTGTAATATTCTATTTCAACTCTGATGGATGTAATCCGAATGCTACTTGTGAAATGTTGTAACAGATGATGTGTTGTGTTGAATCACTACGATCTTGGTTTGTATGTCGAGAGTTGGTTGAAATCCTTCGTGATTTCCGGACTACCGGGATTATGGGAGCTTAAGTACAGGAATTTGATCGCTTCGGTGATTGTTTTTGTACTTATGTTCTTATGATTTGGTCGGTTCTATTACAGCTGGTATCAGAGCAAGGTTTGACACTAAACACGTCATTTGTGTATTTAAAACAGAAGTATTTGTGAAAATCCTAAATTAAATACTAAATATTGTCAGTGGTCATTTCCCTTATGCCCAAATAAGGACTCTTAGGTGGCTTATTAAAGTACTAATTTGGGGGTTCCTGCTTGTTTCTGTTTCGTCGTCCATATGGCGTGCTATTGTATGGATGCCATCCGCTTGGGTGGTAATGTATGGATCAAAATACCTCTATGCTCTGGTAAGTGGGAGTTGTGAGAGCATGACCGTCCAACCGTCAGTCTAGGGGAGAGTAGTTGTGGTTGCTCGCATACTTACATGTTTGATCATGTATCTATGAGAGTACTTAATTATGGGTATCTCTGACGGGTAGCTGTGATACTAGAGTATATGCATCAGGGGATGTATGTATGAAGGTATTTAGTTTACTGCTTGTTTTCTATGCTTTTTGGGAAATTATTGGGCTGAAATGAATTTTTCTGCAGGTACACTAACAACATATCGTTGTAGATTGACTAGCTACCGTGTATGAGAGAACGTATGTATGCCACCGTATATTTTGCTAGCCTTTAATTTTTTTTAGGTTTGTGAGGACGTATAGATCGTGCATGCATCATGTTCAAGCATACATGGCATTTCTTGCATTATTCCTTCCCTTAAAAATTTGATTGTCCCGACAAATTAAATTTTGTATCCCTTAAATGATTCTCCCCTTACGTTGTAACTTTTTGCTACAGATGGCGCGCACAAAACTCACCGCTCGTGAGTCCGCTAGAGGCAGGGCGCCTTGTCACCGTTTGGCTCCTCGTGAGCCCCGTCCTGAGCCTACTGAGGTGGAAAGGCTGAGGGCAGAGCTGGCCCAGGTGACTGCTGAAAGGACTGCAGCGCAGCACCGTTTGGAGCAAGTAACACAGGAAAGGGACCAAGAGACCCTTGAGGTTCAAAGGTTGACAGTTGCTCACCGCAACTGTGAACGCATGTTGACTCACGTGATGAACCAACGGAATGAAGCCTGTCACGAAGAGAATGTGTTGAGAGCGCGACAGATGGAGCTAGAGCAGCAAGTGGCAGTTGCTGAAGAGTACAATGACAATCTCCATGAGGAGGTCCACCTGTTACACAATCAACTTCACCCTCTCCTGCCACCTGATGATGAGGATGAGATGGGTTCTGGTGTCATCATGGCTGAAGGTGATGATGACATGGAGGTCAATGGACCTGAGGACGCTCCACCTGATGAGGAGGAAGATGAGGAGTTAGAGCCTCCTAGTGATGAAGATGGAGGAGAGATCTTCGACACTGACTCCGAGGACGATGCGTAGTTTAGCTTACTACTGAGCTAATGCGCTAGATCTAGTCTTTTGTTGATCCTCATGCATGAACGAGTAGCTTTGTAGCAAGTTAATCGTTGGGATGTAATATCGAACCCTATGTTACCCTTGATGTAAGTTGGAACCACTATGGCTTGGATGTAACCTATCGAACGTATTATGCTCCACGTATGTGAGCTTTTGATGAATTTCGCCTTTGCGGTCTATGGATCTCGTTGTTGGTTAAGTTCATCGCATTTATATGTCAATTGATGTGCTTGATGAGTTGGGTGATTGTGATGAATGATTGTGCCTCTATTGATTATTAAATGCATTCCCTCTAATGGACTCAGTTTGGCATAATTATACAGTTCATCTACAAAAATTTCCACATCGTCAGTGCTCATTGGCTATACCTTTTGCAGATGGCTCATAACCTTCGTCGCGGTCGTGGCATGGGAAATGAGGAACAACCACCTCTGCCACCACCCACACCAGCTGAGCTAATGCAGATAGTTGTGGAAAGTCAGCGCATGCTAGCTGAGGCTATGCGCCAGATGGCTAACCGTGAGGATCGGCATGTCCGCTAGGGACCCGAGCCGAACCAGTACAACAGCTTTAAGGACTTCATGGACACAAAGCCTCCTATCTTTCGTGAGGCAGAAGAACCCTTACAAGCGGATGAATGGTTGAGCACGATAGAGCAAAGATTTGGATTGCTCCATTTGACTGAAGGCATGAAGGATACGTATGCAGGACACCAGCTCCAAGGCCCTGTAGGCATCTGGTGGACCCATCATAGGACCACCTTCCCTGCTAACGTTGAGATCATTTGGAACCAGTTCTAGGCAGCCTTCAGGGGACACTTTATCCCTCCTAGTCTCATGGCCATTAAGCATACTGAGTTTATAAAGCTCACCCAAGGCAATAAGAGTCTCAATGAGTACCTCCAGGCATTCAACAACCTAGCAAGATATGCTCCTGAGTTCATCGATACTGACGCCAAGAGAATAGCTAGCTTCAAGAGGGGACTTTCCCCAAAACTGATGAAGTCAATGGGCAACTGCAAGTGTGTCACCTTCAATGAGTTTATCAGTGACACTCTAACTCAGGAGAACAATGACAAGATATATGCTGCTTCTAAGAACCGTAAAAGGAACTTTGAGGCTGGTGCTTCCCAGTCCAAGGCTCCAATGGTATCTAAGGCCCCGTACTATCCACCCAATGCTAATGTCCGATACCGTCCACCTCAGAAGAAGAACCAAGCTAAAACCGGTTTCCGCAAGGGGTATACAATTTCCTTGCTGAAGAATACCTCTAGGTAGGGTAGCTCCAATGTTCCACCAGCAAACAGGCAGTGCTGGAACTATAACCAGTCTGGTCATTGGGCAAATAGATGTCCCCATCCTCCCAAGAATGCTCAAGGAAATGTCCGTCAGGGGCGTGTTCACTATACTACAGTAGAGGAAATTCCTGCTGGTGAAGTGGTCACCGCTGGTAAGTTCCTTGTTAATGATCACCCTACAGTGGTGCTCTTTGATTCGGGTGCTTCGCACTCCTTTGTGAGTTCTACTTTTGCATCTGAGCATAATATGAATGTGATTACAATTGTTAAGGGTGGGTATTGTATTAGTGCTGCTGGAAATAATATCCTGACTAACCAAGTAGTTAAAGATGTAAAGATTGAGATTGGGGATCGAGAGTTCCGTGCGGATCTTGTGGTTCTACCGGGGGTAGGAATTGATATAATCCTAGGAATGAAGTGGATGAGCGGGAATGGAGTGTTGATCGATACCTCAACCCGTGTGGTAATGTTGAGGGATCCGGTGGATAAGAAGGGTTTTCTAGTACAGTTACCTCGTGATATCTCTATCCACAATACCGTCAATGCTACCCTAGCCAAAGCCTTTAAGAATCTACAGGTTGTCTATGAGTTTCTAGATGTCTTTCCTGATGACTTGCCTAGATTACCTCCGGACCATGATGTAGAATTCAAGATAGAACTCATTCCGGGTATGGCTCCTATTTCTCGAAGGCCCTATAGAATGCCACCCAATGAGTTGGCCGAGCTGAAGAGTCAGTTGAATGAGCTATTGAAGAAAGGGTTGATTCGGCCTAGTTCTTCTCCTTGGGGTTGTCTGGCTATATTTGTGAAGAAGGACGAGTCTCTATGCATGTGCGTGGATTATCGCCCCCTCAACGCTGTTACTATCAAGAACAAATACCCTCTTCCTCACATCGATATTCTGTTCGATCAGCTCTCCAAGGCTAAGGTATTCTCCAAGATCGATTTGAGGTCTGGCTACCATCAGATCAAAATTCATCCTGAAGATATACCTAAGACAGCTTTCTCTACTCGTTATGGCTTGTTCGAATACCTCATCATGTCATTAGGGTTGACAAATGCTCCGGCACACTTTATGTACCTAATGAATTCTGTATTCATGCCAGAATTGGACAAATTTGTCGTCGTGTTCATTGATGATATCCTAGTATATTCTCAGAATGAAGAAGAGCATGCTGAACATCTGAGAATTGTTTTAACTCGGTTACGTGACAACCAGCTTTATGCTAAGTTTAGCAAGTGCGAATTCTGGTTGAATAAGATACCTTTTCTAGGTCATGTATTATCTGGTGATGGAATTTCGGTTGACCCTACTAAGGTGCAAGAAGTCCTTGAGTGGAAGGCACCTACTATGGTCATAGAAGTCCGAAGTTTCCTGGGATTGGCGGGCTATTATCGTCGCTTTATCCTGGATTTCTCAAAAATCGCCAAGCCCATGACTCGACTACTGCAAAAGGATGAGAAGTTTGTGTGGACTCCGAAGTGTGAAGAGGCTTTCCACACTTTGCGGACCCTACTAACCTCTGCTCCTGTATTGGCACAGCCTGACATCGAGAAGCCTTTTGATGTCTACTGCGATGCATGTGGCACCGGTTTGGGGTGTGTTCTTATGCAGGAGGGCCGAGTAATTGCTTATGCTTCGCGCCAGCTCCGAAAGCATGAAGTCAACTGTCCTACCCATGACTTAGAGCTAGCCGCAGTTGTTCATGCCCTGAAGATTTGGAGACATTACTTGCTGGGTAATGTGTGCAACATCTATACTGACCATAAAAGCCTCAAGTACATCTTTACTCAACCTGAGTTGAACATGCATCAACGACGATGGTTAGAATTAATCAAAGACTACAACCTTCAAGTGCACTACCATCCTGGTAAGGCAAATGTGGTTGCTGATGCCTTAAGCAGAAAGGCCCATTGCAATTCCTTAGTTAGTGAAGACTTTCATCTGGCACACCTCCTTCATCCTGTAGTACTCCACAATATCACTGTGGATTGCTCTCTTAGAAGTCGAATTATCGAACTCCAGAAGATGGATGTGGGTGTATTTCACATCAAGCGGAAAATGAAAGAAAAAGAGACCAAGCACTTTAAGGTCGATGACAAGGGAATTCTCTAGTTTAATGATAGGCTTGTGGTACCCAAAGATAAAGAACTTAGAAATCAAATTATGGATGAAGCTCATTCTTCAAAATTGTCCATCCATCCTGGTAGCAGTAAAATGTATCAAGATCTCAAGCTGTATTATTGGTGGACCAAGATGAAGAAAGAAATCGCAGCTTACGTGGCAAGGTGTGATAACTATTGCAGAGTCAAGGCTATTCACATAAGGCCTGGACTATTACAGCCACTCTCTATTCCTGGCTGGAAGTGGGAAGAAATTAGCATGGATTTTATTGTTGGACTACCCACTACCAAAAGGGGTTGTGATTCCATCTGGGTTATCGTAGATCGTCTAACTAAATCTGCTCACTTTATTCCAGTCAAGTCTACCTATCATCCTCACAATTATGCTGAGATTTATTTTCAACAAGTGGTGCGTCTCCATGGTGTACCCAAATCCATTGTTTCTGATCGAGGGCCACAATTCACGGCTCGCTTTTGGGAGTGCTTACATTAGAATCTTGGCACTCATCTAATCCGTAGTTCTGCCTATCATCCGCAAACATTAGGACAGACTGAGCGTGTGAATCAAATTCTTGAAGACATGCTTAGAGCTTGTCTTATCTCTTGCAAAGACTCTTGGGAAGACTGGTTACCTCTTGCTGAATTCTCTTATAACAACAGTTATCAAGAGAGTATCAAAATGGCTCCTTTTGAAGCTCTTTATGGCCGCAAGTGTAGAACTTCTTTGAACTAGGTGGAACCTGGAGAAAGAAGATTCTATGGTATTGATTTTGTAAAAGAAGCCGAAGAGCAAGTCTGAACTATACAGAAGAATATGACTGCCGCACAGGCTAGACAAAAGAGCTATGCTGACAAGAGAAGAAAACCTATTGAGTTTGAAGTAGGTGATCATGTTTATTTGAAGGTATCCCCTATGAAAGGAGTCAAGCGTTTTGGAATTAAAAGGAAACTTGAGCCTCGATATGTTGGACCCTACCGCATTATTGAGAAAAGTGGAAGAGTAGCATATAAGCTCGATCTACCACAGGAGATGGGAGCTATATTCCCGGTATTCCATGTGTCCTAGCTTAAGAAGTGTCTTCGTATTCCTGAGGAAAGAATAGCAACAAGGAAAGTCAACTTAAAATATGATCTTTCTTATGAAGAAAAGCCCGTGCAAGTCCTGGATACTCAAGAAAGAGTGACTCGTACACGAGTAGTTAAATTATACAAAGTAGTTTGGAGTAATCATAGTGAACGGGATGCAACCTGGGAGCGAGAAGATTATTTAAAGGAAAATCATCCAACTTTCTATACTAAATGGTACGCTTTCCAAATCTCGGGACGAGATTTTTCTAAGGGGGGAGGGCTGTGACACCCTAGGTGTTTGGCTTCCACTAATTGCATTTCATTTCATAAACATATGCATCATCTATGTCATCATTGCCATTGTTACTAAAACATGCATATGCAACATTTTCAACTGTGTATGTTTCCTGCTTGATTGTTGTGAATAGTAGTGGTGCAACATATGAATGCAACATGAGTTTCTCATATCTTGAAGCATGGCAACATGGTAGTAATGTGACAAGTATAGGATAACAACAAGGTCATGCAACATGTGAAACATTGTACTGAAACATATGAATGAATTGCTTGTTTTAATTTCTGTATCACATGTGATCATTAGAAGTGGTATAACAATTTTGTAAAAATGGTTGATCATGGTCCATTACACCTTAACTACACTTAGGTTACTTGTTGGGACATTGTTCATGTAGATTAAAATGACCAAAATGCCCTCAAGTGAAGGTTTGACTTGAAATGAACCCTAGAGTGCCACTGTTTGACTGATTCAAAAGTCTAACTTGGAAGCTTTGCATGGCTGTACACTCTTTACAAAAGTTGTAGCTAATTTAGTAAGGAACAAAAGTTGTTTTATGGTCAACTCATGAAAATGTCTAGAACATGCTCAAACCTGGCCCACAAGTCAGAAATACATGCTGGTTTCAACACTGAAAAATATGCTAAGTCTTAACTACATTTCAGTTGCATCGAGCTCACTTGGGCTTCATGTAACTTTGGATCCATGGCGTGTTAGGTGTTGGTCATTAAAAAGAATTTGTAGAGGGAAGATAGGTCTACAACTTTGATGTTCGATTCTTCCACTAACTCGTCACGGATTAGGAGGAAATCATCGTCGAATACACGCTGTCAGGCGTCGGCTTTAGCACTGAATCGCGTTTTTCAGAAAACCTTTAGAGTCACCATGGCCGACCGATTCAGAAAACAGACGCCGCATGTCCGCCACTCATCGCTGGACTCCTGCTCGCGTTGGCCACGCGCCGGGTGCATCTTGGCGTCGCAGCCGCGTCTTGAAGCCACCCCACGCCTGCTCACCGAGTCACTGCTCCATTTCTCCTTTCCTTCGCCTCCTCCGCTCACCGTAGCTCTGCTGGATCACCGAAGCAACCGAGCCAAAAATCCACCGTAACCAAGCTCCATTGCCCGATTCGTCCAAGCCATAGACCCGCAGTGAGCTTCTCCCCGTCCGCGACCGCACCATCACCGCGTTTTTGCGCCAGGTAGAGATCACCGCGTAGGCGGCTCCACCGGGTCGCCATGACTGCCACCGGCCGAGAGCACGCGTGGCCGTGCTGCTCAATCCCCTTCCATCCCTTTCTCCCCCATGTGCTGGCTTCTGTGAACCCTACTGAAGCTCATAGAGCCACCATGTAGGTCCTCATCGCCGCGCCGGTGGAACCGTCTCCCCTGTCTTTGTCTCGCTGACGGGTGGGGTCAGCTGACGCCCGGGCCCCGCACGTCAGTCGCCAAGCTCAGGCGGGATCCGGCTTGGGCTGAGCCGCATATTGGGCCACGCTAGCGTTGCTCGTGGGCCGCCGTTCCTTGGGCTGGCCCAACAGTGGCTGAGTTTTGTTTTCATATTTTGTTTTGCTTTATTATTTCACAGATTTGTGTTGTTATTCAAAATTATGTAGTTCCTAGTATATAGATCCAAATGATGTGGTTCTAATTTTGTTGAGTTCCTAGTAATGTCTAGTATTTGATAAAAATATTATATGAGCATATGTTTTAGGAAATTTGGATGAATTAAATATGACTTTGAAATTTATTTTTAGATGCATGCAAACTTGTTTGAATTTTATCTTGAGTTTCTGTGGTCCAAAAATTATGAAATTTTGTGGGTAGTCTATTATTGCTTATTAGAAGCTCGAGTTAAAATTTCAGAACTAGTGCATGTGTAGTTTTTAAGTTATAGAAATTCCTTTTATTAATGGATGGATCTTGTGTGAATTTTCATAATTTTTCTATAGATCCAGTATGAGTAAAATTTGGTGAGTAAGGTTCTTATGCTAGAATGATGTTAGGAAAAATGTGAAATCTGTTGCTTGACACTTTTCATTAGGGTTTCTTAATTATGCTCAAATTAGACATGTCATCTGTTATTTTGGATACAGCAAGTTATGTTTGTCCTATGGCTTTGAAATTTTTGTGATGGTCTATGTGCAGCATGAGATAGCTACTGTAATTTTTATAGATTTTTATAAATAGTTTTACTATATATTGCTTAAATCACCTAATTAACTAAATAAATTGGAAAAGGATATTAAATAATTTATTTAGAAGTTGGCACTATACTTTCTGATGTTTCTTAGGTATGCAAAACAAGTTGGTAAACTTGGTTTGATCAAAGTATGCTTTTGAACAATCATTAAATAATTAAGTTAGTAACCCTGTCATTCTGGACAGATTCTAGGTTTGCTGGAAATTGATTTGGTTAACATAAGAATCATGCTTTGGTGTTTACAAATGTTTTGTAGAGAATTTCATAAGCTTTCCAGAATGTCCTCATGAAAGTCATTTGGAATTGTAGAACTTTAGTTGTGATTTAATTAAGGGACTACTTGTATGCATATGAAACTTAAATGTTAAATTATGTATACCTTTATTATTTCTAAGTTGTGGTAATGTTCCTAGGTGTTAGCCCTTTAACTGAAGATGAGCATCTTTATCTTAGGTTATGCAAGTTAGGTAAGTTGATCTTGTCTTTAAGTTAAGTAGATACATGCTTAAAGTGATTTGAATAGAGCTAATTACTCGGTAAACGAGTGTCCAGTGATGCTTTCGTAAACACTCACTGTAATTCATTCATCATGAGCATCATGTCATTCCTTATGCATCCATGATATTCATCTCGTGCATCGACATGCAATAGGTGTACCGGAAGAAGTAACCCTACTGGAATTCGAGGAACTGAGCGAGCAGCAGCAGCCGACGCCGGAGATTTAGGAGGAGCAGCCTTCAGGAGAAGTGCCAGACGAGGTCACCGTTGAGTGCCTGGATCACCATCCTTGCAACTTTGTGAAAGGCAAGCCCTAGAGCATATTACGCCTCCTAATTTCCGAAATTCAGTTACAGTATTATTATTACATATATTGTTGCATTAAGTTTAGGTGTTGGATGCAAACACTTGCTGCATTGGTTATCCGATCCTTGTCCAGATATTGTTACCCTGAATCCTATGTAGCTCAGGCTCGAGTAGTGCTTAGCCCTGCTTAAACATGGTAGAAGTCGGGTGATTTCCTGTCACCTACGAGATATAGGAATATACATGTGGCACGGTTGGCTATATTTGCTATCGTGGAAAAGAACCAGTCTTAATTTGAAATGAAGACAGGACGGAGGCTTGCCGGTTTGCAGTGACTCCGTCTACGTCGCTTAAGGACTGATTCTTGGAGCCTTTCCTATTCATGTTGAACGCATGCCTCTCTCTTAGTTGGCCGGGTCTGGAGACCGACCGCGAAGCCGAGTAGCTCAACTCAGGCCGGGAGTCGATAAGTATAAAGTACGCCTCGGAAGGGAGCTGTAGGTGTGAGTCCAAGGGCAGGTGATTTAAAAGTCCTGATCGTCTTGGCAGAAGGGTAATCCCTGAGAGCGCTGGCGCTGATCGAACCCGCGAATTTGGTTCCTGAGTTGTACCAAAGGTAACCCACGGCTACTCTTGCTAAGTATGCCAGGGTGAGAGTTAGGAATACCCCCTCAGCTGAGTTGTAATTCGATTCGAGTCGCCGTCTCTCCCGGTTAGTGAGAACTTGACGGGCTTATCTCCAATGTAGATACACTTAATAACTTAATGGTTCAGAAATGATGATATAATGATGACAACCTTATTATACCTGCTATGGTTAATATTGTTTGCTCCTAATAAGTGAGTGCTCTAGTACAGGTGCTAATCTAGTGGACAGGTAAATAATGATAAGCTTGATGCTAAGTTTAAATTGGTTACTATAATCTTAAGCTCTTTTATGCAACTGTGTCTAGCTAGCCCACCTGAAAAGCCTTGCATGATCCTTGGTGTCCTTGATTTCTGATTTTGTCGGGTAAGTCTAGCTGAGTACCTTCTCGTACTCAGGGTTTATCTCCCACCTGTTGTAGATGACCAGTTCTACTTTGGTTGCTGCAAGTACTGCCTTCTCCCAGCTGGGGATGAAGACTAGACCATTGGGCGCGGGCTCTACTAGTTCTCATACCTGATAATGCTTTTGTGGGACATGACTCAGACTTGGCAATGTATTTGAAAATCATGATGTTTTGTACTAAACTATGTTGCTTCCGCACACTCAAACTTGGTTTGTAATATTCTATTTCAACTCTGATGGATGTAATCCGAATGCTACTTGTGAAATGTTGTAACAGATGATGTGTTGTGTTGAATCACTATGATCTTGGTTTGTATGTCGAGAGTTGGTTGAAATCCTTCGTGATTTCCGGACTACCGGGATTATGGGAGCTTAAGTACAGGAATTTGATCGCTTCGGTGATTGTTTTTGTACTTACATTCTTATGATTTGGTCGGTTCTGTTATAGTTTGGGCCAACACAATACACTAGTATCGGTGGAAATAAATATGGATTTGTGATAGTGGATGACTACACTAGATACATATGGGTATTCTTTCTAGTGGACAAAAGTGATGTATTTGCAACATTCAAATCATTTGTCAAAGGCATTCACAATGAGTTTGAAACAATCATCAAGAGAGTTAGAAGTGACAATGGTAGTGAGTTTAAGAATACTAGAATTGATGAGTTATGTGATGAATTTGGAATTAGACATCAATTCTTGACAAAGTACACACCTCAATCAAATGGCCTTGTTGAGAGGAAGAATAGAACACTCATTGATATGGCAAGGTCTATGCTTTGTGAGTACAATGTAAGTCAATCTTTTTGGGCCGAAGCTATCAACACGGCTTGCTATTGTAGCAACCACCACTATTGTCACCGATTGAAAGAGAAGACACCATATGAACTCTTGAATGGTAGAAAGCCCAATATTGCATATTTTCAGGTCTTTGGTTGCAAATGCTATATCTTGAAGAAAGGCACAAGATTGGGCAAGTTTGACAAGAAATGTGATAAAGGATTCCTACTTGGTTATTCCACTACAAGCAAAGCATATAGAGTTTGGAATTTGTATAGTGGTACTCTTGAGGAAGTTCATGATATTGAATTTGATGAAACCAAGGGTTCACAAGTAAAGAATGAGAATTTGGAAGATGTTAGAGACATTCAACTTTCAAATGCCATGAAGAACATGGATATTGGTGATTTGAGGCCTAGGCAAGTGAATGATGATGAAGATGATCAAGTGCAAGTGCTCTCTAACTCAAATGTGCAAGATGATACAAATCAAGCTAGTACAAGTGGGTCTCATGACAATGAACAAGATCAAGTGGCTAGTACATCATCTCAATCCAATAATCAAGCAAGTGCAAGCAATCAAGTTCCAATACTTCAACCAACTAATGTTGCAAGGGATCATCCATTGGACACTATCATTGGTGATATTTCTTGAGGTGTACAAACAAGATCAAGATTGGCATCATTTTGTGAACACTTCTCATTCGTGTCATCTATTGAACCAAAGAAGATAGATGAAGCATTGAAGGATGTTGATTGGGTAAATGCTATGCATGAAGAATTGAATAATTTCACAAGAAATCAAGTATGGGAGTTGGTAGAAAGACCAAAGGGACACAACGTGATTGGAATCAAATGGGTCTTTAGAAATAAGCAAGATCAAGATGGGATAGTTGTAAGGAACAAAGCAAGATTGGTAGCACAAGGCTATACACAAGTTGAAGGTCTTGACTTTGGAGAAACATATGCCCCGGTTGCTAGATTGAAAGCAATTAGAATCTTGCTAGCCTATGCTTGTGCCCACAACATAAAGCTCTATCAAATGGATGTTAAGAGTGCATTTCTCAATGACTACATCAATGAAGAAGTATATGTTGAGCAACCTCCCGGTTTTGAAGATGATAAGGAGCCCAACCATGTGTACAAGTTGAAGAAGGCATTGTATGGCTTGAAGCAAGCACCTAGGGCATGGTATGAAAGATTGAGGGATTTCCTACTCTCTAAAGGGTTCACAATGGGCAAGGTTGACACCACTCTTTTCATCAAGAAGATTGGAAAAGATCTATTTGTGTTGCAAATATATGTTGATGACATCTTATTTGGATCAACTAATCAAGATTTTTGTGATGAGTTTGGAAAGATGATGGCTAATGAGTTTGAGATGTCCATGATTGGAGAGTTGAGTTACTTCGTTGGTCTTCAAATCAAGCAATTGAAGAATGGTACATTTGTAAGTCAAGGCAAGTACATCAAGGACATGATCAAGAAGTTTGGCATGATTGATAGCAAAGTCATTAGCACACCAATGGGAACCAATGGCAACTTGGATAGTGATGCAAGTGGAAACATGGTGGATCAAAAGTTGTATCGGTCTATGATTGGAAGTCTACTCTATGTGACCGCATCAAGACCAGATGTTATGTTTAGTGTATGCATATGTGCAAGATTTCAAGCCTCACCAAGAGAAAGTCATTTGAAGGCTACAAAGAGAATATTGAGGTACTTGAAGCATACACCAAATGTTGGTTTGTGGTATCCCAAAGGAGCAAAATTTGAGCTAGTTGGTTACTCCGACTCCGATTATGTGGGATGCAAGGTTGAAAGGAAGAGCACCTCGGGCACATGTCAATTATTAGGAAGATCACTTGTTTCATGGTCATCAAAGAAGCAAAATAGTGTTGCATTATCAACCGCCAAAGCCAAATATATATCCACCGGTAGTTGTTGTGCACAAATACTTTGGATGAAGGCCACTTTGAGTGACTTTGGAATCAAGTTCAAGAAAGTGCCATTGCTATGTGACAATGAGAGTGCAATCAAGCTAACCAACAATCCAGTTCAACATGCAAGAACAAAGCACATTGATGTCCGCCACCATTTCATAAGATATCACCAACAAAAAGGGGACATTTATATTGAGAGTATAGGCACCAAAGATCAACTTGCCGACATATTCACTAAGCCATTGGATGAGAAAAGGTTTTGCAAGCTAAGGAATGAGTTGAACATATTGGATTTCTCAAATATGTGTTGATGCACTCCCCACTTATATGACATGCCTCTCCTTCGAGCTATTCAAGGTAAAAGTTGATTGGCATGACATACATCCTTGCGAAGGACATGTTTAGAGCATCTAGTCATGTTTTCAATTTTTTTAGGACCTTCAAGTGGTTCTATTTTATTAGGCTCATTCATGAAAATTAAATGAATTTGATGATTATATAGTATCACTATTGCTTCTACGCTTGACTTGATCTAGTGATAGCATATGACATGTTTATGGGCTTGTAAACCTAGTGTTTTATCTAGAAAATGAACTCTAAGTGTTTAACTCAACATGGTACAAGATAACCCTTATTTGGAGGTGTGAAGAAGCTTGTCCTTGGATCAAACCAAGTTAAATATCTTTGGTAAATGATCTAGATTGGACCAAATTTGAAAAAAATGATCCTCACCCCATTGATTGACATTGATAATCTCGACCCTACAAGTGGTACTATCTATATTTTAAGCCTTTGTGGTCATTGATGACAAAGGGGGAGAAATAGTCCACAAAGATAAGTGAAAAGATAGTGAAAGGGGAGAGAAGCAAAGATATAAGTGAAACAAAGACATAAGTGACAATAAGTGACAAAGGGGAAGAGAAATAAAGACACAAGTGATAAGGGAAAATTTGTCATAGGGGGAGAGCACACAAGTAGGGGGAGCAAGCTCATGAACTTGTATGGTGCATTTGAATGTGCATTTCATATGTTTTCTTGCATAGCACAAGTTTTAAATTTAAATATCCATGCTTGTGTGATGTATGCTAGTTGTAGGTTTGAATGATAAAATGAAAAACTAGCATGCATAGGATATCTAATGATTTTATTTCCAAGTGGTATCTTTACAAAGCATGTGTACAAGTGGTATCAAGCTAACCATGATGCTAAGGATGGTATAATGATGCACTTCGATTGGTATCACGCTTCAAAGGTCCATCTTTTATACCTTAGCATCATTTGGTAGACATTGTCTCCTACTTTTCCTATCTAAGCATATGTGCGAACTACAATCCAAACTCTTAGCACATATGTAGGGGGAGCAATTGCTACCATTTAGGGTTCATGAAACTTGTCCATATTCTTTTACACTTGGTAAATATGTTTGGGCAAGCAACATGGATTCAACTGAATTTTATTTCATATCTTTGTATAAGGGTTGTCATCAATTACCAAAAAGGGGGAGATTGAAAGCTCTAGTATTGGTTTTGGTGAATTGATGAAACCCTAAGTGTTAACCTAGTTTATCAAGTGATCATGAGATAGGTAGCACATTCCAAGTGGTGAAGCAAATGAAGATCATAGCATGATAATGATGCCATGGTGGTGATCAAGTGCTTGGACGTGGAAAGAACAAAGAGAAAAACAAAAAGCTCAAGGCAAAGGTATAAACCATAGGAGCTAGTTTATTTTGGTGATCAAGACACTTAGAGAGTGTGATCACATTTAGGTTTGATAGCCATACTATTAAGAGAGTGTGATCACATTTAGGTTTGATAGCCATACTATTAAGAGGGGTGTAACTCATATCAAAATGCGGTTGTCAAAGTGCCACTAGATGCTCTAACTCATTGCATATGCATTTAGGATCTAGTGAAATGCTAACACCCTTGAAAATGTTTGTGAAAATATGCTAACACTTGTGCACAAGGTGATACACTTGGTTGTTAGCACATTTAAGCAAGGGTGAAGAAGTTAGAGGTGAAAAGGAGTTAGTCTTGCTGGTCACTAAGTGACCGGATGCTGGTCTCAGAAGGACTAGCGCATCCGGTCAAGTGTGGTAGCGTAGACGTTAGTGTTGGTCAATCGACCGGACGCTGGGTCATGGACTGATCGGACGCTGGCAAGGTGAGTCCGGTCCTGTTGTTGGATAGCGCTCAGAAGATAGGGTTTCTGACCGGACGATGGAAGGGTCCGGTCATGCATGACCGGACGTGTCTGGTGGGCAAAAGGCGTTTTTGGAACCTTACTAGAAATGATCGGATGCTGGTGGCTTAGCGTCCAGTCAGATATAGTGCAGTGTCTGGTGAACACAAGTTACCGTTAAAGACGGGACACGTGGCGGTCGTTGGGCGACCGGACGCTGAGGTCCAGCGTCCAGTCAACTTGACCGGAGCGTCCAGTCAGCCCATGTTGTGCCTAGTGAAGGGGTACAATGGCTCTATTTCATGGGGGCGTCTATTTAAGCCCCATGGCCGGTTGAAGCTCACACCTTTGGCCATTTTCATTGACATAGCAACCTTGTGAGCTTAGCCAAAGCCCTCCCACTCATCCCCATCATTGATTCATCATCTTTGTGAGATTGGGAGTGAATCCAAGTGCATTGCTTGAGTGATTGCATCTAGAGGCACTTGGTGCTCGTGTTTCACTGCAGATTTCGCTTGTTACTCTTGGTGGTTGCCGCCACCTAGATGGCTTAGAGCAGCGAGGATCGTCGAGCGAAGGTTGGTGATTGTCTTCGGCTCTGATCGTGGTGATTGTGAGGGGTTCTTGACCTTTCCCCGGTGGAGAGCCAAAAGGTACTCTAGTGGATTGCTCATGGCTTGTGTGATCCTCATCTTATGTTGGTTGTGCAGCACCGTATTGAGGGTTTGGTGTGTGAAGCCAATTAGCGCGTGAACCTCTAAGTGAGTGAATCGCCACAACAAGGACTAGCTTGCTGGCAAGCAAGTGAACCTCAGTAAAAATCATTGTGTTCATCATTGATTCTAAGGTGATTGGTCTTCATTGTTATCCATCCTTGTGATTGATTGGTTTCTTCATCTATACGGCGGTATAACCTTCTTGATCACTCTCATTATATTACCGTAAACTAGTTGTCAAGCTCTTTAGTGTACCTAGTTGTGAGAGCTTGGTTGGTTGGTTGGTGTGGCTCTTTAGTTAGCCTTTGAGAGCACACTAACATAGAGTAGTATCTTAGCTATTGTATGAATAGATACTATCTAAACTAGAATTGTGGTAGGAGGCTTGCTTTTGAGTAGGCTAGCGCAACATTTGCTTCGCCTCATAATTGTCTAACCATTTTGTTAAGTGTTGTTGTAGAAATTTTTATTAGGCTATTCACCCCCCTCTAGCCATTAGGACCTTTCAGACCTTTCCCCGATGGAGAGCTAAAATGTACTCTAGTGGATTGTTCGTGGCTTGTGTGATCCTCATCTTGTGTTGGTTGTGCGGCACCCTATTGAGGGTTTGGCGTGTGATGCTAATTAGCTCGTGAACCTCCAAGTGAGTAATCGCCACAATGAGGAGTAGCTTGCCGGCAAGCAAGTGAACCTCGGTAAAAAATCATTATGTTCATCATTTGATTCTAAGGTGATTGGTCCTCATTGGTATTCATTCTTGTGATTGATTGGCTCCTTCCTCGACACGACGGTATAAACAAATTGCTCACTCTCTTTACTTTACCTCAAACTAGTTGTCAAGCTCTTTAGTGTAGCTAGTTGTGAGAGCTTGTTAGTTTGGTTAGTGTGGCTCTTTAGTTAGCCTTTGAGAGCACATTAACTTAGTGTAGTGTCATAGCTATTGTGTGGATAGAAACTATATAAACTAGAATTATGGTAGGTGGCTTGCTTTTTTAGTAGGCTAGCGCAACACTTGCTTCACCTCATAATTGTCTAACCAGATTGTTAAGTGTTGTTGTAGAATTTTTAATAGGCTATTCACCCCCCTCTAGCCATTAGGACCTTACAAGTGGCATCAGAGCCGAGGTCACTGTGATTTGAGGCTTAACAACCTTCGGTGTAAAAATGGCTCAAATCAACAATACCAAGAAGCCACCCTAATTTGATGGCACAAATTATCCGTATTGGAAATCAAAGATGACCACACATATCAAGTAAATCAATAGAAAAGTGTGGAAGGTGGTAGAAACTAAAATTGAGATTGGTGATCCAAAGAATCCCACTGCGGGAAGAAGTGCTTCTCCAAAATAATGATATTGCTCTAAGTGCCATTCATGATGCAATTGATGAGAGAACTTTTGAGCAAATCAAGAATATTAAGATGGCTCATGAGGCTTGGAAGAAGTTGGAAGAATCATTTGAGGGCACTTAAGCCATGAAGGGTGCAAAGGCATACATTCTCAAAGAGAAGTTTTCAAGCTTCAAGATAAAGGAGGATGAGAGTGTGCCAGAGATGTTCCATAGGCTTCAAGTGCTTGTTAACGATCTCAAAGCACTTGGAAGAAGAGGTGAAGGATAAGGACTTCTCACACAAGTTCTTGAGATGCTTACCTTCAAGATTTGGCACATTGGTCACTATTCTAGTGAGGAGTGGTTTGGACACTATGACACCAAACCAAGTGTTGGGAGATATAATGACCTATGATATATATAGAGATGATGATGAGAAGGAAGAAAATAAGGAAAAGAAAGATGAGAAGAAGGATGAGAAGAAGAAGAGTGTGGCATTCAAGGCCACATCATCCAAGGGCAAGGCAAAGCAAGATACATCAAGTGAAGATGATGGCTCATGGGATGATGATGATGATGATGAGAAGATGGCTCTCTTTGTCAAGAAATTTGGCAAATTCATGATGAAAAAAGGATACCATGCTAGAAGAAAGAAATCTTCATCCAAGAGCAAGGAAGAATCAAGAAGGTGCTTCAAATGTGGAAGCAAGGATCATCTTGTTGCTCAATGTTCATACAATAGCGACAATGATGATGACAACAAGAAGAACAAGAAGGACAAAAAGGAAAAGAAATAGAAGAAGGACAAGATGACCTTCAAGAAGAAGAAGGGTGGTTCATATGTGGTCACTTGGGATAGTGATGCTTCCTCAAGTGATGATGATGATAGTGATGATGACAAGACCACCAAGAAGAAGGCACTTGCAAGCATTGCCATCAATGAGAAGCCTTCTATCTTTGACACTCCATCATGCTTCATGGCTAAGGCCACTAAGGTACAAACTTGTGATGATGGAAGTGGTGATGAACATGATAATGAAAATGATAGTGATAGTGATGATGATGGTGATGAACCTACTAAAGATGAATTATATGACATGATAGAAGATGCTAAAGAACACTTTGACATTAAGAGAAGGGAATGTAAGAGATTGAATAAGGAGGTAAAAGCCCTCAAGCAAGCCCTTGATGAGCTCAAAGCAACTCATGAGAGGCTAGAGGAAGCCCATGAGAAGCTTAGCAAGGCTCACAAAAAGCTTGAAAAGGCTCATTCCTCTTTGCTTGATGAGCAAAATAAAAATAAGCATGTTGAAACTAGCAATGTAGGCTCAACTTGTGATATAATTGATGAATCATTATCTATGACTATCATTGTTCCTCCCACTAACTATTCTTGTAGTACTTCTACTTCCACCTCATCTAGTAGTGATGGCCTCACTTGTGATGCCTCACTAATGGTTGAGAATGAGAACCTCAAGAAGGAGGACAATAAGCTCACTCACACCTTGGCTAAGGCCTATGGTGGTGAGGACCGCTTGCTTATGTGCTTGAGTAGCCAAAGAGCTTCTCTCTACAAAGAGGGATTGGGCTATACCCCCAAGAAAGGCAAGGTGGCCTTTGCTCCTCACAAGACTAGTTTTGTGAAGAACAATGTTCGGTTTTGCACTAGTTAAAAGCAAGTTGGTCATAAAGAGCATGAATGCAAAACAAGAGCAAAAATGCTAATGTATCCTTCATTAAGCTTGATTCTTTCTATATGCTTACTAAGGGTGCAAATGGTGTAAAGGCTAAGTTCATTGGTAAACCATGGATGGGCTCAAAGAAGAAAACTATTTGGGTACAAAGAGCTTAGTAACTAACCTTTAAGGACCCAAGCAAGTTTGGGTACCTAAAAAGAACTGATCTTCTTTTGTAGGTCAATTACAAAGCTGGAGGAAGGCATTGGGTTCTTGATAGTGGGTGCACTCAAACATGACCGAAGATGAAAGAATGTTCAACTCAATCAACACCAATGGCAATGATGGTTATGATAGTATCACATTTGGTGACAATGGCAAAGGCAAGGTCAAAGGGCTTGGTAAGATTGCCATATCCAATGACATGAGCATTTCTAATGTGTTGCTAGTAGAGAGCTTGAACTTCAATTTGCTATCCGTGGCTCAATTGTGTGATCTTGGATTCAAATGCATATTTGGGGTAGATGATGTAGAGATCATAAGTGTAGATGGCTCTAACTTGATCTTCAAAGGCTTTAGATATGAGAATCTATACTTGGTTGATTTCAATGCTAGTGAAGCTAAATTGTCCACATGTTTGTTCACTAAGTCTAGCATGGGTTGGTTATGGCATAGAAGGCTTGGTCATGTTGGAATGAAACAATTGAATAGATTGGTTAAGCATGACTTGGTTAGAGGCTTGAAAGATGTTGTGTTTGAAAAGGATAAGCTTTGTAGCTCTTGTCAAGCCAGAAAATAAGTTAGAAACACCCATCCTAAGAAAAGCATGATGAGCACTAGTAAAGCGTTTGAGTTATTGCATATGGATTTGTTTGGGCCAACACAATACACTAGCATCGGTGGTAACAAATATGGCTTTGTGATAGTGGATGATTATACTAGATACACATGGGTATTCTTTCTAGTGGACAAAAGTGATATTTTTGCAACATTCAAATCATTTGTCAAGGGCATTCACAATGAGTTTGAAACAACCATCAAGAGAGTTAGAAGTGACAATGATAGTGAGTTCAAGAACATTAGAATTGATGAGTTGTGTGATGAATTTAGAATTAGACATCAATTCTCAGCCAAGTACACTCCACAATCAAATGGCCTTGTTGAGAGGAAAAATAGAATACTCATTGATATGGCAAGGTCTATGCTTAGTGAGTGTAATGTTAGTCACTCTTTTTGGGCTGAAGCTATCAACATGGCTTGCTATTGTAGCAATTGCCTCTATTGTCACCCATTCAAAGAGAAGACACCATATGAGCTCTTGAATGGTAGAAAGCCCAACATTGTATACTTTCGTGTCTTTGGTTGGAAATGCTATATCTTGAAGAAAGGCACTAGATTGGGTAAGTTTAACAAGAAATGTGATGAAGGATTCCTACTTGGTTATTCCACTACAAGCAAAGCATATAAAGTTTAGAATTTGGATAGTGGTACTCTTGAGGAAGTTCATGATGTTGAATTTGATGAAACAAAGGGTTCACAAGTAGAGAATGAGAACTTAGAAGATGTTAGAGGCATTCAACTTTCAAATGCCATGAAGAACAAGGATATTGGTGAATTGAGGCCTAGGCAAGTGAATGATAATGAAGATGATCAAGTGCAAGTGCTCTCTAACTCAAATGTGCAAGATGATACAACTCAAGCAAGCTCTCTTGATAATGAACAAGATCAAGTGGCTAGTACATCATCTCAACCTAATGATCAAGCAAGTGCAAGCAATCAAGTTCCAATCCTCCAACCATCCAATGTTGCAAGGGATCATCCATTAGACACTATCATTGGTGATATTTCTAGAGGTGTGCAAACTAGATCAAGATTGGCTTCATTTTATGAGCATTTATCATTTGTGTCATCCATTGAACCAAAGAAGATAGATGAAGCATTGAAGGATGTTGATTGGGTAAATGCTATGCATAAAGAATTGAATAACTTCATAAGAAATCAAGTATGGGAATTAGTAGAGAGACCAAAGGGACACAATGTGATTGGAACCAAATGGGTCTTTAGAAATAAGCAAGATCAAGATGGGATAGTAGTAAGGAACAAAGCAAGATTGGTAGCACAAGGCTATACACAAGTTGAAGGTCTTGACTTTGGAGAAACATATGCCCCGGTTGCTAGATTAGAAGCAATTAGAATCTTGCTAGCCTATGCTTGTGCCCAAAATATCAAGCTCTATCAAATGGATGTTAAGAGTGCATTTCTAAATGGTTACATCAATGAAGAAGTATATGTTGAGCAACCTCCCGGTTTTGAAGATGATAAGAAGCCCGACCATGTGTACAAGTTGAAGAAGGCATTGTATGGCTTGAAACAAGCACCTAGAGCATGGTATGAGAGATTGAGGGACTTCCTACTCACTAAAGGGTTCATGATGGGCAAGGTTGACACCACTCTTTTCATCAAGAAGATTGGCAAAGACTTGTTTGTTTTGTAAATCTATATTGATGACATCATATTTGGATCAACTAATCAAGACTTTTGTGATGAGTTTGGAAAGATGATGGCTAATGAGTTTGAGATGTCCATGATTGGAGAGGTGAGTTACTTCATTAGTCTTCAAATCAAGAAATTGAAGAATGGTACATTTTTAAGTCAAGACAAGTATATCAAGGATATGATCAAGAAGTTTGGCATGAGTTATAGCAAAGTCATTAGTACACCAATGGAAACAAATGGCAACTTGGATAGTGATGCAAGTGGAAATATGGTGGATCAAAAATTGTATCGGTCTATGATTGGAAGCCTACTCTATGTGACCGCATCAAGACCGGATGTCATGTTTAGTGTATGCATGTGTGCAAGATTTCAAGCCTCACCAAGAAAAATTCATTTGAAGGCTACAAAGAGAATATTGAGGTACTTGAAGCATACACCAAATGTTGGTTTATGGTATCCCAAAGGATAAAGTTTGAGCTAGTTGGTTACTCCGACTCGGATTATGTGGGATGCAAGGTTGAAAGGAAGAGCACCTTAGGCACATGTCAATTGTTGGGAAGATCACATGTTTCATGGTCATCATAGAAGCAAAATAGTGTTGCATTATCAATCGCCGAAGTCGAATACATATCCGCCGGTAGTTGTTGTGCACAAATACTTTGGATGAAGACCACTTTGAGTGATTTTGGAATCAAGTTCAAGAAAGTGCCATTGCTATGTGACAATGAGAGTGCAATCAAGTTGACCAACAATCCGGTTCAACATGTAAGAACAAAGCACATTGATGTCCACCACCATTTTATAAGAGATCACCAACAAAAAAGGGACATTTGTATTGAGAGTGTAGGCACCGAAGATCAACTTGCCGATATATTCACCAAGCCATTGGATGAGAAAAGGTTTTGCAAGCTAAGGAATGAGTTAAACATATTGGATTTCTCAAATATGTGTTGATGCACTCCCCACTTATATGACATGCCTCTCTTTTGAGCAATCTAAGGTAAAAGTTGATTGGCATGGCATACATCCTTGCTAAGGACATGTTTAGTGCATCTAGACATCTTTCATATTTAATAGGCTCATTCATGAAAATCAAATGAATTTGATGATTATATGGTACCACTATTGCTTCTATGCTTATTTTGATCTAGTGGTAGTATATGACATGTTTATAGGCTTGTAAACCTAGTGTTTAATCTAGAAAATGAGCTATAAGTGTTTAACTCAACATGGTACAAGATAACCCTTATTTAGAGGTGTGAAGAAGCTTGTCCTTGGATCAAACCGAGTTAAAAATCTTTGGCAAATGATCTAGATTGGACCAAATTTGGGAAAATGATCCTCACCCCATTGATTGACATTGATAATCTCAACCTATCTACATTTTGAACCTTTGTGGTCATTGATGACAAAGGGGGAGAAATAGTGCACAAAGATAGTAAAAAGACAACACAAAGGGAGAGAAATAAAGATACAAGTGATAGGGGGAGAACTTGACATAAGGGGAGAAATATGACAAAGGAAAGGGATCAATTAAACTTTTTAGCACACAAGTAGGGGGAGCAAGCTCATGAACTTGTATGGTGCATTTGAATATACATTTCATATGTTTGCTTGCATGGCACAAGTTTTAAATTTCAATATTCATGCTTGTGTGGTGTATGCTAGTTATAGGTTTGAATGATGAAATGAAAATGTAGCATGCATAGGTTATCTAGTGATTTCATTTCTGAGTGTTTCCAAGTGGTATCAAGCTAACCCTGGTGCTAAGGATGGTATAATGGTGCACTCCGATTGGTATTATGCTTCAAAGGTCTATCTTTTATACCTTCTTATCATTTGGTAGACATTGTCTCCTATATTTCGTATCTAAGCATATGTGTAAGCTATAATCCAAACTCTTAGCACATATGTAGGGGGAGCAATTGCTACCATTTGGGGTTCATGAAACTTGTCCATATCCTTTTACAAATGGTAAAAATGCTTGGGCAAGCAACATGGATTCAATTGAATTTCAATTCATATCTTTGTGAAAGGGTTGTCATCAATTACCAAAAAGAGGGAGATTGAAAGCTCTAGTTTGATTTTGATAAATTGATGAAACCCTAAGTGCTAACCTAGTTTATCAAGTGATCATGAGATAGGTAACACATTCCAAGTGGTGAAGTAAATGAAGATCATGACATGATGATGGTGATGCCATGGTGATGATCAAGTGCTTGAACTTGAAAAGAAGAAAGAGAAAAACAAAAGGCTCAAGGCAAAGGTATACATGGTAGGAGCTATTTTGTTTTGGTGATCAAGACACTTAGAGAGTATGATCACATTTAGGTTTGATAGCCATACTATTAAGAGGGTTGAAACTCGTATCGAAATACGGTTATCAAAGTGCCACTAGATGCTCTAACTCATTGCGTATGCATTTAGGATCTAGTGGAGTGCTAACACCTTTGAAAATGTTTGTGAAAATATGCTAACACATGTGCACAAGGTGATACACTTGGTGGTTGGCACATTTGAGCAAGGGTTAGGAACTTCACTGGTGGAGTGTCCACCCGTAGAGTGCGGATAGTCCGACGGTGCCACCGGCGCCCTAGACAGAAAAGACGAAGGTCACTGTAAGTGACTGGACGCTGGTCTCGGTTGGACTAGCACGTCCAGTTAGTGGCAGCAGAGGGCGCGCAGCGTCGGTCTCTGACCGGATGCTGTGTCACAAACTGATTGGATGCTGGAAGGCTGCGTCTGATCCTACTGACATTGTAACATCCTGACCTAGGGCTTAATAGGATTAATAGGATACTCATACCAATAAGTTGCAACTTCTTTTCTTGAAGTCCATCTCTAAAGAACTCTAAGGTTAAACGTGCTTGGCCTAGAGCAATTTCAAGATGGGTGACCGATCGAGAAATCTTTCCCGGGTGCGCACGAGTGAGGACAAAGTGCGCAGAAAAGACTTATGTGGGTCTGTGAGGGCAGTCTATGTCCTAGAAAAGCTGCCAGATGTAAGCGGGCCCGGCCTCATAGAGGCGAAACGTTACTGAATGGTATTAGAGCTGACTCTCATGGTTTCACAAGCGCATGTGTCGTAGTTGCGTAGGCATGGTGCGCATGGCTAGAGTGGTCACACAGCATGGCACATGCGCTGGCACTGGACACATGGATGTGGCCAAGAGAGGACATTCCTGGCTTGGGATTGACCAATGAGGACGTCGGTCTCTTAAGGGGGTGAGGATGTAACATCTCAGCCCAGGGCTTAACAGGATTAATAGGATACTCATACCAATAAGTTATAACTTCTTTTCTAGAAGCCCATCTCTAAAGAACTCTGAGGTTAAGCGTGCTTGGCCTAGAGCAATTTCAAGATGGGTGACCGATCGGAAAATCTTTCTCGGGTGCGCATGAGTGAGGACAAAGTGCGTAGAAAAGACTTGTGTGGGTCTATGAGGGCAGTCTATGTCTTAGAAAAGCTGCCAGATATAAACAGGCCCAGCCTCATAGAGGCGGGACGTTACTAATGTGGCAACACATAGTGTTGAGGGTGACTGACCGGACACTGCCTGTGTCCGGTCAAGCATGACCGGACATGTCTGGTCGTGAAAAGTCATCTCTAGATGCTTAATGGAAATGATCAGATGCTGGGGTTTAGCATCCGGTCACTTTGAGCTGCTGCGTCTAGTCATCACATGACCATTGAGATCGAGCGCTCAGCATTTGATGAGAGGGGACTCGTGGCACGCATCGTGTGACTAGACGCTGAGGTCTAGCGTCCAGTCGATATGACTGGAGCGTCCGGTCACCCCGTGTTGTGCCCAGTGAAGGGGTACAATGGCTCTATTTCATGGGGGCTTCTATTTAAGCCCTATGGCCAGCTCAAGCTCACTCTCTTGGCCATTTGCATTGACATAGCAACCTTATGAGCTTGGCCAAAGCCCTCCCACTCATCTCCATCATTGATTCATCATCTTTGTGAGATTAAGAGAGAATCCAAGTGCATTGCTTGAGTGTTTACATCTAGAGGCACTTGGTGTTCGTGTTTCGCAGTGGGATTCGCTTGTTACTCTTGGTGGTTGCCGCCACCTAGATGGCTTGGAGCAGTAAGGATCGTTGAGCGAAGGTTGGTGATTGTCTCTGGCTCCAATCGTGGTGATTGTGAGGGGTTCTTAAGCTTTCCCCGGTGGAGAGCCAAAAGGTACTCTAGTGGATTGCTCATGGCTTGTGTGATCTTCATCTTGTGTTGGTTGTGGGGCACCCTATTGAGGGTTTGGCGTGTGATGCCAATTAGCTCATGAACCTCCAAGTGAGTGAATCGCCAAAACGAGGAGTAGCTTGCCAGCAAGCAAGTGAACCTCGGTAAAAAATCATTGTGTTCATCATTTGATTCTGAGCTGATTAGTCTTCATTGGTATTCATTCTTGTGATTGATTGGCTCCTTTCTCGACATGGCGGTATAAACAAATTGCTCACTCTCTTTACTTTACCGCAAACTAGTTGTCAAGCTCTTTAGTGTAGGTAGTTGTGAGAGCTTGTTAGTTTGGATAGTGTGGCTCTTTAGTTAGCCTTTGAGAGCACATTAACTTAGTGTAGTGTCATAGCTATTGTGTGGATAGAAACTATATAAACTAGAATTGTGGTAGGTGGCTTGCTTTTTTAGTAGGCTAGCGCAATACTTGCTTCACCTCATAATTGTCTAACAGGATTGTTAAGTGTTATTGTAGAATTTTTAATAGGCTATTTACCCCCCTCTAGCCATTAGGACCTTACAACCTTGCTGCACCTTAGTTGCACTAACCGGACTCAACGCATCAGAGTCCGATCATAGCGTCCACAGCGTCCAGTCATCCTTTTATACTTCAAATCATTTCCAATTCAATTCCTTTGTGAATGAAGTTGACTTCTATCAATCTTTAAGCTATCTCTGAGCTACCTAGTGCTCAGTTTGATAAGTGTGCACCACACCTAAACCATTAGACTCACCTAGGTCAGACTACTAGTTCATGGAAAGAGATCCTCTAAAGTCAGTCTCTATGACTACTCTGGCAGTCACTCCATCCCTGTCGCTCAATGCCATCCTATAGAGCAGCTGAGCCTAGGCACTCTACCTCTCCTTTGCATTATTGTGTGGGCCAACAATATGGCCTACTAAGTGGAAAAGCAATGGGCAGCACCTGCCGAGAGCTCCTGATAGGGAAAATCATTGCCATCGTCTTTTGCTCGAATGTCGTGCCATCGCCATCCCATCGTGAAAAGCCATGCCATCACCATTCGTCGCCTAGAGCCACCCCATCACTGTCCCTTCGCTGAGGGCTGCATCATCGCTACTCCCGTGTTGAGCGTCTTGCCATCGCCATCCCTTGCCAAGCGCTGTCACTGTCCTGGACGCTGCCGGTTTGCAGCGTTTCCACCTCGCCCATAGTAATGATGTACTTGTTGATGTCCACAGTAGTGAGGGCACATGGCTAAGCACTATAGCCATGAATATAGTGGCCATGTGCACCGTCGTTGGACACTGCAATGAATTGCGCGCCGACGACACTTTCCCCTATTAACCCGACACGCTTATCGTTGCCGTTGAGCCTGAGGAGCAAAATTGACAGCCCATGCCTCGAGGCATAGCAGCACCACCGTTCATTGGCTCATTGGGCTCATGCTAGCCCACAACGGTACTCTCGTCTGTGATGCCCGCATGTGTAGCTACGCTGGCGGTAGCTACCCCAACACTAGTCGTCGCTGTCGCCCGCTTGCACAACTATGGCTCGCGTGGTGGCCACTCTGCTCGCTATGATGCCACATGCGTAGTCATGAACCTGTGCCAGCCACCTAATTGTGGTGCATGATGGACACTGGCCGTGCATTGTTGTAGCTCCAGCTAGGCGCCGCACCACATAGAGTTGGCTACAAATGAGGAAGACGAATGCCAAGTCTGTAACACCCTAGGTGTTTGGCTTCCACATTTGCACTTGCATTTCATAAACATGAGCATCATTCATCCATTCTTAAGCTTATAATTGTATGAAACATGCTTTTGAAACATTGCAACATATTGTTATATTCTATGTGTGATTGTTTTAGGAAATAAATAGTGTGTAACACTCAAGTGCAACATGTGCAATTCACTTTAGTGAAACATGGTTTTGAAACAGAAGTAACAAAGTCACTTGTTTTTCCTTGTTTCAATACATGTGATGCTTGATTTTGGTGTGACCAATGTATGGTGTGGCTAATTATCCTCTCAAGCAACTTAGTTATAGTTAGAATGTCATTAGGAACAATGTTCATGTTGATCATTTTGCCTAATTAAGTTTCCAAGTCGTGGTTTGACTATTGTTGACCTCTAGAGCTCCTTGGTTTGACTATTTAAAAAGTATAGCTTAGAGTGTTTGCATGTCTGAGCAACCTAAAGCAAAGTTGTAGCAAATTTTATAAGGAACAAACTTTGTTTAGGAGCCAAGTCATGAAAATGTGCAGGACATGCTCAAATAGGGCCCACAAGCCAGAAATCAGTGCTGTTCCAGCACTTAGAAATTTTCTAAGTGTTGGAGCAATTTTCCAATTTCATGAAGGGGACTTTGGAGCCTTGTAGATTGAAATCCATGGCAAATTAGCTCGAGCTCATGTTGAGTTAATTGGAGTACTCACCTAGCTCTATCACATAGTTCAACTGGATTAGCAATTGGCCGAGTTGATTAGGAGATAAGCACCGTCGAAGATCACCTATCAGTCGGCTCCATCAGGCTTGATGGCCATTCTGATCAGGCCGGTCATGGCCGACCGAGGCCAGAGGGTGGCCACCACGTGTACGCCACGCACCCGGCTTGCCCTGACCATGCTGCACGCTGGTCGGCTTGAAGTGGAAGATGCCCTGCTGCCTCTCCACTCACCCACACACGCCCTACCTCCTCCTTCGCCTCAACGCAGCGTCCGCCGCGACAGCACCGCCTTCGCCATCGACGCCGAGCATGCGCCATCGCCTATTTCACTTGCCACCACAAAATCGCTGCCTCCAGCTACCCCACAACTCTATTGTAGCCTCCTCTAGCTCATCCACCACGCCGTTGAGCTAGTGAACCAAGGTAGTGGCCACATTTCGATTCCCGCCGCCGTCTGGACCTCGCCGGAGTTGTGCTCTCCATGGCCAGCACTGCACCGCTCCTCTCTTACTTCCCTAGCTCCCGTCTAGTCTTCTCCATCACACACTGATGCTCGGGTGAAGATGTCACCATCCCCACCAGTCTAGTCAGGCCAGAATGTGGCCACACGCCGCCGTGCGCCATGGCTGAGCCGCCGAGCTCCGTGGATGGGGTACTTAGGGGTCGGTAGAGTTTGAGGTTAGGGTGTCAATCGACGCGGAAGGTCGAGGCGGTCATGCTGGTGCCGTCGTCATCGTCGAAGACGCCGCCATCAGCAAGCTCCATTGGGTTCGCGTCGAGCAAGTCGTGTCCCCTGTTTTTATGTCGCTGACGTGCGGGCTCAGCTGACAAGTGGACCCCGCCTGATAGTGACTGAGTATTCAAAAGGTAGTTCAATTAGCTCAGAGTTGATTGCTATTTTGTAAAAATTGTATATCCAATTTTGTAAATCCAAATTGGGTGGTTCCAATTTTGGTAGGATCATGGTGAAGTGTAGTATTTAGGAAAAATATGACATGAACACTTGTAGTGGAATTTTTGGATGAATTAAATTAAAACTTGAAATGTGTTTTTAAATGAATGCAAATTTGTTTAAATTATATCTTGAGTTCCTGTGCTCCAAAAATTATGAAATTTTGTTGGTGACCTATCCTTGCTGAGTAGAAGCTCTAGTAAAAATTTGAGAGTCATTGCCCATATGGTTTTTGAGTTATAGATTTTCCTTTTATCATTGAATGATCCTTGTATGAATTTTAGTAATTTATCTATGAATCCAATGACCATGAAATTTATTGGAGGATGTCCTAGTACCTTAAGGATGCTAGGAAAAATATAAAATCTATTGCTTGACACTTTTCACTAGGGTTTCCTAATTATGTCATTTTAAGCCTTTATGCCTTGTCATTTTTGTGTAGGATGTTATACTTGCTCAAATGATGTGAAATTTTTACAGTAGTCTACTTGGAGCATTTAGTACCTACTATAACTTTTTTAGATTAAATAGTGTAGTTTTCATATATGTTTATCATTTCTCTTAATTAATTAAATAAATAAAGAAAAGCATTAAAAGAAATGAATTGGGAGTGAACACTTTATTTTCTGGTGTTCTTGTGATACATGTGATAAGTGAGTAAAGTTGGTTTTGTCCAATTATATGTTTACAATATAAGTTAATAAATATTTCCTTACGTTATGTCTTTCTGGATAGTTCTCGGGACTTTACAAAGTTCCCCATGATATTTTGGTTTGCTGGGAAAGTGGTGAATACAAAAGTTGTAGATAAATTATGTATCAAGCTCTTGTCAAAATTTGGTGGCATTTAGCCTAGTATCTTAGGAGCTATAGTCATTCAAAGTTGGATCATAGTTTTGCTTGCTCTCTGTCTTGTTTGGACCTGATTATGTAGTTCTGTAAATTCGACCAGGTAAAGGTTGGAATCAGGCCTTGAGGTTTGAAAATGAATTGTAGGCAATTTCATAATCTTTCCAAATTGTCTTGTTGTCTATCATTTTGATTTGTAGATCTCTGGTTATGATCAGTTTACTGTACCACTATATAAGTTTCTATCTTGCTAAAATACAAATATTTGTGTGTATGCTCAGTTGTGATGTTCTTGTTGATTGTTTAGGTGCTAGCCTAACTTGAGAACATGCTTAGGTGCAGGTGCTAGGTCCTTAACTGAAGATGAGCAATTGTACATTAGGTTGTATAAACTTGGTAAGTTAAAGTGATTTGAATAGAGCTTAAGTCGGAAAATGTGGACTGCAGTAAGCATGTGCATTCCCCGAGCATTCCTAACTTCATTCATGTGCATCCATAATATTTATCTTGTGTATACATGCAATAGGTGTGCTAGAGGGAGTGATGCTTCTAGAGTTCGAGGGAGCAAGCCTGGAGGAGGAGCCCAAAGTTTAGGCAATCGACGAAGCAGCCGCCGAGGAGGAGTTGCTCGAGTGCCCTGACCACCACTCGTCCTCTTTCCTGAAAGGCAAGCCCCAGAGCATATTAAGTTTCCCATATTTTTATAAATATCTTGAGTCTCTTTTATTCGTTGATGATGCATTAAGTATAGAAATTGGTTGAAACCAATTATTGCATTATGTATCTATCCTTGTCCAGATATCGCACTTGAATCCTATTTAAGTTTAGGAACAGGTTAAATGCTTAGCCATGCTTAGTGCGGTAGAAGTCAGGTGATTTCCTATCACCTACGAGCTTTATGATGAGGTGGATCATAGTTGGCTATATTTGCTATCATAGAAAAGAACCATGCTAATAATGAATGAAGACCGGGCGGAGTCTTGTGTAGGGTTGGCCATAGTGACTCTGTTTGTGTCGTTTAAGGACCAATACGCTGTATGTCCTCATGTCATGTTGAACGCAGCCTAGCACTTAGCTGGCCAGATAACTCGTTCTGACCGCAAAGCCTAGTAGCTCGACTCAGGCTAGGAACATGAGTAGTGGCACACATTCTGGAGGTAGTAAGGATGTGCGGAGAGCCATTGGCATAAGTCCAAGGTGGGTTAGAGTCCCGAGCAACCTTGGCAGAGTGGTTCTCTAAGAATGCCGATCTATTCAGACTCACGACTCTTGAATTGTGCCAAAGGTGACTTGATTGTGACTCTGATGGGGGAAGCAGGGTTTGTGTTAGGAATACCCCTCCAGCTGGATAGGAATCGATTCGAATCGCCATCTCTCCCGGATAGTGAGAACTTGACTGAGCAGCGGCAATATAGATTCAATTAATTCAATGATATGGTTAAATGGATGATGATGATAAGGTTGCCATGATTTATACCTGCTATGATTATTAATGTTTGCATCTTAATCAAATGATTGCTTAGTACAGGTGCTAATATAGATGACACGTTAATGGCTAAAAGTCACTGCTAGTTTAGGTTAAGAGTTGATCATTATTACTTATGCTTTTTCGCAAAAAGAAAGTGTCAGCCAGATCCACTAAATTAAGCTATGCATGATCCTTGGTGTCTTTTGTTTTGGTTTCTGATGGGTAAGTCTAGCTGAGTATATTCTCGTACTCAGGGTTTATTCCCTCTTGTTGTAGATGACCTTCTATATTAGGGCTTCTGTAAGTATTGTCTCCACCCGATGGGTGACAAAGACTAGATCACGAGCATGATCTCTATTTATCTTATCTAAATGCTTTTGTGGGTTGTGATCAGCAAACTGGTACTTGTATTTGAACTCGGGTGTGTGAGTTAAACTATTTACTTCCGCTACTTTACAAGACTTGTTTTGTAATAACGATGACTCTGAGGTGTTGCAACCTATTTGCAAACTGTCTATGAAATGTTGTAACGTGTGATGTGTTATGTTGAATTACTGTGATCTTGGTTGTATGCAAGTTGGTTTGAAATCCTTTGTGGTTTTAGTTGACTACCGGGTTTATATGGGCTCATGTGCGAGAATTTGATCGTTTCGATGATTGTTTTTGTACTTGTGCTCTTATAAATTGGTCGGTTCTATGACAGCTGGTATCAAAGCTAGATTCAACACTAAACATGTCATACGGGTATTTAAAAACAAAAGCTTTTGTTGCAAAAATAGTTTTTCCAACTTATAGTTATATATAAGTGTTTAAAAATCTAAAATTTTATAGTGTGCTGGTGATCACATCCCTTGTCGCCCACTTAAGGACTTTCAGGTGGCTTATATAATTACTAACTTGGGGGAAAGAGATTGTTTCTATTTCATCGTCCATGTGACGTGCTATTGCATGGGTGCCATTCACTTGAATGGTAATGTATGGATCAACTTGCCTCTACGCCAAGGTAAGTGTGAGTTGTGAGAGCATGACCATCCAACTAGTCGGTCTAGGGGAGAGTTAGTTGTGGTTACTAGGAATATTTACATGTTGCATACATGTACATATGAAGGTACTTAATTGTGGGTATATCTATCGGGTAGTTTGGATACCAAAGTATATATATCTGGGGATGTATATATGGAGAGTATCTTAGTTTACTACTTTCATTGTTAGCATTATATCTTGTTGGGTTGGGCTGCAATGAAATTTTTCTGCAGGTACGCTAACAACGCACCGTGTAGATCGACTAGTTACCGCTAATTGAGAGAACAGTATGTATGCCACCGTATATTCCGCTAGAACTTAATTTTTCTTAGGTTTGTGAGGACGTACGGAACGAGCATGCATCATATTCACTCATGTCATTCATATTGCATTACTCCCTCCCTTATAATTGCTTATCCCAATTATTAAGTTCCATCTCTCAACAAAATAATCCTCTCACGAGAGTTGCATCCCTTCTTTGATATAGATGGCCGCGCCTGTGTTTCCTCTTGGTAGCAGCACCTTTTTGGACCAGTTTGGTACACCTACCTTGCTCTAGAGGGTACTAAGCTCAGTTGGGTACCCGGAGGCACCCTGCTACATGTGGAGGCAGACGGTGCCATTGGGAGATGTGCCATGGTACATTGTGACCTTGATAGTGCTGCAGAACCCCACGAGACTGTTGTGGCATGGGTGGAGCATCAAGGACTGATGGGCAAAGCCCTATGGGAAGCCACGCAAGTTGCTGCCCTTGATGTGCTTATGGACATAGCACAGAGTTTTGGAGGTGAATTAGTGGGTGGACCTAGCTGCATCCATTCCCTGAGTGGCTCCTACATAGGCTGAGTGGACTCAAGAAGTTGGCTAGGCCTTGGTTCGAGGCCATGGTGAATGTGTTCAGAGCGATAATGTGGGAATGAGTGCTATGATGGCCGTCTTGAAGCTTTGTTGAGTCAGGCAGGACACCCTCTCTAGTGTGTTAGAAGAAGCTATCAAAGCAATGGCAACCTAGCACAAGTTCAGGTTGCGTGCCTGCAAGTATCGCCGTAGGGCAGAGGCATGTGGGCGAGCTTAGCTGGAAGTAGATGAGATTTGGGGTATTATAAATTATCGCCTGTAGCAGTGGGGGCAAATAGCACATGAGAGAGATGAGCTTCATAACCAGCTTATGAACCTCACCATAGAGAGAGATGAGGCAGTACACGAGTTGGACCGTGTGACCCGTCATAGAGATGTAGCCTTAGAGTTGGCAGAAGAAAGGCGTCAGGGCTAGATCATGGCTAACCACAATGCTTTTCAAAGGGAGCATGAGCTCCAAGAGCAGCTTGAAGAGCTTCAGGTTGAGCACCATCAACTGAACAACCGCCTATTTCCTATTCCTCACCCCATACCAAGGTATCCTAATGTGGGTGGACCTCAAGTGATTGAGGCCAATGAAGAAGAAGAGGACATGCAGATGGATGTCAATGCAGCTGAACCTACAAATGAAGAGGAAGATCCTAAAGAAGTCCAGGGCATCTCCGATGTGGATAGCAATCACTTCGATGAGTAGTTAGTTAGCAAGTCTCACTAGTTTAAGCTTTTGTAGTCATTGGTGTAATGGACTTAGTACTATGACTGATGTTGGATGTACCTTTTAATTCGAACTTGGCATGTAATGTACCTTAATCCACTCCCTTCGGGATGCTTATCTTAGTTGGTGAATTTTAAAACTTGTCATGTTGGAATGCACTGCGTATGGCGCTAGTAATCTAATTGATGATGTGGTTATTAGAAATGAATTATTGCCTCTATTTATTGTATGAATTTTACATTCTCTAGTAAATTCAGTTTGGCGTAATTACATTGTTCCTACTCCAATGTGCTAACATCACCAATAATTGTTGGTTGCGCATTGTTGCAGATGCCTCGCACTCATTCCACTGGTGCGGCTGGTGATGATGATGATCTTCCATCGCCGCCACCACCCACACCAGTGGAATTGATGGCAATTCTTGCTGAAGGACATCACACTATGGCTGAGGCTCTCTGTACGATTACAAATCATAATGGTTGTGGTGCACGCCAAGGACCGAAACCAAATCAGTATAGCGACTTCAAAGATTTCCTTGACACTAAACCATCGATCTTCAAGGAGGCTGATGAGCCCCTCCAAGCTGATGAGTGGCTGAACACTCTTGAGCAGAAATTCCATCTGCTTCACTTAACAGAAGTGCTGAAGACTAAATATGCTTCTCTCCAACTGCATGGGCCAGCTGGTATTTGGTGAAGTCATTATCGGTCCACTATGCTCACTAATGCCCAAATCACTTGGGATCAGTTCAAGTCTGCTTTCAGGGGAAATTATATTCCTCCTGGTCTCATGGCAATCAAGCATATGAAGTTCATGAAGCTGACCTGGGGGAACAAGAGCTTGAATGAATACCTGTAGGCTTTCAATAACCTTGCAAGGTATGCTACTGAGTTTGTTGACACTGATGCCAAGAAGATTGCTAGTTTCAAGCGGGGACTTAGCCCCAAATTGATGAAGACTATGGGAAATTGTAAGTGTGCTCTTTTTAATGAGTTCGTGAGTGATGCTTTATCTCAAGAGAACAACAATGCTGTATATGCTGCTTCAAAGAATCGCAAGAGAGCCTATGAGGCGGGTGCCTCACAATCCAAGGCTCTAGTCACACATAAGGCCATTTTGTCCTTCGGCATCAGCTGCTAAGTTCCACCCACCGTAGAAGAAGAATCCAGGCATGATTGGATTTTGCAAGGCTTTTACAGTTGCTCTTCCAAAGGGCACTACTAGTCAAGGCTGCTCCAAGACTCCTCCAAGCAACATGCCATGTTGGAACTGCAACAAGATAGGTCACTAGGCAAGGGAGTGCCCTTACCCTAAGAAGAATAACTACCAAGGTGGCCATCAAGGGTAGGTGAACCACACTAATATTGCTGATATTCTAGCAGGAGAGGTGGTAACGGCCGGTAAGTTTCTGGCTAATCAAAACCCCATAGTTGTACTATTTGATTCGAGTGCTTCGCATTCTTTTATTAGTCCTGTATTTGCATCCAAGTTTATGCAGAAAACATACACTGTTGAGGGTGAGGGTTATTGTATTAGGGCTGCCAGTGGTACTTTCCCAACCAAGCTTGTAGTCGGGGATGTGCAACTTGAGATAGAGGGGCAAAGTTATCAAGTTGATCTGGTAGTTTTACCGAGGCTGGGTATCGACGTGATATTGGGAATGAACTGGATGAGTAGTCATGGAGTGCTTATTTATACATCGACTAGAGTAGTCATGCTCAAAGATCCTTATAATCAGGAAGGTTTTCTAGTACAGCTACCCAGGGACATCAATCTTTCTTGTGCGGCTAATGCGGTGCAAGCAAAGGTTATGGCAGACATCCCTATCGTGTGTGATTTTCTGGATGTTTTTCCCAATGATTTGCCCAAATTGCCCCTAGATCAGGATGTAGAGTTCAAGATAGAGTTGCTACCTGGTACAACACCCATCTCTAGAAGGCCTTATAGAATGCCTCCCAACGAACTAGCTGAACTTAAGATCCAGTTGAATGAACTTCTAAAGAAAGGCCTTATCCATCCTAGTTCGTCTCTGTGGGGGTGCCTAGCTATCTTTGTGAAGAAGAAGGATCAATCACTATGCATGTGTGTATATTATAGGCCTTTGAATGCAGTCACAATCAAGAATAAGTACCCTCTACCATGCATAGATATCTTATTTGATCAGTTGTCTAAAGCAAAAGTCTTTTCCAAGATTGATTTGAGATCTGGTTATCATCAAATCAAAATTCGGCCTGAGGATGTTCCAAAAACTGCATTCTCTACAAGATACGGTCTTATATGAGTATCTTGTTATGTCTTTTGGATTGACCAATGCCCCCGCACACTTCATGTATTTGATGAATTCGGTGTTTATGTCCAAGTTGGACAAATTTGTAGTGGTATTTATAGATGATATCTTGGTCTATTCTGAGAATGAAGAAGATCATGTTCAACATTTGTGAGTGGTTCTCACTAGATTGCGTGAACACAAGCTTTATGCAAAGTTCAGTAAGTGTGAATTCTGGCTTCGTGAGGTACCTTTTCTTGGACATGTGTTGTCCGATGGTGGAATTATGGTGGATCCCACCAAGGTGCAAGAAGTGTTGGACTAGAAGGCTCCAATCTTGGTGCACGAGGTTTGGAGTTTTCTAGGGTTGGCTAGCTATTATCGTTGCTTCATCTTGTATTTCTCTAAAATAGCCAAGCCTATGACTCGGTTACTACAAAAAGACATGAGGTTTGTCTGGACTTCCAAGTGTGATGCGGCTTTTCACACCCTGTGAACCCTTCTAACTTCGGCTCTGGTTTTGGTGCAACCGGATATCGAGAAACCTTTTGATGTGTTTTGCGATGCATCAGGCACAAGTTTAGGAGGTGTTCTTATGCAGGAGGGTAGAGTCATTACTTATACCTCTCACCAACTTTGGAAGCATGAGGTGAACTATCTGATGCATGACTTAGAACTCACTATAGTTGTTCATGCTTTGAAGGCCTAGAGACATTATTTGCTTGACAATGTGTGCAATATCTACACTATTCATAAAAGTCTTAAGTACATCTTCACTCAACCTAAGTTGAATATGCGTTAGAGAAGATGGCTTGAGTTGATCAAGGATTATAACCTCCAAGTGCACTATCATCCTAGCAAGGCAAACGTCATTGTGGATGCCTTAAGCAGGAAATCTCATTGCCACTCTTTGATTGAAAGTGACCTCCATTTGTCAAAACTCCTACATCCTACAGTCCTTCACAACATCACTATCAGTTGTACTCTATAGAGTCGAATTATCGAGCTATAGAAGACAGATTAGGTGTGTTCCACATCAAGCGCAAGATGAAAGAGCAAGAAACCAAGCATTTTCAGGTAGATGAGAATGACGTGTTATGGTTCAAGGATAGATTAGTGGTTCCAAAAGATAGAGAGCTTAGAAATCAGATCCTATCCGAAGCACATTCCTCAAAATTATCTATTCATCCTGGTAGCAGCAAAATGTATCATGATTTGAAGCCTCGCTTTTGGTGGACCAAGATGAAGAAAGAGATAGCCGCTTATGTGGCTAGGTGTGACACTTGTTGTCGAGTCAAAGCTATGCACATGAAAGCTAGATTGCTTTAGCCACTCTCTATTCCAAGTTGGAAATAGGAGGAGATAAGTATGAATTTTATTGTTGGACTCCCTACTACTCAGAGGAATTTTAACTCCATTTGGGTGATTGTAGATAGTCTGACCAAGTCTGCACACTTTATTCCTGTCTGCATAGATTTCTGTCCAACTGACTATGCTGAGTTGTACTTCAATCAGATAGTCCGACTGCATGGGATACCTCGCACTATTGTCTCTGATAGAGGACCATAGTTCACTGCTCACTTTTGGGAGCACTTACATGGATTGTTGGGAACTAAGTTAGTAAGAAGCTCTACCTATCATCTACAAACCAATGGGCAAACTGAGCGAGTGAATCAAATCTTAGAAGATATGTTGAGAGCATGTGTCATCTCGGCTAAGGGTTCATGGGAAAAGTGGTTGCCCCTAGCTGAATTCTCTTACAATAATAGTTATCAAGAGAGTATCAAGATGGCACCGTTTGAAGCTTTGTACGACTGAAAGTGTAGAACCCTGATGAATTGGGTGGAAGCCGATGAAAGGAGATATTATGGAATTGATTTTGTTCAAGAAGCTAAAAAACAAGTCCGTACTATCCAAACCCATATGGCCGCAACTCAAGCTAGGTAGAAAAGTTATGCTGATCGTCGTAGAAAACCTATCGAGTTCGAAGTTGGAGACTTCATTTATCTAAAGGTCTCACCCATGAAGAGTGTCCAACGCTTTGGTGTGAAGCGAAAGCTTGCGCCAAGATATGTCGGTCCATTTCAAATTATTGGACAAAGTGGTAAGGTAGCATACAAGATCCAATTACCTCCTGAGATGAGTGCTATCTTCAATGTCTTTCATGTATCTCAGTTGAAGAAATGCCTTCGCGTCCCTAAGGAGAGAGTTCCACTGGGGGATATCGAGTTAAAATTGGATTTGACTTTTGAAGAGAAACCGGTTCGAGTAATTGACACTCGAGAGCGAGTGACTCGGAGTCAGGTGGTGAAGTTTTACAAGGTCATGTGGAGTAATCAGGGCAGTGAACATGATGCAACGTGGGAAAGAGAAGATTATTTGAGGGATGGTTATAAGGAAATCTACCAACAATGGTACGCTTGTCAAATCTTGGGATGAGATTTTTATAAGGGGGGAGGGCTGTAACACCCCAGGTGTTTGGCTTCCACATTTGCACTTGCATTTCATAAACATGAGCATCGTTCATCCATTCATGAGCTTAGAATTGTATGAAACATGCTTTTGAAACATTGCAACATATTGTTATATTCTATGTGTGATTGTTTTAGGAAATGAATAGTGTGTAACACTCAAGTGCAACATGTGCAACTCACTTTAGTGAAACATGGTTTTGAAACAGAAGTAACAAAGTCACTTGTTTTTCCTTGTTTCAATACATGTGATGCTTGATTTTGATGTGACCAATATGTGGTGTGGCTAATTATACTCTCAAGCAACTTAGTTATACTTAGAATGTCATTAGGAACAATGTTCATGTTGATCATTTTGCCAAATTAAGTTTCCAAGTCATGGTTTGACTATTGTTGACCTCTAGAGCTCCTTGGTTTGACTGTTTAAAAAGTATAGCTTAGAGTGTTTGCATGTCTGAGCAACCTAAAGGAAAGTTGTAGAAAATTTTATAAGGAACAAACTATGTTTAGGAGCCAAGTCATGAAAATGTGCAGGACATGCTCAAATAGGGCCCACAAGCCAGAAATCAGTGTTGTTCCAGCACTTAAATTTTCTAAGTGTTGGAGCTGTTTTCCAATTTCATGAAGGGGACTTTGGAGCCTTGTAGATTGAAATGCATGGCGAATTAGCTCGAGCTCATGTTGAGTTAATTGGAGTACTCACCTAGCTCTATCATGTAGTTCAACTGGATTAGCAATTGGCCAAGTCGATTAGGAGATAAGCACCGTCGAAGATCGCTTGTCTCACTCGCCATCGCAAAATCGCCGCCTCTAGCTACCCCACAACTCCATCATAGCCTCCTCTAGCTCGTCCACCACACCGTTGAGCTGGTGAACCAAGGTAGTGGCCACATTTCGATTCTCGTTGCCGTCCAGACCTCGTCGGAGTTTCGCTCTCCGTGGCCAGCACTGCACCGCTCCTCTCTTCCTTCCCTAGCTCCCGTCTAGTCTTCTCCATCACACATTGATGCTCGGGTGAAGATATCACCGTCCCCGCCAGTCCAGTTAGGCTAGAACGTGGCCGTGCACTGCTGTGCACCATGGCTGAGCCGCCGAGCTCTGTGGCCAGGGTACTTAGGGGTCGGTAGAGTTTGAGGTTAGGGTGTCAATCGACGTGGGAGGTCGAGGCGGTCACGCGGGTGCCGTCATCGTCGCCGGAGATGCCGCCGTCGACGAGCTCCACCGGGTTTGCGTCGAGCAAGCCATGTCCCCTATTTTCATGTCACTGACGCATGGGCCCAGCTGACAAGTGGACCCTTCCTGATAGTGACTGAGTATTCAAAAGATAGTTCAATTAGCTCAGAGTTGATTGCTGTTTTGTAAAAATTGTATCTCCAGTTTTGTAAATCCAAATTGGGTGGTTCCAATTTTGGTAGGATCATGGTGAAGTGTAGTAGTTAGGAAAAATATGACATGAACACTTGTAGTGGAATGTTTGGATGAATTAAATTGAAACTTGAAATGTGTTTTTAAATGAATGAATTTTTTTTTAAATTATATCTTGAGTTTCTATGCTCCAAAAATTATGAAATTTTGTTGGTGACCTCTTCTTGCTGAGTAGAAGCTCTAGTAAAAATTTGAGATTTATTGCATGTATGGTTTTTGAGTTATAGATTTTCCTTATATCATTGAATGATCCTTGTGTGAATTTTAGTAATTTATCTATGAGTCCAATGACCATGAAATTTATTGGAGGATGTCCTAGTACCTTAAGGATGCTAGGAAAAATATAAAATCTGTTGCTTGACACTTTTCACTAGGGTTTCCTAATTATGTCATTTTAAGCCTTTATGCCTTGTTATTTTTGTGTAGGATGTTATACTTGATCAAATGATGTGAAATTTTTACAGTAGTCTACTTGGAGCATGTAGTACCTACTGTAATTTTTGTAGATTAAATGGTGCTGTTTTTAGATATGTTTATCATTTCTCTTAATTAATTAAATAAATAAAGAAAAACATTGAAAGAAATGAATTGGGAGTGAACACTTTATTTTCTAGTGTTCTTGTGATACATGTGATAAGTGAGTAAAGTTGGTTTTGTCCAATTATATGTTTACAACATAAGTTAATAAATATTTCCTTGTGTTATGTCTTTCTAGACAGTTCTCGAGACTTTATAAAGTTCCCCATGATATTTTGGTTTGCTAGGAAAGTAGTGAATACAAAAGTTGTAGATAAATTATGTATCAAGCTCTTGTCAAAAATTGGTGGCATTTGGCCTAGTAGTTTAGGAGCTATAGTCGTTCAAAGTTGGATCATAGTTTTGCTTGCTCTCTGTCTTGTTTGGACCTGATCATGTAGTTCTGTAAATTCAACCTGGTAAACGTTGGAATTAGGCCTTGAGGTTTTAAAATGAATTGTAGGCAATTTCATTATCTTTCAAAATTGTCTTGTTTCCTGTCATTTTGATTTGTAGATCTCCGGTTATGATCAGTTTACTGTCCCGTTATATAAGTTTCTGTCTTGTTGAAATACGAATGTTTGTGTGTATGCTCAGTTGCGATGTTCTTGTTGATTGTTTAGGTGCTAGCCTAACTTGAGAACATGCTTAGGGGCAGGTGCTAGGTCCTTAACTGAAGATGAGCAATTGTACATTAGGTTGTATAAACTTGGTAAGTTAAAGTGATTTGAATAGAGCTTAAGTCAAAAAATGCGGACTGCAGTAAGCATGTGCATTCCCCGAGCATTCCTAACTTCGTTCATGTGCATCCATGATATTTATCTTGCACATACATGCAATAGGTGTGCCAAAGGGAGTGACGCTTCTGGAGTTCGAGGGAGCAAGCTAGGAGGAGCCCGAAGTTTAGGCAATCGACGAAGCAGCCGCTGAGGAGGAGTTGCCCGAGTGCCCTGACCACCACCCGTCCTCTTTCCTGAAAGGCAAGCCCCAAAGCATATTAAGTCTCCCATGTTTTTATAAATATCTTGAGTCTCTTTTATCCATTGATGATGCATTAAGTATAGGAATTGGTTGGAACCAATTGTTGCATTATGTATCTATCCTTGTCCAGATATCGCACTTGAATCCTATTTAAGTTCAAGAACGGGTTAAATGCTTAGCCATGCTTAGTGTAGTAGAAGTCAGGTGATTTCTTGTCACCTACGAGCTTTAGGATGAGGTGATCACGGTTGGCTATATTTGCTATCGTAGAAAAGAACCATGCTAATAATGAATGAAGACTAGGCAGAGTCTTGTATAGGGTTGGACATAGTGACTCCGTCTGTGTCGTTTAAGGACCGATACGCTGTATGTCCTCATGTCATGTTGAACGTAGCCTAACACTTAGCTAGCCGAATAACTCGTTCTGACCGCGAATCCTAGTAGCTCAACTCAGGCCAAGAATGCGAGTAGTGGCACGCATTCTGGAGGTAGTTAGGATGTGCGAAGAGCCATTGGCATAAGTCCAAGGTGGGTTAGAGTCCCGAGCAACCTTGGCAGAGTGGTTCTCTGAGAATGCCGATCTGTTCAGACTCGCGACTCCTGAATTGTGCCAAAGGTGACTTGATTGCGACCCTGATGGGGGAAGCAGGGTTTGTGTTTAGGAATACCCCTCTAGCTAGATAGGAATCGATTCGAATTGTCATCTCTCTCGGATAGTGAGAACTTGACTGAGCATCGGCAACATAGATTCAATTAATTCAACGATATGGTTAAATGGATGATGATGATAAGGTTGCCACGATTTATACCTGCTATGGTTATTAATGTTTGCATCTTAATCAAATGATTGCTTAGTACAGGTGCTAATATAGATGACAGGTTAATGGCTAAAAGTCACTGCTAGTTTAGGTTAAGAGTTGATCATTATTACTTATGCTTTTCCACAAAAAGAAAGTGTTAGCTAGATCTACTAAATTAAGCTATGCATGATCCTTGGTGTCTTTTGTTTTGGTTTTCGACAGGTAAGTCTAGCTGAGTACATTGTCGTACTCAGGGTTTATTCCCTCTTGTTGTAGATGACCTTCTATATTAGGGCTTCTATAAGTATTGTCTCTACCCAGTGGGTGATGAAGACTAGATCATGGGCATGATCTCTGTTTATCTTATCCGAATGCTTTTGTGGGTTATGATCAGCAAACTGGTACTTGTATTTGAACTCGGGTGTGTGAGTTAAACTATTTGCTTTCACTACTTTACAAGACTTATTTTGTAATAACAATGACTCTGAGGTGTTGTAACCTATTTGCAAACTGTCTATGAAATGTTGTAACATGTGATGTGTTATGTTGAATTACTATGATCTTGGTTGTCTGCAAGTTGGTTTGAAATCCTTCATGGTTTCAGTTGACTACAGGGTTTATATGGGCTCAAGTGCGAGAATTTGATCGTTTTGACGATTGTTTTTGTACTTGTGCTCTTATAAATTGGTTGGTTCTATGACAAAGTCATGTTGAGCTGAGATGGGCTGGTGTTGTGCTTATGGGGTGTTGAGTTTTGTGGCCTCATGGTTGGATGGAAAATGGATAGTCCAGATCGTTGACTGTAGAGGACAGTCGACGAGCCTGATTGCAGACGATCTGGTTCCCTAGTTCATACCCCCTTAATAGTATGGCCAAAGGAAAAACAAAGTCCTAAACTACTTTAAGTGTCTCTCCAATGCCAAATGACACTTAGAACTAGTTCATCCTTAACCTTGTCATCCATCATTTGAAAACCAAAATGATTTCCATCGATAGGGGCATCAAAACCATTGATTGCCCAAGCAATCGCCATTATCATGACCTAACTCAATTTGCCTCTGCAAAACATATGTTAGTCACAATAATCTTATGTCATCATTAATCACCGAAACCCACTAGGGGCCTAGATGCTTTCAATCTCTCCCTTTTTGGTAATTGATGACAACATAACCTCGAGTATGTATAAGAGATGGGTGAGGTTTTCAACATGCTTGGTTTATATAAGCATTTGACAATAAGAACAAAGGGATTAGGAATGCTTATATGACCCAAGCCAACAACATGTACTCAGTAGAAATGAAATAGGCACGAGTACAAAATATAAAGTTCATTTGAATCGAAGTAAAATGCGAAAGCAAAGCAAATGAGCTTAAACAAGTGACATGATATATATATCAATGTAGAGAGTACACATGTCACATAAGTTTCACAATCACACATATGTCACATATATCACAATGCATGAAAGTAAACATGATATGCATGAAAGTAGCACGCAAAAGAACAAGTCCATCTCACATGCTCCCCCTAAGTCTAACATACTCTCTCCCTCTCCCCCTTTGGCATCAAGCACCAAAACCTAAGGGTTAGTCGGCAGGACAGGAGCAGATGAGTCGAGCACTGAGGTACGGTGAGAGATTTGAAACTAAGCCACATCATCGTCTAACTCTAGAGTCAAAACTATCGAACCTACTAGAGATGGCTAAGAATCCTCTGACTCTAAAACTATAAGCAAAGTGGTCTAGGTCTACTCTACGGTCTTAGTAACTAGGTGAGCTGGCTGAGAAGTGGAAGCTAGAGCTAAAGCCTGACCCTAGGACTCAAAAGCTATCACTAGAACAACTAGAGCCACTAGCTCTGAAGAAGCGACTGAAGATGGAAGTGTCTCTATAGTCCTTGTGATTGGAGCTACTATAGTACAAATAGGTACTCATAACTTTTGAGGTGTAGGCTGTCCTGTAAGCTCACTGAAGGTAGCACCCAAACTCTAGGAGACTGGTGTGTCATCACTAGCATGGACTCTAATGGAGTGGGAGTGAAGCCTATGACAATTGAAGTGAAGCCCTGAGCCTGCCCTGTCCCTAGTGTAGCAAACCACTAAGAGACCTACTTGGAGGGTGAGGCGAACTGTGTAGTTAGCTATCCCTAACTCTAAAGCCCACTAGGCTATATAGCTAGAGTCATTGGGGTAGTGGTAACTATCAAACAAAGCTACTGCATGGGCTGATAAGGAGCAACACTTGTAGCTCTGAGAATATGCTCCATGAAACCAAAGGCCATCTGCTAAAAAGATAGGAGCTACTGCTGAATGACCTATTGCTGCTGTTGGAACTGATCCTGTCATGTTTGCATCTAAGCAATAGCTACTGCCATGGTCTATGCCTGACGTGTCTGGTCCTGTTGCATCCTATCAAGTATAGCAAGCAAACTAGAGTCTGTCTACTGCAACTGAGGTGGAGCTGAGCTGGAACCACTAGCCTCTCTGTCATGTGCTCATGCAGGCATTTGAGGAATCGGCTGGTAGTCCTTATCTGAGCTATCGAACATGCTATCATAAGGGGGCGAGTTTCTTTGATACACCAAAGTTAAGTAGCCTAATGCTATCACTAATGTTGGAAAATGGATGACATGCTTCTCTTCCCTTAAAAGTCTTTCGCATCAAATCTTGGGGCAGGATTCCCATAAGGGGGGAGGGCTGTAACACCCCGGGTGTTAGTCATGAATTAAGCAGTGAAATTTGGACTTAAGTAAACTATGTCAAGCAATGATCATGAGCTCTAGTTTATAATTTTCAAGTGATGATGAAGGTGTTGTGGTCCAATCTATGAAATTGAGCCCCAACTTGAACATGGACAACACACCTTTACTTACATGTGGACCCTGGTTAAGGTTAGGCATGAGTAATGTTAAACATGCCTATTTCACGTACATTACATCAACATGCATCCATCTTGATCAGTGGAAAAGTTTCATGAAGTTTGGAATCAAGAAGTCACATGAAATGATAAGTTATAATCTTTCTTGAATTGCTTCATTAGGTGAATGGGAACATGGGATGTCAACCAAACCTTGCTACCTTACCCAAATAACTCTAATTGAATTCTACAACAAAAGTCATGAGGGGTTCGTGTTGAGCAAATGTCAAGAAAATGCTTCTAAGTGTGGGAATAGCTAAAATTGTCCTTTTCATGATATGGTTTTGACCTGTGTTGACCAACTATCTGGAGTGCTTGCATGGAGTTCTATCTTAAATAAAAGTTGAAGTTTGAGTGGAGTACAACAAACTTTATTTTTAGACCAAGACCTATTTCAACTCCTAAGTGGCTCAAACAATGGTCTCTAGTTTGAATTAGCTGTTGTTTCCAGCCCTAGAAAATATTATGTCTGAGATTAGTGGCAATGATAGTTGGCATGTTGTGTTCTTGTGTTTTCATTAAGCAACTTGACTTGATCCCAAAATAAAAGTTGGAGTTTACATCTTGGAAAAGGACATACAAAAAGTTGGATCAAATTTGTCCATGTTTTGACCAAGTAATTCGAGCTCAAGCAGAGCATGGCTTAAACCTCATCATGTCATTGACACTATCAACTTTGGGCTTAATTAACTACTAATGGAGAGCTCTAATGGCCGAATGCCCTTAATGAAAGTTGTAGAGCAGTTTGTGCGCTTCAACTTTACTTTTGGGCCCAAGGTCCATTTTAGCCCATAGCTGGCCCAAAATAGCTTGTGGGCGTGGACGCCGCCATGGCCGAGGTGGGCCAAGCTCGTTGCTACCACGTTCCTTGCCCTATGGGCCTTCTCTGCCCCAGCCGAGTGTCGCTACGCCTCTACCGCCACATGTTGCCCCGATGCGCCCCTTCTTTCAGCCTCTCTCGCCGCTATAGACGGTCGCCGCCGAAGTTGTGCCTCTAGGCATCGTGTGTGCGCATGGCTAGGCGGCCACGAGCCACCTCTAGGAAAGCCGCCGTCTTCTGTAGGTGCGCATAGTCCCATGGAACCTTCCCCGCCATTCCGATGCCGTGCGCAGCTTCCTTGTTTGTCGCCGCTGCTCCTCATCACCGGGCTACCACCTGTGCCCATGGCCAGGGAGCCATGGTCGGCCTCAGGCTGGGATGAGGCCATCCATAGGCATGGCCCACCATTACACGGCTATGACCCTTCCCCGCCACTGCCGGCCACCGCCCGCTAAGACCGGCTGGCCCGCCTACCATCTCCTCTGCTCTACCCGACGAGTTGAAGAAGAAGAAGGACGTCGTGCTCAAATAGAAGCAAGTGCAGGGTTTAAGTGAAGAGCCTATGACTCATGTGAATAGTACTTATAAGGATCTGTTTGCTGGAATTTGTTTTCATGAAAGTTTGGGGTCCCCGATGCAAATTTGTTTTTCTTTTAAGGCTAAAACTTTGGAAAATCATAATAAATCATAGAAAAATCATAAAATAGCAAATAAGGACTTTTTGGAATCCTTTTGAGTAGATCAATGCAGTAGAGTTATATTATTATATATGTTAGTAGAAAGTTTCTATTGTTTTTATTTATTCTTGCAAAGTGCTTTTAAAAATCCTTTTAAGTTGTTGGATGCATATCTTGAGTTATAGAAGTCCAAAAATGGTAATTCTAGTTGTGTTAATCTTGTGATGACATGATCTAGCTAATAAAAATATTGATCATACTAGTTGTGTACTATTTTTATAATGTTTTGATTTAATCTTGTTAAATAGGCAATTTTAGCTTGTTTGCTTGTTATTCTCATATCTAAAGTTGTGGTGCTGCAATTGCTGTGAAATTTTTGTGGTAGTCTACTAATGCTATGTGTGTGCTATGGTAAAACTTTCATGGTCATTGCATGTAGTATGATTGAGTTATTGATTTAACTAGTTTATTGCTTGATAAATAGTTTTAAATGGCTTATAAATAATTTATATGTGCAAAAATGTGAAACGTGGTTCATTTGCCCTTGCATGGTGATGATGTGGCCTAAGAAACCCTAATATGGCTATATATTTATAGAAAATAATGATCTTTAGATTTATCTTGTTCTCACATGTTTATTAATAATTAAGAATTGTCTTTTTCATAGCAATTAAATTATAAAACCTGAGCATGTAAGATTTGTACAGTAATCATGTTTTGTCATCATCTATCTCACATAAAAATTTGAAATCCAAATGAGATGTTTGCAACATCACCTGTAATTAATATATATATTTTTATATATAGAAAAGCTAATGAAAGTTTGTTAGTAGATGCTTGTGTTTATGCCATGTAATACTTCTAATAATTAGTGCTAGGTAATGTGATTGTTTGGTTTTAGTTAGGAGTTGCATGGAGCTGCATATATAGCAACAAAATATTTATTGTTAACAACATAAATGATAAATGCATATAGTTGTATCTCTACTGTTATGGTTGCGTGTATAGTTTCTATGGTGGTGATATATTTGTGATGCAAATGATGTTTGATGTAGATATGTTGAATACAAAAGTTGTATACAATTTCCTGATCTTGCTTGTCCTAAAATTTCATGATTTGAGGCATGCTGTTTAGGAGTTGTAGATTTTACAAGTTTGATATCAACTTTTGCATGTGCTCTGAATAGATCTGAATGATTACTTTGGTTGACTTATTTAAACATAGAATCATGTATTGGTTATAATAGGAGTGTTGTAGTGCTTTTTCTAAGCTTTCCAAAATGTTAGAGAACACCATTTTTGTTGGTCTAGAACTCCAGTTATAGCTGTTCAAAGTGGAATGGTAGATTTCTGTCCAAATCTGGATAGAGATGCCTTCTTGGTGTTGTTTGACCTTGTTAGCTGTAGAATCATCTTAAGATGATAATAAGAAAGTTATATATAACTTAATAATATTTCCATAAAGTTAATAATCATGATTGCTGAATGTCTAGAGCTCTAGTTATGCATTTCTGAAGTTAATATCACTTTTCTATAATTAGTTGTATAAGCTCTGTTTCATGATGTATTTTTACCTTGTTATTTGTTGAATCAGCTTTTGGTGTTAATAACAAAGTTTTAGACAATTTTATTAGATTTTGATAAAGTCTTGAATCACACTTTTTGCATGCCTAGAAGTCTAGGTATGATTAAAACAAGTAACTGTGGTGCTGTTGTTCAAAATTTGTGTTTGTACCTAAAATTGTTTGCTTCACCTTGCTTTGCTTTGTGTGTTGCTAAGTGTGGATCATGCCTTTGATGGTGTTAAGTTAATATACCTAAAACCTTGTAAAATTTATGTCATGCTTGGTGCTACCTTCCTTGCTATCCTAGCATGATAGGTTGTGGGATGTTTAATTAAGTAACGTGGAGTGCTTTATATATGTTCGGTGTAACCTTGTGCTTGTGACAGAACCACCCAATTTATACAAAATCAAGTACAGATGTCCCCGTTTAGCATGTTGACGCGCACATACTTTCACTTATATAAACCCAGTAGTCCGCTGAGTGTCACGAAGGACCTCGGTAAATCAACATCTCAACCAAGATCGCAAGATTAAGCAAATACACATCACATATACAGAGTTGCAGCGGAAATAATAATACAAATGGGTTCACAAATAATAGTACAAGTTTAGGTTTCAAAATTGGTTAAGGGAAAGCAACATAGCTTTCAAATGATTACATTAATATAAGTTCCAAATACATTGCTAGCATAAGTGACTTCCTCCAACAAAAGCATATAGATGAGAAATAAATATAAAGTCAACGAGCCCACCGACAGTTAGCTGCCATCTCTAGCAGGCTGAGAACTTCACCTGCAATATGGTGGGATAAACGCTGAGTACTTGAATGTGCTCAGTTAGACTTACCCGCCATAAACCAGAAATAAAGTGACTCTAAGGATCATGCAAGGCTTTATAGGTGGAGCTAGCTTGACAAAATTTTGCATAAAAGGCACTAGTTGAGCTATGCATTTTATAATTTGGTTACCAAGTTAATTATAGCTATTCATCTCTAGATTAGCAACTAACATGTGCCAAACATGTGGAATATCATTTAGTAACATGCAATAGTAACCATAGTCGGTGTAACATTTTCATATTCATCATAACCATCAAATTCCATCAATTAATGCTACGTTGCCGCTACTCAGTCAAGTTCTCACTATCCGGGAGAGACGATAACTCAAATCGATTCCAATAAGTTGGGGAGTTATTCCTTATACAAACCCAGACATACATGCACCAAGGTAGTCTTAGGTCACCTTTGGTACAACTCAGGTATAGTCATGGGTCCAAGTAGCGCCGCACCCTTAGGGATACTACCATTCTACCAGGAAATTCAGGCCCGGCCTACCCTTGGATTCACGCCACTGGCTCCCTGCACATCCTTACTTCCTCCAGTGTGCACACTTTCACTTACCAGGTCTCGGCCTGAGTTGAGCAACTTGGCTTCGCAGTCGGAATGACTTATGCGGCCAACTAAGTGCTAGGCATGCGTTCAACATAACAGGAGGATGTATAGCAAATCGGTTCTTAACCGACATAGACGGGGATAAATAGGCACCATGACCTCCATGCCTTGTTGCTTCTCTATCACACTCCCATCTGGTCTCCTTTTATTTATCAACACATGGTTATTTCCATGATAGCAAATATAGCCAACCGTGCTTTGGTATCCACCTTTATCTCATAGGTGACAGGAAATCACCCAACTTCTACCGGTCTAAGCATTGCTAAGCATACATTTGATCCTGGACCTACATAGGGTTCAAGGTATATTTCTAGACAAGGTAGTTCTAAGCATCAAGTGGTTCCAATCAACTTTATAACCTAATGCATCAAACATAAAGGACTCAAGTGATATTTGTAAAAACATAGGAGACTTAAAATGCTCCGGGGCTTGCCTAGGATCCAACACTCGATTAGTGTTTGTTAGATGACACTAGCTTGGCGAGCATCTCCTGTTCAGGTATGTACTCTAGGGGCCCTTCCATCTTCAGGATAGGTCCACCAGCACCATCTTCTGGTTCGACTCCATCATCACGTCCTTCACGTGGTGCATCAAGCATACCTAGATGAGATGCAACAATTCAAGTGCATGAATGTGAAGAATGGCAATATGAGATGCCTCACAAAAAAGTATTAAAGATGAGCACAAGGTTACACCGAACATATATAAGCACTCCATGTTACTTAATTAAACATCCCACAACTTATCATGCTAGGATAGCAAGGAAGGTAGCACCAAGCATGACACAAGTTTCACAAAGTTTTAGGTATATTAACTTAACACCATCAAAGGCATGTGCCAAGTTATATTAACTTCAGAAATGCATCCTTAGTTGTATAAGCTCTACTTCATGATGTATTTGATGGTGTTAAGTTAATATACCTAAAACTTTGTGAAACTTGTGTCATGCTTGGTGCTACCTTCCTTGCTATCCTAGCATGATAGGTTGTGGGATGTTTAATTAAGTAATGTGGAGTGCTTCTATATGTTTAGTGTAACCTTGTGCTCATCTTGAATACTTTTATGTGACATCTCATATTTCCATTCTTTGCATTCATGCACTTACATTGTTGCATCTCATCTAGGTATGCTAGATGCACCACGTGAAGGGTGTGATGATGGAGTCGAACCAGAAGACGATGTTGGTGGACCTATCTCGAAGATGGAAGGACCCCTAGAGTACATGCCTGAACAGGAGACACTCACCAAGCGAGTGTCATCTAACAAAGACTAACCTAGTGTTGGATCCTAGGTAAGCCCTGGAGCATTCTAAGCCTCCTATGTTTTTACAAATATCACTTGAGTCCTTTATGTTTGATGCATTAGGTTATAAGAGTTGATTGGAACTACTTGATGCATAGAACTACCTTGTCTAGAAATATACCTTCAAACCTATGTAGGTCCAGGATTGAATATATGCTTAGCAATGCTTAGACCGATAGAAGTCAGGTGATTTTCTATCACCTGTGAGATATAGGTGTATACCAAAGCACGGTTGGCTATATTTGCTATCATGGAAATAACCATGTGTTGATAAATAAAAGGAGACCTAACGGGATTGAGCTAGAGAAGCAACAAGGCATGGAGGTCTTAGTGCCTATTTACCCCCATCTGTGTCAGTTAAGGACCGATTCACTATATGTCCCCATGTCATGTTGAACGCATGCCTAGCACTTAGTTGTCCTAATAAGTCATTCTGATCATAAAGCTGAGTAGCTCAACTTAGGCTGGGACCCAGTAAGTGAAAGTGCACACACTAGAGGAAGTAAGGATGTATGGGGAGCCAGTGGCGTGAGTCCAAGGGCAGGTCGGGCCCAAACTTCCTGGCAGACTGGTAGTATCCCTAAGGGTGCAGCACTGCTCGGACCCATGATTGTACCTGAGTTATACCAAAGGTGACCTAAGACTACCTTGGCGCAAGTATGTCTGGGTTTGTGTTAGGAATAACTCCTCAGCTGGTTGGAATCGATTCTAGTTGCTGTCTCTCCTAGATAGTGAGAACTTGACTGAGCAGCGGCAATGTAGCATTAATTGATGGAATTTGATGGTTATGATGAATATGGAAATATTACACCGGCTATGGTTACTATTGCATGTTACTAAATGATATTCCACTTGTTTGGCAAAGGTTAGTTGCTAATCTAGATATGAATAGCTATAAATAACTTGGTAATCAAATTATAAAATGTATAGCTCAACTAGTGGCTTTTATGCAAAATTTTGTTAAGCTAGCTCCACCTATAAAGCCTTGCATGATCCTTGGAGTCACTTTATTTATGGTTTATGACGTGTAAGTCTAGCTGAGCACATTTGAGTACTCAGGGTTTATCCCACCATATTGTAGGTGAAGTTCTCGGCCTGCTGGAGATGGTGGCTAACCACCGGTGGGCTCGGTGACTCTATATTTATTTCTCATTTATATGCTTTTGTCGGAGGATGTCACTTATACTAGCAATATATTTGGAACTTATATTAATGTAATCATTTGAAAGCTATGTTGTTTTCCCTTAACTAGTTTTGAAACCTAAACTTGTACTATTATTTGTGAACCCATTTGTAATATTATTTCTACTGCAACTCTGTGTATGTGATGTGTATTTGCTTAATCACGTGATCTTGGTTAAGATGTTGATTTACCGAGGTCCTTCGTGACACTCGCCAGACTACCGTGTTTATATAAGTGAAAGTATGTGCGCATCAATATGCTAAATGGGGATAGCTGTACTTGATCTTGTATAAATTAGGCGATTCTATCACAGCTAGCATCAGAGTAAGATTAAGCATAATACTGTCATGTACGTAGTTGTAAAAACAAAGTTTTGATTTTAAAAGCCTATTTGGACTAAAACTTTAGCTATAGGCAAATTTGTCAAAATTAATTTGCAAAACTATGCTAGCGACAATCTCCAGTTAAGCCCAATTAAGGAATACTAGGTGGCTAAGTAAACTGATACTGTGGGGGGATGTACTTTATTGCAATTTTTATTTCATCATCCATACGGCGTGCTATTGTATGGATGTGATTCATTTGAGTGGTAATATATGGATCAATATACCTCTACGCCCAGGTAAGATAGTGAGTGGTATGACCGCAAGATGTGAGCATGTGGTCAAAGGGGAGAGGTAGTTTTGATACTTACGTATATATATCTCATATATATATATGGAAGTATTTAATTGTGGGTTAGCTTTGATATGGCTATATATGCATATTCTATATGTATGTATAGACGTATTTACTTTTGGGTAGCTTTGATATGGAAGAATATATTTGGGTATATATGTATGGAAGTATTTAGCTTGCAACCTAGAGCCCAGACTTTCATTTCTGCATATATAATTGTGGGCTTAGGCTGAAATGAAATCCTTCTACAGGTACGCTAACCATGATTGCATAGATTAAATGTAGCTGACAACTAGTTATATATCAAGAGAGTACGTGTTATGCCACCAACATAGAACGTGATTGCCGCCTTAGGCTAGCAATTTCATGAGGACGAATAGGATGAGAATGCATCATAATTGTTGCTTATGCATAAACATGCTCCTCTCACCCTTGTTCTATTAATAAATAACTTATTGTAATCATATGGTCATGTTGTGCATGACTGAAAACTAATTTGCTAAATATAAGTAAAACTTGTTTTGAAGAGTTATCCACCTACTCAGTAAAAAAAAAGATAATAGTACCTTCCTACCATGGTTTGCATGATATGTGTAGTGGTGTTGCTATAGGTGACTGCTTGTTATGTGTGAGCTTTGTGCTTAGTAATAGTCGCTTAAGCTAATTGGATTAAGTGTTTCAAAATGCTTGCTTAAGACCATGATGTATGTGTGGGTGCTCATTATCTAGGTAGTGTCATAGCTGTCACTCCTTTTGTCCTCGGTAAGCATACGAGTATTGAAGAGCGCTATCCTAGAACAGCATCCAAGTTTTGAAAATCTCATGGTTGTCGTCCCCAATTAAGTTCTCTCTTAGGAGCCTGAGCCTATACACATGGTTGCTAGCCCTTGAACATTGCGCTACAAAGGTCTATATCCATGCCTTTGCTTAACCTTAAGCCCAAGCTTAGTTCCCTTGAATGCTTGCATGTGTCATGGTTGTCTCGCTCCTGTGTGGGAGGACCCTGCTCAAAAATCCTTATCGGACCTCATTGCTCCTTCTCCTATAGATGATCTGGTGCAATGCTAATCGCTATCTACCTTGGCTTTAAACCTTTTCCTCACAAATCATGTCGTTGCTTTATCAACTGAATCCCTAGTCAGTGCATTGTCTCTATCCCTTGAATCTTGTTTGTTTTGTCTCCAGCTCTTTCAAGGCTCTAGATATTTATTAGTCTTGATCTCATGTTGCTGCTCGGCAAGACCAAATCTTATGTTAATCTTTATCTGGTAATCACCTTGGTGGACACAAGGCATATATGGAAATAAAGCAAGAGTCCCCTACTCAGTTGTCTTCGGCAATTAAGCTATGTTGTCTTGCGCTGTGTTTTGATCTTCGGATCACCTCCTTGTTGACTCCTAACCTTGTGACTACCTTTGCTTGCTATCCCTCCTTTGCATAGTGCTTGCTCCTATGCAACCTAATTTGTGCCACATGAGATTTCTTGTAGGTTATATGTTCGGTAATGGTGTCTTGGTTAATGACTAACGGTGCCGCAGCAGAACCTAGGGCCTCCTTGTGGTCGGTCGGCACATGGTTGTGCTGCTGGGTGTGCATTGGTATCGAGGTTTCTAGTCATGATCCATTATGGAACTACACCGATGAGTTATCTTCTCATGAGCTTTTCCTTGGTTATCTTTCCTTATCTTGTCAGAAGATCTATATGTTGGACCTGATGAAGTAGGAGAGCTTCCTTCTAAAGATGTCTAGAGGATAACCTTGAAGAACAGGTCACTAATGTAAACATTAATAGAATGCAAGAGGTGGTAGACAAGTGACTCTACTTGACTATTCTAGTAATGACGTCGGTCATCTAGTGAGAAACTTATGTCATCCCCATTGGATCAAAAAGGTGCACCACACTTAAGGTTGAACAAGTTATTAGTCAGATGATAAATGGACTAGAATATTATGTGCTATAATAGGTCACCTGGTGCTCATGAGCTTCCTGTTCAAGTTCTTGATCGTTAGGTGCAAGATGATCATGCAGTCAAAAACCAAACTTCTTTGGTGTGACCCCTTCTCTACTGACTTCTATGGTGACTGTCTGTTTGCACATCAACTACAATTGTTGCCATCAAAAAGAAGTTTTGAAGCTTTTTAATTGTTGAGAGACAACTAATTAGTTACCAGTAGGAAGGTTAATCTCTAGCTAGGTAATGACTCTTCTGTAACTATGAAGGCTAGGTCTCATAGAACAATGTTAAGCAATGAAACAGCAAAGCTGGTCAGCGATGCAAGTACTACTTTCTTCTCCAAGCCTGTGTCATCAAGTCAATTCCATCTTGGACAATCACACGGGTTGTGCAAGATACTGTATCAACTAAGTAAAGAGCTAGAGAAAGCACAACCCTAGTCTCAGTTAGCATCATTATGTATATGGTGCTGTTAAAGGATTTGTTCAGGACTCTATTGGAGGAAGTATAGAAGGGTAGTTGGAAACGGTCCCTTATCTTGTAGGACTACCCCTCCACATGAAGTATGCATTGTGCCCTGCAAAAAAAGCCCACCAGTCCAATGCTTATGCATCGTTGAGATGGTGCCTAAATCAACGGTTGAAGTTGTTCCCTAGGAAGCATATGAGGAAAACCCTAGCCTCCATCCTCAGCGAGAAAGCTACCACTATCATAAAAAGAGTTAAATACTGTGAACACACTTCCCAATGTGTAAATCAAAGGAAAAGAAGAGCAAAAAATCTGTCTAGATTTCATGGCACTAAACTGGTTATCTTTAAGCCAGTGATTAGTGGCTCAAACATGGTTGAATTCACACCAAACTTGGTAATATCATTCCTCGCTTAAGGTACTTCAATGTCTTAAGTTGGTTTGAGGATTGGTTGAGTAAAGCATTGGATTTGAGAGATGTTTTGATAGTTCGGTCCTAAAATTTTAGAACAGAGCAGTTTTGGTAGATGATTTGTTTTGATAGTCAAACGGTGTCCGTTTGAGCTGAATTTTGGTCAGTAGTTAAAGGACTCTTGGATCTAAATGCCTACTAAAATTTGAGCACAATGGAGCCATAGTTTGTGAGATATAAACTAAAAACAAAAGTGTACAGAATCTGTGATTTCTCTGTGTACTGCTATCACCCCTCCAAATAGAAGGTTGTGTTTGTAATTGATGCCAAGATCAGCAACATGGTCAATGTTTTGCTGTTAGATAATCTTTTAGGTGCCCTAGAGGAGACTCCTTGCACCCCTTTGTGCCTTACTTTTGCCCTCTCATATGAACAATGTTGAGCAGTCAAGGTGTTCCACTAGTCAATTTGTACTGTTATGAGTCAAAAACAATTTGAAAAGTGTCAAACAATGGATTTTAGAATATGATTTTGAGTTGTAGATTGACATTAGAAAGAAGCCTTGATCTTAGAAGTAGTCCAACAAGGCTAGTTTTGCTATAGTACAAGTCAACCCAACTTACTATGCAACAACACCATGAAGGAAAATTATACTCGATCTTGGTAGTGTACTATTTCTCTAGTTGGTGAATAACTGCAACCTTTGTTGTCCTCCAGACCTCGTTGTCATCCTTCTTTAGCAATGTTTTCCAAGGTGGACTTGTCCTTGGTACCTTCCATGTGTTTTTACCCAAGAGGTTGCATTAGATTCAACCCAGATAACTGTTGCCGCTTGGATATGAGGATTCCCTCAAATAATGATCGTTGAAAATGCTAAGTCAATGGAGTCAGCTATCACATTCACCGCTCACTCAATGGACTTAGATAATAAATTGTTATCATTAGAGAAAGAGAACTGCACATATGGAACATTGTATAGTTTTTCATCAGTTAGCATCTGAGTGATTGAATGGTTACAAGTGGCATAGATATTGTCTGTTGGTTACTTGGTTTCTCATAGCCTCAGAGGATGTTTACCCCATTGTGAGCTCATCCCTTATGAAAGGATGTACTCAAGCTACTTTGGTAGAGGACTGCTTTTTGAACTTTGTGAATGAACATGAAACCATTGTAATGAGTAGCTTTCAGAAGCTTGCAGTCTAGTGCAAAATTCACATGGTCCATGCTATATTCACTAGGAAAATAGATATTATGGGTAGTTAGTTTATGCTCTATAGTACTCTTTGTATCTCAAGAATGAAGTGATGTGCTATCTTGGATTCCTCCCAAACTAACAATGCTTCATGGAAGTCAATGAAAGAAATTCTTCAGACAAAATTTACTACGAAGAGCAAATATCAAAAAGCTATCTTGACCAATTTAGCCTCTCTGATACTCTAAAGTTAAGTAGCCTAATGCTATCACTGATGTTGGAAAATGGATGACTTGCTTCTCTTCCCTTAAAAGTCTTTTGCACCGAATCTCGGGGCGAGATTCCCATAAGGGGGGAGGGTTGTAACACCCCGAGTATTAGTCATGAGTTAAGTAGTGAAATTTGGACTTAAGTAAACTACATCAAGCAATGATCATGAGCTCTAGTTTATAATTTTGAAGTAATGATGAAGGTGTTGTGGTCCAATCTATGAAATTGAGCCCCAACTTGAACTTGCAGTGCGAGCCCCTACAAATGGCATAGTAGGGGTGGCTAGTAATATGAGCCACCCCCACAAATGCATCAATTTGTAGGGGCAGCTGGTATGTAGAGATGGCTATTACTAGCCGCCCCTACTGTGTCCATTTGTAGGGGCAGCTTGCACATCAGCCGCCCCTATAAATGGCATAGTAGGGGTGGCTAGTAATACGAGCCACCCCCACAAATGCGTTAATTTGTAGGGGTAGCTGGTATGTAGAGATGGCTATTACCAGCCGCCCCTGCTATGTCTATTTGTAGGGGCAGCTGAATCACCAGCCACCCCTACAAATGCCCACTATATATATAGCAGCCACCTTCTTTCACCTTGGGCCACTCTCTCCAACCCGAGCAAAAAAGGTTGGGAGGCCTTGGGCTCCTCTCAAAAATTGCTCTACTAAAGGGAGAGGTTTTGATCTCAAATACTTTGGTGGAGAGGTTGTACAAGGTAAGAAAATGCTATTCCAAGTCTATATTTGAAGTTTTAATGGTTGGTTAGTGATCGTAATTAGAGTTTTGCTTTTCTCTCTCTTCTATGGTGCTTGAGCTTTGTATGAAGCAAATTAGACTCTAGTTTTGAAGCTATTAGTGTAAAGTAGTTAGATAAATGAGATTACACCATATATTAGTCGATCTTGCTTGATTTTAGTTGAGATTACACCCTAGTTTTATGTACATGTAGATTTAGATCTAGATCTAGGGTTTGTTTTTTTAATTTTAATTTTGTAAATTTATGTTTCATAAAATTGGAATAGGGTTTGCATGAAAGGTAGTGGGTAAAATATTAATTGTTGCAAATTATTGTCTTTGAAATTATTTATTTTAATTAATAAATAAATATTTGTAATTATTTATTGATAAATAGGCCATTAATTAATTACCCTCTACCATGGTGTGTGTTTGATATGCTTCATGTAATTTTATTTTATATTTATATATATCTGAAGTATATAGAATTATTGTCAAGTAATTAATTATTAATTTGATTCCTTTACATATATATCTGAATTAGTAGTCCTTTAATGTATTTTCTTTGATTGTTGTGTTTTAAAAGATGGAGTACAGGAAGTCTTGGATGTATGGCTCGTTAAGGTTCAAGGTAGGTTTCCGTGAAGAGGTGGACAAATTTATTGAAGCCGCAGAGAAGCATGCAATGACATTGACAGAAAATAAGGATACAATTATTTGTCCCTACAAAGATTGCAAGAACCTTATAGCATGGATAGATGTGAGTATCATCAGAGAACATTTGATTGTGTGAGGATTTGTTGAGGACTACACAGTGTGAATTCATCATGGTGAAACAATGGTTGTTGATAATGACGATGATGATGAAGAAGACGACGCCAAAACCCTAGAATACCTGTCCCAATACTCAGAAGAGCTTGATGTACAAATGGATCCTAAGGTTGGCAATGAACAAGGTGGTGATGCTGGTGGTTGGGATGGTAACGATGAAGGTGGTGCCAATAATGATGGGGGAGCATGTGTTGGTGATGAAGATGATTTTGATGATTTGGAGGAAATGATTTGGGTCCTTGGACCAGAGATTTTACTAAAGAGCCTGAAAGGTCTAGAAAATTTGGAAAGGGTGACAAAAGCATCGAAGGAGACTGTGTATGGTGTTGAGAAGGGCTATTCGACACATTGGACATTGCTACATTTTGTGCTTGAGATACTTATCCCAAAGGCTAAGTATGGCTGGTCAGACTGTAGTTTCAATAATCTATTGTGTCTCCTATCATGGGTGCTACCACAACCAAACTCAGTTTTTGCCAACACATACCAAGCAAAGAAGGTCATAAGTCCATTGACAATGGGGGTTGAAAAAATCCATGCATGCCCCAACCATTGTATCCTTTTTCATGGCGAAACATTCAAGTCACTGGATAAATGTCCCTGGTGTGGGGCCAGCTGGTACAAGAACAATAACCTTTATGGTGCGGACAAAGCCTCCATGGGGAAAAAGAGGAATAAGAAGGGTACGAAAAATGTGGTACAAGAATCTCAGCCCCCAGAGGACACTCCATTAGGCAATGATACAAAGGAGAGAAGAATTCCTACCTTAGTAATGTGGTACCTGCCAGTAACCGACCGCTTGAGATGTATCCTCCTAAACCCTAAAGAAGCCACACTCATGCACATGGTGGGATGATGAGCGCAAGGTGGATGATGATAAGATTGCACATCTAGCTGATTGTAGTTAGTGGCAAAGGATTGATGAGAAGCATAAAGAATTCAATGATGACCCAAGGAATGTATGGTTTGGCTTGAGCACTGATGGAATGAATCTCTTCAATGAGAGGATGAGCGACCATAGCACTTGGCCAGTGATCTTGACCATGTACAACATCCCAACGTGGTTGTGTCAAAAGAGAAAGTACCTTCTCCTCACTATTCTTATTTCTATCCCTAAACAACCAAGCATTGATATAGATGTGTTCCTCGAGCCTTTGATGCAAGGAATGGAGAGGCTATGGAGGCATGGGGAGCCGATGTATGATGCATTCTGAAAGGAGGACTTCATATGTAGAGCAATAATAATTGTTACTACCAATGATTACCCCATGTTGTTTGCTTTATCTAGACAGATCAAAGGGAAGATGGGATGCTTAGTTTGCTTGGATGGTACTACATGGGTGTTTCTAGATGCATCCAAGAAGATAGTTTACCTAAGGAACTAGCGCTTCTTAAAGACAAGTCATAAGTACCGCAACAAATTGTTCTTTAGATTTTGTGACAACACCTTGGAGATTGAACCCCCTCCAGAGAGACGTCATAACAAAGAGCACGTGAATAGAATGGTGAAAAACATACGCGTTGTCTATGGAAAGAAGAATCCAGATGGGACAAACAGAGATAGAAGCACACCTCCTGTCGAAGGCAAACCTTTCAAGAAACAATTGATCTTCTTTTAGTATCTACCTTATTGGCTAGACTTGTAGGTCCCTCATGCCATTGATGCTATGCACGTGTAGAAGAATGTCTTTAAGAGTCTCATTGCTACCTTGATGGACACAGGCAAGTCAAAGGATGGTCTGAAATCATGAAAAGACATGGTGCAACTAAACATGATACCATAGCTTCACCCGATACCTGAGGCTAATGGAAAATACACTTTGCCCATGGCATGCTTCAACCTAACACCAGAAGAGAAGAGAGCTATATGCACTTTCCTAAGGGGGGTCAAAGTCCTAACTAGGTTTTCAGCGAATGTGAAGAAGCTAGTGTCGATGAAGGACTTATCAATAACACACTGCAAGGCTCACGATTGTCATGTGATGCTGATAGTGTTTCTACCTATTACAATCAGGGCTATAAAGCTAGAGTTCTTGAAAATGGCCATCACCCGCATGTGCCACTTCTTTTTGAAGATCTCATAGAAGATGATTGGCAAGAAAGAGCTATGTGACCTACATGAATTTGTGGTGAAGACACAAAACCAACTAGAGATGTGTTTACCTTTTGCTTTTTTTGATATAATGCCACATCTCATGATTCACAGGTTCATCAGATACAGGCGCTGGGCCCTTGCTACTTGCATGAAATGTGGTCCTATGAGCGGTTCATGTCAGTTCTAAGCTGATATGTGCATAATTGAGCATACCCAGAGGGCTCCATGATAGAGGGTTACAGTACTAAAGAAGTCATCGAGTGTTGTCAAGAGTACCTAAAAGTATAGAAAGGGATTGGTAAACTCAATTCTCATCACAAGGGTAGGCTGGCTAGGAAGGGCACCAGTGGTAGAAAAGTATTCATCAACCATGATTACAAAGAAGTGAGTTGGGAGCATTATAGTGTCTTGCAGACAACTGATGCAACCGTACAGTGATGAACACTTGGCTATCATTATGGTGGAGAGAAATGGTCGTTCAGATGATTGGATCATGAAACAACACAAGCAATGACTAACTACATGGTTGAAGGACCAAAACATACCACCTAGAGAAACCATAGATTCTATTACCATCAGTAGGTTGGCGGAGGGGCCATCGAGACAAGTGATATCTTGGAAAGCTTAAGACATCAATGGGTGCACGTACTATACCCACACAAAGGATAGTAAATATGTGAACCAAAATAGCGGCGTTTGAATAGAAGCTCTCGATGGAGTGGGGCAAAAGATCCAATACTTTGGCATCATTGAAGAGATATGGGAACTTGACTATGGAAGGGATACAACAGTGGCCCTATTTTGATGCCGCTAGATCAAACAACACCAATTGAACGAGATCAGATTGAGAGTCCTAGACCTCAAGAATTTAGGCTACCAAGATGACCCTTGGGTCCTCGCTTGACGTGTCGCACAAGTTTTCTATGTGCCTAACCCACAAAGTAACATCCCCTCGAAGAAGAAGACAAAGCACGTGGTTGCCTCTAGAAAATAGCACATTATCGGAGTTGATGGCATGGACAATGTTGAAGCTTACAATAACTACGATGAGATGCCACTATTCACAGACTTTTCTAAGAAGATCAGTGTTGTGGAAAAGAACCTACCCAAAGACATATTGCCATGGGAACAAAAATGTGTCAAGGGAAAAGTCGTTACAGCGGGCTAGCTAGTTGTTGAACATGGAGTGTTTGTGTAAGTGTGTGTGTTTGTAAGACTTCATTTATGCATGTGTATGAGACTATATATTTATGTATGTATGTGAGACTATATTTATGTATGTGTGTGAGACTACCCTTTGCAACATCCAGATGAACCTATTGCAACAACCACTCTATTCCTACTAAAACAGTTATAACATGCAAACACTTGAAACAGGCACTTATTACTACTGCAACATGTTCGGACTACTATTGAAACACTTAAAACAAGCACTTAACACTTTATGAAATGAAGAAATGATCAAAATAAAAGTTGGAGATCTTTATGAGTTATACAACTTTTATATTCATCACCTTTACAGCTGAAATCATTTAGTGGTTGAAAATTAGGTTTGAAGTTGTCATTTTCTAAAATTCAAAATTTGAGTGGTCCAAAATTAGTGACAAAGATAGATGACCAGACTAAAATGATAGAGCATGATTTTAGAAAATTTTAGGAAAAAAACCATCACATTTGGAGTTAGTATGAGGGAGAAAAACTAGTTACAAGTTTTAGGCACAAATTAAAAAGAGAAATCACACTTGTTCATCATGAACAGTTGTGATGTTTCTTTTTAATCTCTGGGTAAAATTTGTAACTAGTCTTTCTCGCTCATACTAACTCCAAATGTGATGATTTTCCCTAAAATTTTCTAAAATCATGCCCTATCAAGTTACTATGTTGATTTGGTCATTCTTTTCGTTGGACAAATTTTGAGCAATTCAAATTTTCAAATTTAAAAAAAAGACAAGTTCTAACAAGATTTTGAAATACTAAATGATTTTAGCTGAAAAAGTGATGAATACCAAAGTTGTATAACTCATCAAGATCTATAACTTTTATTTTGGTCATTTCTTCATCGGACAAAGTGATAGTAAACATTGTTCATAAATCAACATGTCTCTCGTATATTTTAAGAAACTATGGGTGATATGTGGATTTGTGAACAATGTTTACTAACAATTTGTTAAATGAAGAAATAATCAAAATAAAAGTTGTAGATAGTGATGAGTTCAACAACTTTTATGTTCATGACTTTTCTAGTTAAAATCATTTAAGGTTTCAAAATCTTGTTTGAAGTTGCCATTTATTAAAATTCAAAATTTAAACTGTCCAAATTTGTTCAAATGAAAAGATGACCAAAATAAAAGTTGTAGAGAGTGATGTGTTCAACAACTTTTATGTTCATGACTTTCTTATTTGAAATCATTTAAGGTTTCAAAATCTTGTTTGAAGTTGCCATTTATTGAAATTCAAAATTTGAACTTTTCAAATTTTGTCAAATGAAAAGATGACCAAAATCTAAGTTGTACATCTTGATGAGTTCTACAACTTTGATGTTTACAAAATTTTCATTTGAGGTCATTTAGTGTCCTAAAATTCTATTAGTTGTTTTGAAATTCAAATTTTCAATTTTTAAAATATTGTTTTTGTAAAGAAGAAAATATAGAATTATATCTATATATATAATAAAATTGTTTATATATACATATATTTATATATATAGAATAATAAAAAAACTAATATATAGATTTACATTATGTTCTTTATATATGGATGAATTATAGAATTAGTAATTAAAATAAATTGAAAAATATTTGTAGGGGCGGCTAACTCAGGAGCCGCCCCTACAAATGACCTCCGGTATATAAACTAGAGCTCGCAGGAGGTCAAAATTTTTCTAAGTCTGGGTGCTATACTTCCTCTACGTCGTCGATAGACTGCCAAAGTTTCCTTCGACACCACCGACGCCTCCTCCTCCCTGACCTCTCCACTGCTGGCGTAGTCCATGAAGCTACCACACCGACGCCGCCACCCCATCTCCATGCCCCCGGGCCCCATCCTCGACAATCCCCATGCTGCCATGCGGCTAGGGTTTGAGAGCCTCCTAATCGGCCAGCATGCCGCCGCCCCATCTTCGACCCCGACCTCCCCCGCTTTGACCATCGGCTCATCGATCTATGACCTCTAGCTCTCCCGGCCCCTATGCTAGGGTTTGAGGCCCCTGGCCCACTATGCCGCCACCACTGCCATCCCTTGGTGGCCGTGTGCGCCGACGTCCATGCACGCTCCCCATCTTCGACCTCTGCTTCTGACGTGGGGGTCTTCTCTGACCTCGACATCCCTGCCCTATGCACGCTCCCCATCTCCGTGCCTTGGTGCTCCGCGGGGTCCTGCTGCTAACCCTAGCGCCACCGCCGTTCGTGGGGGCGAGAAGCTCCACTACCGCCTCTGCTGGGGCTCGACCGTCTTCCTTGGCTCCATCCACCGCTAGGACCTCAGCAGGTTAGTCTGCTAACTGATAATCTTTCTATTACAGCAACTTTATGCATGCTGCATCTTGTGAAGGTAATTTACTATATTATAAATGTGATGATTTAGTTAGAACTTAGAAGAATGCTGCCTGCATGCAATTTCCTTCTATTGAAAAGCAGTTGATAATAGGTTGTATATGTTAACATAATACCATGCTTAGAATGGTTTAACTTGTTGCAGCTGATAAGACTTGTTAATGGAATGCTCCATTATTATAAGCCAATGGCTGTGTTTTATGCATCTTTCCTCTTAATACAAAGTAGCACCTAATGTGTTCAATTGTTTATAGGTAAGCCTGAAGAGCCCAGACAGGACTTGCATAAGTTGCATACCATTTTTGTCAATACGTCTCAGTACAACAAAAATAGCTTCTATATTGTGCTGATACATTGTTGGCTTACAAGACAACTTTGGTGATATGTAATGTATTTTGATTTATCTGAGTATATTCTTTTGAGAAGTTCTAGGTTGATCCTTACTTCAGTCCTAGAGTTGTTTGAGCTCCCAAATTGTTGTGGAATCTACTTCCACTTAATATAATGGATATACGAACAAGGTAGCGTAGATTTGTTGGAGTACTCCCTCCAATTATAATGGTGTATTGGTGTGGACATCGACATGGCCACTGATATACTACTTTGACTAGTAATTACTAGTATGATATATTATAATCTTACCCTATTCTTTATGGTTATTTTATTTAACTCAAGCAACATGTGCAGTGACTCCATATAATTCATCATGCTATCAAGTCCTCAGTGGGTATTTCTATTGGTTGTGATCTAAGAACCCTACAAGGTCTCTACCACATTGTTTGATAATTAGGGTTTGTAGTATTGAGCCCTAAATCAAATTTTTCTGAGGTGTTTGGTAGTGTATCAAATCAGAGAGCAAAGCCACCTTTTATGAGTATGTATTGATATATTTATTAGCTTGTGTCTTATTTATGGGCATTACTCGGATGAATAGGTTGTGAACAAGATTAATCGATGATAGGTTGGACTGATGAAAGCGTTACTCCCTCCGTTCCAAATTATAAGTCGCTTTAACTTTTTCTGGTTCATCCATTTTGCTATGTATCTTGATATATTATTTATCCAGATGCATTACAAAATGGATGTATAAAAAAGTCAAAGCAACTTATAATTTGGAACAGAGGGAGTAATACATAAAGAATGATTGTTTGACGCGAGTTTCAGTGCTAAATTAACCAATTATTAATGGTATGGATTGCATTGTCATGTTTTGGTAATACAACCTATACAAGTGTTTTAACGTTGACTTGGGAGCTTGATTATCTATTTGTGATTCCAATAAGGATTCAATTTATAGATTTTTAAATGTGATTATTATTGGAGTTATTGATGGTCAAGAGCTGAAAGAAAGATAAAGGTATCTTTCAAGAGTAGGAATTAAACATGAATCTGGATTGAATTCAGACCAAAAGGTTTATGCTACATGACAAAAAAAGGAAGAAAAGAGAAATAAAGAAAAGCTTTAATCTAGGAGCTGATTTTAGAGATAAGAGGGCTAGGATTGTTGAATGCTTTAATAATTTATTGCTTTACTTAAGGAGTCTGATGCGATAAATGGGCCTAGTATATTTGGTTTAGTAGAGTTGGTCTAAAAACATTGGGCCAACTATTAGTGGTTTCTTGTGTGAGTCCTTGGTAGCTTTGTCTGCTCATTCGCCTCTTATCCAATTGCTTCTTCTAAAAACAAAACATTGGTTAATCTTTCTTATTCTCCCTTTGGGGTTCCTTATGTTTCTACTAATAGAAACTATTCAGACCTTTCTCATACAATCCTCAGGACTACTATTGCTTAATCTTTGTGCTCCCTAGAGAAAGTAAACAAGATGATACAACTGAATAAAATCTAACTAAATATTTTTGCTAGGTCGGCCAACAAACTAAAATGCTCAGATCTACTTTTAGATTTGTTAGCAAGGCTACATCACTACCAATCTCTAAAAAGAAACACAACCAGTATTTTTGTCATCATAAAATCTAACCATTGCATGAAGGCCCCAAACTAATTATATCCAAGGACGTGCTTGCTTTTCTAATCTTAAGCAAGTTGATGGTCTTTCCCCACAAAAGGCTTTCCTAGAATTATGCACTCTCCAATTCTCCATGGTTGCCCTTTTTGTTACATGACTAAATATCTACATCATGTTTGCTGTAGGTTATATTGTTTAGTTTGCTGAAGGGGCTACTCTATAGGTTTCTACCAAAAATGCTCTTTGTACGCTTTGCTAAAATTATAGAGATTGTAACTAGTTTTTAGGAAGACACATAATCTTTTTTATGAATAACTAAGGAGTCATGTATTACTATTACTGGTACTGTATGCTAAAGATGATAGTTTGAATTGTTGAACTGAATCTTTATATATTTGGCACGTTGTGCTCTAGTAGCCTCCTACCTGTGGAATATGGATTGTTTATTTGTTTCGATGAAGCACAAGTCTTTGAATTAGCATCTCTATTTCTTGTGCTATTATCATGCACATGCACTGATGTTCATTTGTTTCCTTCTATCGCTCATCCATAGTATATGGTCTGGCCTCTATGGGTCTTTTGGTTCTGGCTTAAATGTTTCTGAAAGCTTAAATGTTGGAATGCCTCTAAAGGTGAAACTCTCATACGCTTTAGATGGTATAGGTCTCATCGTTCATTGCATCCATATTGTTTATACTTATTTCTTAATAGATAATTCTCTTTCTAGTTCTATTCCATCTATGCATCTGTGTTTTATGTATCTACCTACTGGTGCTTCCTTTAAGCAATGCAGCAGGCTTGCACTTTGGTATCTTATTCTTGTCAAACGGAGCCTGCTATCTCAATTCTTTGATTGCATTTGAATGTTGCAAGTTTCTTGGTAATAAGCTTATGAAGTTGTGTTTCTCTATGTATCTGAAACTATTCTACATGTCTTTTCATCAGGTGAGGATGATGCTCGTCAAAAGCTCCCATCTCCTCTATTTTGGCTATTTTTGCCATCAACTACTGCTCTATGTTTGCTAAGCAGCTATTGCTTTTTTTGCCAAATCTCCCCTCTCATCTCCTCTCCTTTGTTTTGTCGATGATGAAATTGCCCAAGTCCATACATTATATTGAACATGAGCTGATGATCAAGAACTTGTGAGGAACTTGTCATCATTATCAGCCACCCCTACATTACCTTCTCTCTTCTCTATTATGATGCCTTGATGCTCCAAGTTCATGATCAAATGATGATTGACATGTTTCTGAGGCCTCTACTACTGCTACTACTCATTTTTTATTGTTGTTTTATAGGACTAATTTGTTTTATAGACCTTTTTGATTTCTTATACCATCTCACGTACCTAAAGCACACTTTCTTGCATCTATTAGAACAAAGCACGAAATAATGTCATGGACAACAGACAATGCAGCCCGATGCCCCAAGCATGATGAGCAGCCAACTTATGAAGAGCAAGCACTAGAGGACCAGCTTACTCAGGAGTAGTTCAATAATGAGTTAGAAAATGATTTAGATGTGATGCTTACTCAGGAGCAGTGTGACGCGGAGGAAGGGGGAGCAGAGAGAAGAGTAGGAGAGGCTACTGAAGGCAAAGAAGAAGAGGATGATGATGATGAAGTCAACGATGATGAGGACTCAGAAGAGGGATATGTAAGTCCCAAGGATCCTTTCCCATGTGAAGTCAGAAGGAGGCTAATGGAGGAAGATTTGGACAAGGATTTTGACCTAAATGAGGAGGTAGGGATAAAGTCTTAGCTTATAAATTTTGCTAAAGGTTTGGGTGTGTTACCTCTGCTAACACTTTGAACTGTCATATATATAGGTCCCTCCTAAAACTTAGAAAAGACGACGTCAATGTCTGTGACATCTCGCTAGACAAGACGAAGTAGAGGAAAGGAGAGTAGAGGCAACAGCCATAGAGACGGACATTGAGCCCTCTACTCCACAACCTCAAGACACAACCACGAACATGACTACCAAGCCAAAGAGGAAATAAGGCGATAGAAAAGCAAACCAATATCTAGATAAGGCATGCTATGTGATAACAGAGGTCAGGCCAGCAGGGGAGATCCTTAAGCCGAAGGAATTTAGAGGACGATTCCATAATGCAATCAAGGCCCTAGTAAGAGATAAATTGAACCCAGCAATCCCTAACTAGAAAGAGGCACCAGAGAAGAAAAATGATGAACTATGGGATAAGCAGCTAAAGCTCAATTTTAGATTTCTAGAGGATAAGCAAGAACTGGTAAAAATGCTTTCAAGATCATGGGAGAGTCATTCCAATGTTGGAGGTCATAGCTCAACAAAAAGTATATCCAAAAGGGGTTAACTCCCTTCAAAGAGTTCAGTAACATAACTCCTAGTCAATGGGAGGAGCTCGTGGCTCAGAAGACTTCACCAGAGGCATTGGAGCTCAGTGCCCGTAACACCAAGTTGGCGAAGAGGAACAAACACCACCATCATCTAGGCCCCGGTGGCTAGTATGCCAAGGAAGAGTAGTTTAGAAAGATGGACAAAGAGGACATAGCTTCTAGGAATATCAATATGAAGAATTTGAAGGTATGCTCAAGGAATTGGATATATGTGAGTACAGAATCATCTAGTAGTAGTCTTAAGTTTGATAAGCTAGAGACCCAAGAGGCAGTATCAAGGATACTAAAATATGCTGAAGACAAGGAGAAGGGCTCAATCAATCCTTCTAGAGAGAGGGATGAGCTTACCCTTGGCTTGGCAAAAAACAAGCACATAGGCACCAAGGGGCTAGGGAAAAGGACGACCTAGAAGCACGGATTCAAAGAGGATAGGCACATGTACAAGAAACATGGCAGAGACCAGGAGGCTAATCTTGAGCTCCGAGTGAAGGCTCTAGTTGTGAAGGTGCTGGAGGAGCAAGGACTGTCTATGGAGCCATGGACATTAATGGCACCACTAGGAGAACTAGCATTAGTTGGCAGCCCTCCAAAAGTTCATAGCAGCCAAGGTTCCACTACAGCCACAACCCCCGTTGATCGCATATGAGAACCAACTAGTTGCACCTTGGTGCTTCTCAGCGGCCGGTAGAACATTATGATGGAGGTGGCAACGGGTGTGGCACATCCTCCTGGTGGGTTACACCACAATAATAAGATACCGCCGAACTACAATAGAGTCGAGGTGCATACTATGAAGACCAAGTTTATGCAGTGGAGGATAGACTATGCAACTCCCGAGGGGCTGGTGTTACTCGAAGATGTAATGGGGCAGTTCATCCTCTAGCACAAACAGGACATTATATTGACTACTTCTTCGCCACCTCCCCCTCTCTCAAATTTGGAGCGAGTTGTTGAGGATGGGGTGATATTTTCACTATCTCATGACCACCACATTCATGAGATGCCACATTCTTTCCTGCCTCCTAGCGAGCATGTGCCTAATAAGCCACAACCTTCTCCAGCTCGTACCGAGCACATGCATGATGAGATGCCATAGTCTTCTCAACAAGCACAGCCAATACATGAACAATGAGTGCCTCCTAAAGAAGGTGATGTACAAGAAGATGAGGACGTGCCTAAATGGGAACTTTGAAAGAAGCATCCAATCACCATAAGGCCAATTTATGTTCCGATGAAAGATGTCTCGTCGGTGCACAAGTGGTATGCTCATGACTAGTTCAATCCTAAGAACCAAGTTAAAAAAGTCCCAACATGGGCTTCTAAGGAGGCTGTCACTAGCAAAGTCCACCAAACAACAAAGAAGTATCCAAATGTTGATGCCATCAAATGGTCAAAGGATTGTTCGAAAATATATGAAAGAGGCAAGCCCTTCCTACCAAACCAGGACATCTAGCGCCTACCACTTGGAATGAGAAGGTTCTATGATTGGTACTTGTGTATTCTCCTAACGAGCATAGACCTCGTACAAGCATGCTTCCCCACCGACACATTTGGAAGCTCAGCCGAGAAAATTATCTTTGACTTCAATGACATGCAGACATGCTTTCATCTCAGAGCAATGGAAGTGAATCTAATTCGCATGTGGTGCCTGTAAGTCCTTGCCCTCCCGATATGATATGATTGTAATCTTTGGATTTTGTTGTAACTAACCCACGCTGTGATTTGTAGAATGCAAGTGCATATTGTAAAACAAATGCCAAGTGTGAAAGCAAGGTATATAGACCCTCAAGCTATAGCACAAACAAATTTTAATTACCCTAGACAGTGGAAACTGAATGCCAAAGAGCTAGCTACTAGAAAGACCCTTTGGGAGAAAGTGGACAATCGTGCGAAGAAACTAAGGCAAGAGTCACTTAAGGTTTTGGCATACATTGCCTTGCCTTTTAAAAATCTCCAACAACACTCTACTATATGGCTACCATACAACTTTGAGTAAGTTCAACTCTATACTTAAAGCTTTGTTCGATATATTTTATTCAATGCAAAAGAGCTTATCTAGTTCTATGATTAAATTCATGTAGCAACCACTAGATTTGCATAGGCGTCGATGTCGGGAGGAGCATGGCATGGGTCTTTGATTCAATAGATAGGGACCCAGTGACATACAAAGACTTCATATCAATTCTCAAGACGTATACATATCGACAATCCTCATTAGCTTATATGTTTGTATACATACTTGTAATGTTCACTTTTGGATACTAACAAGTTGTATTTGCTAAAATAATTCAAACAGGGCATTCAGGTTATATGTTAATAAACATCACGGAAGTCATGATCCAGTAAGGAAGGAAAGGCTAGCTATAAAAATGCTATGTGTGGTAAGTGTAACTTACTTTAGTACTTCATTACATGGTTGTCAAAATCATTACTTAACATTTCCATATGCAAAACACATAGCACCCCAAGAAGAACCCTAGGAGTGTACATTGTGGATACTATGTATGTTCTATGATGAGTAACACCAGTGCCTACAGGAGACACCCCTTAAGGGTAAGTTTGAACCTCTTCACCCATAGTATAAAAACTTCACACATGATATGAAATACTAAACTGAAACTTATTCTCTTGTAGTGGAAAGAAGAGAAAGAAATGAAAAGAGACCCATACAGGGATGACCAACTCTTAGAGCTCATCAGCGACCTTTGCAACTTCATATTGGACTAGATTGTACATGTCAAAGGCACCTACCATGACTGAGATTCTGACTTAGGTAGAAATCCTCAATACCAACAACTTTGTGAGACTAAAAGGCTAGCTCTAGGCCATTGATAACAATGTGTATAGAATTTGACATTGGTCCTACCTTGTGGGATGGTTTGGACTTGTGGAACAAATTAGACTTGTGAATTATATCTATTTAATGATGGATTGTATATATTCTTGTGAATTGGACTTGTAATGGTAGTTTATATAATGCTCTTGTGCTTGTGGTTAGATTTAAATTATATATGTTTTGGTTAGATTTGAATTATATATGCATATATATATATATATATATTCTGGCCGAATTTGAATTGTAAATTTGAATTTTTTTGGCGGAAAAATGTACTATAGGGGTGGTTCTAGACTGAACTGCCCCTACAAATAGGTATTATAGGGGTGGCTAGTACTACGACTGCCCCTACAAATCAATTTTATAGGGGCGGTTGATAACACTAGCCGCCTCTACAAATCGATTTGTAAGGGCGGTCTAGGAACCGTCCCTACAAATACATGATTTGTAGAGATGGTATGGTAGGGGCGGCTGGTCGAGCCATCTCTACAAAGCCTCACCAGCCACCCCTAGAAACTATTCCTGTAGTAGTGATGCATCCATCTTGACTAGTGGAAAAATTTTATGAAGATTGGAATCAAGAAGTCACATGAAATGATAAGTTATAATCTTTCTTGAATTGCTTCATCAGGTGAATGGGAACATGGGATGTTGACCAAATCTTTCTACCTAACCCAAATGACTCTAATTGAATTCTACAACAAAAGTCATAAATGGTTCATGTTGAGCAAATGTCAAGAAAATGCTTTTAAGTATGGGAATAGCTAAAATTGTTCTTTTCATGATATGGTTTTGACCTGTGTTGACCAACTATTTGGAGTGCTTGCATGGAGTTAGACCTTAAATAAAAGTTGAAGTTTGAGTGGAGTACAACAAACTTTATTTTTGTACCAAGACCTATTTCAACTCCTAAGTGGCTCAAACAGTGGTCTCAAGTTTGAATCAGCTGCTATTTTCAGCCCCAAAAAGTATTCTATCTGAGATTAGTGACAAGAATAGTTCACATGTCATGTTCTCATGTTTTCATTAAGCTACTTGACTTGATCCCAAAATAAAAGTTGGAGTTTACATCTTGGAGAAGGACATACAAAAAGTTGGATAAAATTTGTCCATGTTTTGACAAAGTAATTCGAGCTCAAGCAGAGCAAGGCTTAAACCTCGTTAAGTCATTGACACTATCAACTTGGGGCTTAATTAACCGCTAATGGAGAGCTCCACTGACTAGATGCCCTTAATGAAAGTTATAGAGCAGTTCATGGGCTTCAACTTTACTTTTGGGCCCAAGGTCCATTTCGGCTCGTAGCTGGCCCAAAATGACATCCCACAATGGCCACACCATCGCCCACCACGTGCTCGATGCTATGTTGGCGTGGCAACCATGCTAAGCACCACGTGCCCCTGCTCCCTGAGCCCCTATTGGCCACTTCCTCCACACTCGCCTGACGCTTCAATGTGGACGCGCCCAAGCTCCACTCCTCACTCACCCTCTCGCTGTGCTCCCTTCATTCCGCCCTCGCTCTGTAGCTCGCGGGCGTGGATGCCGCCATGGCCAAGGTGGGCCAAGCTCGCTGTTGTCGCGTTCCCTACCCTATGGGCCTTCTCTGCCCTAGCCGAGTGCCGCAATGCCTCCACCACCACATGTTGCCCTAATGCTCCCCTTCTTTTGGCCTCTACCACCGCTGTAGATGGCCGTCGCCGAAGCTGTGCCTCTAGGCACCACGTGGGCACATGGCTAGGTGGCCACGAGCCACCTCTAGGAAAGTTGCCGCCTTCTGTCGGTGCGCATAGACCCATGGAACCTTCCCCGCATTCTAACACCGCAGCAGCTTCCTTGTTTGCCGCCGCTGCTCCTCGTCGCCGGGCTGCCACCTACGCCCATGGCCAGGGAGCCACGGTCGGCCTTAGGCTAGGCCAAGGCCATCCATGGGCGTGGCCCATGATTTTGTGGCCGTGACCCTTCCCCGCCGCTGCCGACCACCACCCGCTAAGACCGATCGGCCCACCGGCCATCTCCTTTGCTCTGCTCGACAGTTGAAGAAGAAGAAGAAGGACATCTTGCTCAAATAGAAGTAAGTGCAGGGGGTTAAGTGAAGAACCTATGGTTCATGTGAATAGTACCTATAAGGACCTGTTTGCTAGAATTTGTTTTTGTGAAAGTTCGGGGTCCTCGGTGCAAATTTGTTTTTCTTTTATGGCTAAAACTTTGGAAAATCATAATAAATCGTAGAAAAATTGTAAAATAGCAAATGAGGACTTTTTAAAATCCTTGTGAGCAGATATATGCAGTAGAGTCATATTATTATATGTGTTAGTAGAAAGTTTCTGCTGTTTTTATTTATTCTTGCAAAGTGCTTTTAAAAATCCTTTTAAGTTGTCGGATGCATATCTTGAGTTATACAAGTCCAAAAATGGTAATTCTAGTTGTATTATTCTTGTGATGACATGATCTAGCTAATAAAAATATTAAACATGCTAGTTGTGTACTGTTTTTATAATGTTTTGATTTAATCTTGTTAAATAGGCAATTTTAGCTTATTCTGCTTGTTATTCTCATATCTAAAGTTGTGCTCCAATTGCTGTGAATTTTTTGTGGTAGGCTACTGGTTCTATGTGTGTGCTGTGGTAAAAATTTCATGGTCATTAGATGTAGTATAATTGAGTTATTGATTTAACTGCTTTAATGCTTGATAAATGGTTTTAAATGGCTTACAAATAATTTATATGTGCAAAAATGTGAAATGTGGTTCCTTTGCCCTTGCATGGTGATAATGTGGCATGAGAACCCTAATATGGCCATATGTTTATAGAAAATAATGATCTTTAGATTTATCTTGTTCTCACATGTTTATTAATAATTAAGAATTGTCTTTTCGATAGCAATTAAATTATAAAACCTGAGCATGTAAGATTTGTACAGTAATCATGTTCTATCATCATCTATCTCACATAAATATTTGAGAACCAAATGAGATGTTTGCAACATCACCTATAATTAATATATAGATTTTTATATATAGAAAAGCTAATGAAAGTTTGTTAGTAGATGCTTGTGTTTATGCTATGTAATACTTCTAATAATTGGTGCTAGGTAATGTGATTGCTTAGTTATAGTTTGGAGTTACATGGAGCTACATATATAGCAACAAAATGTTAGTTGTTAACAATATAAATGATAAATGCATATAGTTGTATCTCTGTTGTTATGGCTGCATGTATAGTTTCTGTGGTGGTGATATTTTTGTGATGCAAATGATGTTTGATGTAGATATGTTGAATACAAAAGTTGTATATAATTTCCTTATCTTGCTTGTCCTAAAATTTTATCATTTTAGGCTAGGTAGGTTTAGGAGTTATAGATTTCATAAGTTTGCTATCAACTTTTCATGTGCTCTAAATAGATCTGAATGATTGCTTTGGTTGACTTATTTAAACAAGGGATCATGTATTGGTGATAATAGTAGAGTTGTAGTGCTTTTCCTAAGCTTTCCAAAATGTTAGAGAACACCCTTTTGTTGGTCTAGAACTCCAGTTATAGCTGTTTAAAGTGGAATGGTAGATTTCTGTCCAAATCTAGATAAAGATGCCTTCTTGGTGTTGTTTGACCTTGTTAGCTGTAGAATCATCTTAAGATGATAATAATAAAGTTATAGATAACTTAATAATATTTCCCTAAAGTTAAGAATCATGATTTTTGAATGTCTAGAACTCCAGTTATGCATTTTTGAAGTTAATATTAGTTTTCTATAATTAGTTGTATAAGCTCTGCTTCATGATGTATTTTGACCTTGTTATTTGTTGACCCATCCGCTAGCGCACGTCGTAGTTAGGAAACTCTATAGAGGTGCCACTCTAGTCTGCCATGGCCTTGGGAGGCATATGAGTAATAGCCTTATAAATGAGGAAGCAAATCTAATGGGCATATGGCAATTGACGATGGCCCATGAAGCCCTCTACAAAGGTGTCCTCCATCTCTAAGAGTATCACATCCCAAATATCAAACTCAGTCTAAGAGATCAAGTGATGCACTAACCATAGCTAAATATGTGTCAACCCTCACAGTAGCCACTCCTAGGAAGCAAAGTCCTCCTCATGCATTTGTAGCTTGTAGATCAGTCACTCAGCTACCCTAAGGGAGTTCTTGAAGACACCATGTGGTAGAATCACCCAAAATAATATGCTTTTGAAGGCGCTCGTCTTCCACTAGACACTAAGCACCCCGAAAGTTAGCTATATTGGGTAGTTCCATCGAGCCCACCTCAAGGGAGAACTCGAAACAATCCATGTTTTACCACCAAGATCCAATAATGAGGATGAGCTTACAACACTTAGTCCATTTCATACAACAAGAGTTCTTAGAAATTTTTCATTACAATACCAGAGTACATAGTGTGATAATTAAATAGTGGAATGAAAATAAGCATATAGCAGAAATGGTACAAGGATCCATTTGTACCCACCAAAAGAATCCTCCACACAAGGACTACTCCTCAAGCTGCACCTGCAATAGGGGTAAAATAGACCCTGAGTACACAATGTACTCGTAAGACTTACCCGACTAGTGGGAATAGTTTCCCAACTCCAAGGAATATGATAGGCAATATGGGTTTGCTGTTTTCTTTTTGTTTGCGAAAAGCATTACTAATAGTTCATCCTTACAATCAAGTTTTATTAGCAGTCATGATTACTTTCTTAGCTAACCATTCTAGGTAAGTACCTCTTCTACTTTCAAGCAAGACTTGAGCAATCAGAACCATTTCACCATTCTTTCATCTTTCAGTTCTTATTACGATGCTAGACCATAGCCAAGTCATACTGTCTTATAGAAATAGCGATTCATGAACCAATGTATCCTAGCTAGGTACCCCAAAACACATGTCCCATTTGTACCCCAGGCATAAACAAGACCAACCCATTCCACTCCTATCACAGGGTCCAGGTCCCCATCCAAACTTGGACTCCAAGCCCCCACACTTGAGACCCGGTCTCAATATGGTGCTTAGACCTCCACCTTTGCTTGCCTCCAATCAGTCGGCTTGGAAAGAGCCAGAACCCACGACAAGAGCGTAACGAGCCTTCCCGCTCCCATAAGCAAGTATGTGTTCAGGATAATAAGTCTGTGACCTGACTACCAACCATAGGAATGGACAGTCCTTAATCGACACGAACAAGGAAAACAGTATAACCAAGCTAACCCCCATTGGCCGTGGGACACAACTTGTTACACCCACCAATATCCATACCATATCCCTACCCTGTCTCCATTTTTCCTTTAACTCTTTTTATCATGAGAGTATTTATAATAATCACCTATTATGAGTAATGGCAGGTTACTCACACTACCAAAAACCTAAGCATAGCAGCTACTCGAACCTGCACTAGTAAAACTCATAGGACAGATATATCTATGCATGTGGTTTTCATAAAATTCCTATAACCTAAATGCATATCACATATATATATTCAATGATTATCAAAAATAAGGGTTATGCACCAGGGCTTGCCTTGGGCAGGCGCGATGTCAGCTGAGTCAGTTAGTGGTGGCTCTGGGACTTCCTCCTACATGAGAATCTCCTCCTTGTACTTCTTGATGATCTCCTCAAACTCATGAACGCCGGTGGTCACGATCTCCGTCAACTCGTTCTCTACATGCATGCGATGATAATGCAACACTTAGTATTTATGCAACAACAACTCTTAAAATAAGAATACGCATACTAAGCTAGCTCTAATGACTAAGGCACTAAGGTATCTATCATCTTTACCAAGCAAAGTGTTGGGTTCAACTAACAAACACCTAGCTTTACAAATGAAGAATATATATTTATTTCTACTAATGATTTAATGTATATTAAAACAAAGAGCATTTAACAACCCTAATACTTAGTCTCTTCTAAGGCTACAAAAATTACAGTGAGCACATAATAATACAATGAAGCTACCATAAAAATTTCAGGACTAAAGCTATCACCAATTTACCACAAAAATTCATACAATAATTCTCCTAACAATATTAAACATTTTTAAATGATTTAATAGCTCCTTGTATCAGCATGTACATATATGAACTAAATATACTAGCAGATTGAGCACAATTTTTGGAACTTAACAAAATTTGTTTCACAATTTTTGGACACCTACATTATTTTATATGATTTACCAAAGATCAGCTCAAAAATTATATTAGAAAACTATTTCTAATTCCTTATGAAAAAGAAAATTGAATTCTCCCATGCGGCCCACATGCGCAGCCCATAAGACAGAGCGTGCGCAGCCCGTAGACGCAACCCACGCGAGATGGCCCACGGTAAGGAAGCCCGCGCGCACCAACGCTTTTGTAGAAATGCCCCTACGCTATCCTCTGTTAACATGACAACTATGCGTACTATTTCTACAGACAGCGTTTATGCAAGAAGACCCTCATATTAACCCATCTTTGTATTGGAGAGGTCCTCGATGCCTCCACGCTCGCCGGCGCGGCATTGATCGACATTGGGCCACTATGTCGGCCAACTAGGGACCCCCTCGACCCATCTAGAGGACTAGTGCTCACCTATTGGACAACGCTCAATAATGGGCAGCGACTCGGAGACTAGAGTCGAAGCAAAGCAACCTCCCCATGTCAGCAGACAACCTACGGTGGTGACAACGATGTTTCGATTAGCCATGGCGCTAAGGGAGTAGTAGAGGTAGCAGGTGAGCATTAGCGACTCACCAAGGACCTAGCCGAGGCGATGGTTCGGCTAGAGATGCACCGTGCAAGGCTGGCCATGTACGCATAGCAAGCTCGGCGATGAGCCGCGGCGGATAGGACCATGTTAGCAGTGTCAGGACAACGCTATGGGTATGGCTCAGGTGCACATGGCAAGGAGGGATTCGAGGCGAGTCTAGCAGTGCAGCCAATTTGGCCCGAGGTGGTCGGATGAGGCCTGCCCTCGGTGATGGGTGGACTCGGCCATATCGGCACGGCAGTGGGGAAAAGCTCCAAAATTGAAGCTCAACTAGGCACTATTCAAGGCAGGGTGGGGGTGGGTAGCTAGGCAGCTATGTGATGGAGCTAGCAACGTGACAAATTGACTTGAGGTGATCTCTCCCTAACAAATTTAATGGCACGGCTTGACGGTGGCAACAGAGGGAGAAAGAGAGAAAGAGAGACGAGGGGCGGTAGGTGGGATCGGCTTGTCCTCGCCTTGGCAAGATGTGAGCGACGCAATCAGGAAACCCACACATAGGCGCTACGGACAAGGCATGTGCGCATCTGACTGGCATGGCCCGCGTGGCCACAGTGTCTTAAATGACAAGGTGACGACGGCTTGGCCACATGCGTACGATAGTGGTGGCCTTGAACTGGGTCGGCAGCGGCGCAGGGTATAGGGGACAGGTGCGGATGCGATGACAATGCGATGATAGTGGAAGCATCATGCCGTGAGGCTAGTCAGTAGTCCAACAATGCGATAGCAGCATAGTGTAGCCATGGCAGCACCAATGGCAGCAGCGCGGGGTAGGGTAGCAGGGCGCGGACCAGTAGCTCGCTGCGAATGGCCTCGGTCAAGCCTAGGTGACCCGACTGACCCAACATGGTGGCATGGGAAGACCATGTGGGATGCGGTCATGGGCGCGGTGCGGGGTGGCCACGCGCACGGCGCTAACCATCGCGAGACTATGACTTGCATGAATTTTAAAGCGCCCAAAATGACTAAACAGTTGCTCTAGGAGCCAAACCATCTTCACCATGCTCAAGATAGCATATGAGACTACCAAATTGAGCTTTAACACTACACCACCCCTTAACCCAATCTCTCAAAAATAATTTGCTAAACATAGCAATGTCTAGCTGTTGACAGACTTGGAAATTTTCTAAGTTTTTGAGCTAAACTTGATTTCAATTTACAATTTCTAGGCTAGTAGAAATATTAGGTAGTAATATCATTTTTCGACAGCAAGTATTTCACTATTATCTACAAAGTTTATACTTCAAACTTTATTTAAGTATCACATACATGTTCTATAGTATTTTTGTTTAATAAAAATTAGTTTTAAACCCTACTTGATATATATGAACTATCGAATCAACTTTCGTTTAGCATTTTTATTGATCATTTTATGTTATAAGAAATTGATCTATACACTTATCACATGCATTAACACATAAACATGATGCTCATGACATGTTTTAATAATTAATTTTGGGGTGTAACACCGAGGGTGTTACATGCCATTATGTGAGTGGGACAATCATATGTTCCCGTAGACTTTGTGGTTTTGGAAACATGTGGAGATGAAAGAGCACCCATCATCTTGGGCCAACCTTTCCTAAGCACTGCAAAGGCCATCATCTATGTGGACAGTGCTAAGATATGTTTTACAATCAAGGACAAAAAGGAGAAGTTTTCTTTCAAGAATCGTATCCTGCAATCTCCTGGACATCCGCAGACATCGTACCCGTCTGAAGAGACAACAGTGACTAAGAAGAAGAATAGAAGAAGGAAGAACAAGGTCAGGTAGCCATAAGAAGAATCAGTCAACATGATCAATACACTCAGATTAGAGTATGACCACCTTCTCACTTCACCATTCCTTGCCAAGAAGGATGGTCCTGGTGTATCGACGATCAAGTATACCATTGGACAAAGAATCTTCCACAAGACCTTCTGCGACATTGCATCGAGTGTCAACATAATGTCCAAGGTAACATATGAATATTTATTTGGTAACGAACCCTTATACCCTACATATATGCAGTTGCAGATGGAGGACCAATCAATCTGATTCCCTAAAGGAATAGCAAAGGATGTTATGGTAAGAATACACGACCACTTTGCCCCTATCGACTTTATGGTTTTGGACATGGGAGAAGAAGAAGATGATACACCCATCATTCTAGGAAGACCATTCCTCAACACCACGAACGTGATCATCTACATCGGATTAGGACAAGTCCACTTCTAATTCCCTGAAGAAAAGGTATGTTGTTATTTCGATAGTTATACTACTTATGAGCAGCCGAAGAAGAACTACTCCTGGGGGAGACATCGATCATCCTGACATCATGGGAACCAACCCCTATGGAATGAATGGGAGGAAGATGAACAACCTAAAGAATTTGTGAAAAAGGAACCTACACCGTCTAAGTCAAGCCCACCGACCAAGCAGGTGTGGAAGAAGAAGGTGACATCATCAGAATCACAAGAGGTGCAACCATCAAGGTCTCCATCACCGAGATCGGATGATGCACCCGAAGAATGAATAAGACTAGAGTAAAGTCCTGTCCGGAGGACTTAAAAATCCGAACCCTTGCCGTGAGGTAATATCGGTAGTTATCCATATTTATTTTTGGTATTGCATGAATTATTCTTACTTTAGCATATGTACTTTTCTATATTAGCATTGCATTAGTTAAAAATATATGCATACATCTAGTTAAATTTCATTTTCTACATATAAAGAAAAATAAAAGGTTTTATTACTACAGATCATCATCGCATAAGAAAATAAAATAAAAATATTATTGCATCCTTAAGACCCATGTGAATAATTTTCATGGTGTAACAAGCCCAAGGAATATTCATCGAGGTGGCATAAAAATAAAATATATATATACCTATATATTTTCTTTCTTGCATATAAAAAATAGAAAATCCAAAAATCTTAGACATCCTGTTAAAATTCTGCCATTACAAAATCTATCTAAACCCACAAGAATAAATCTCTGAATGGTTGACCGCTAACTCCTTATCTTAATCGAGCGACGAGTTTGTTCTTGTTGGAGTATTTTGTAGGATGATTCACATGATCAAGAGCAACTTCACTCGGTTGTCTTCATCTCACTCCACTAGTGGATGAGAAGGACATACGCCGACAAACCCGCTCTGAGAAAGATCAGTCAACATCCAACAATCAACCATGGCAACATCCAGCTTGGGGGAGGAGCATCCCCCATGTATCTAGCTAAGTATTTCCTTCCTTTAGTTTTACTATTACTAAGTTTGCTTTATATTAGCTAAAGAAATAAAAAGATGCATAACAAAATAAAAAATTATCTTAGCCAATTATATATATATATATATATATATATATATATATATATATATATATTAAGGTGTGATCTTAAAACTTGAAAACAAAATGAAAAGTGTGTTAGTTTTCTTTCTAGTTTGATTTTTTTTTAAAATGAGAAAAGAGCTAAATAAATAAAATGACTCTAAAGATAATCTCTTACAATGGAAATGATGAATAGTTGCTCTGTCGTAATTTCTTTCAAGTACCTAGTTTTTAGCCTTGAATTCTCTCAAGTTTTGGATAAGACTGTTTTGATATAAGAATTTACTCTAACTTGAAACTCGTGGGTAGTATATGCTTGATCTAAGTCTAGGTAATTGACGGATATGATATGACAAGGTCTGAGTTGTTGTTTATCTTATTCCAAGTGATACTAGAGTTCTGGAGATTTATCTTTTAAAAAATATAAAAATGCTTCATGATGAGTTCCTTGTATGACAAAGCTTGAATTCCTACCAGAGCCATAAATAATATTTAGACTAGAAAAACTTCCACTCATTTATGTTGTTTGCTTTTGCATTGAGTTTAGTCAAGCTTTGTTGACCCTTATGAGAGGTTTGTCATGCTCTTAAAATCAAGATCACATACACACCACCCATATATGCACTACTCCTACACTAGGGGTAGGCACAAAAATATGCTATTCCAGTTTGATCCACTCAAAAATATTTTACTCCTACACTAGGAGTGAACACCAAAAATATACCATATAGGATATCCCCAAATAAATGCTCTAAAGTTCTTGTTGCTATCTCTCAAAAGTTTTGTTGTAGAAAAGAAGCATTGGGCTATGCAAAAGTTATTCATAAAAAAAGAGTATTGAAAAAATGGATAAATATCCAAGATATCTAAAACAATGGATACTCAGATACCTGCCTAAAAAAAGAGAAGAAAGAAAGAGATGAATAAGATAGCCCATGTTTTCTTGCCAGGTTATGTTTCCAAATTTCAGAAAAAGAGAAGTTTTCAAGGAGCAAAGTAGAATTAGGTTAGCCACCATATATACACCATACATTCACACACATGCACATCTTGATTTGATTGTATGACTCAACTCTCTTTGGATCTGAGGTTTAACTTTACAATATATGTATTACAAGTATGCTCTTTCATGCTTTTTCCACTCCTATGAGCTCTATATAAGCCTTAGTTGTAGGAAAAAGAAAGGCATAACATCATTATTGTCTTAGTGAGGATCCATAAATACCACATACATTGAGAGACTTGAGAGTCTCATATAATGGAAGCTCTGAGTTTTATTTTGAAAACCTATAAAAACTCTAGAATAATGGTTGAGCAAAGAACTTGAGACATAGTGCTTGACTTGATCATTCTGTCTTTCAATTACTCAAGACCTAAGTGAAGACTAAGAAACTCCATGGTTGAAGGTAATATGGGTGAGTTTGAAAGTCAAATTGGATTATTCTAATCTGAAGGAGAATTCTTGTTTGAACGCATGTGTATGTTTGAGGAGTCAAAGCATTGAAGCAACTCCTGATCCATTTTTTGCTAAGTTTAATTTTGCTAAGGGACTAGCAAAGGTTAAGTTTGGGGAAGCTTGTTGATGGTAGTTAATAACCATTATAAACCATCAAAGAAACATGAATAAGGACATAAATATGATCACCAACAAAGGTCTAGGGGTTTACACTAATAAATTCCACGAGTTTTGGTGAATTTGTATTTTCTGTAGGGTTTAACCAGAAAACCATCAAGGTGGACATACATGTCAGATTTAATTGCGCTTATCCACAGAGAAACGGACACTAGAAGGTTCTAGAGGACACCAGAGAACACCACGCCAAGGCAGAGAGGCAGAGTCTGCCAAGTCAGGCCGGTAGACCACCCGGCCCCTAGGCCCACCTATCAGTCTCCACATTGCAATGTTGATTCTCCACCATCTCCTAGGTTGTATCTATGTCGTTCCTTAAGTTGGTTTGATCCAAGGGCTCATGTTTAATGCTCTAAGCTATATATACCAGCCCCTACCACCCCCCTGAGGCATCAAGTCATTTGAGAAGACAGAAACCCTAATCATCCTTAGAGCTCCATCAATTCTAGGGCATAGCTAGTTAGGTTAGGTCTAGAGGGAGGCAATTAGGCTTCCCCTAGATTCCTGGTCATGTGAAGAGCGTGGTTTGGTATAATCCTTGTACCCTCTCTCTTTTGTATCTTCATTATTTTGTATGCTTGCTACAATTGTTATGACAATATTAGTATTCATCTTATTCATGTTCTTTGTTATAATGTTCATCATCTACTTTGATTATATACTTAGTATAGCTAGTTTATCATTATATTCATACATAAGTTCACAAAGCGCTTGCTCCAAAGTACATGGGGTGAGTGGTCGACATTGTGTAAGTATGGTGCTTATACGTTGTTTACTTATGGATACACCATATATTCCGGGCTATGTGGTAGATCGCAGATGTGACACTCCCATTGAGTTCTTTGTAGTCCACTCCCAGATATAGGTAGCGCGTAGGATGTTGCTACGAAGGAAGAGCAAGCTCTGTTCTTAATCTTCCTTAGTAATATCCCTTATGTATAGATATAAAGATGATCTTAGCCATGATTACTACGTGTAATTATACTAATCAATGTATGCTTTGACTTGTAATTAAGAATGACTTAGGAATTATTCCTCTAATATTCTACCTGACCATGATAATGCCATAGAAAAGGAGTATTCTGAGTGATTTATCATTATCATTGATCAATACTTATTATATATATATATATATATATATATATATATATATATATATATATATATATATATATATATATATATCTTATCCTATGACTTACCCTGCTATGAGTAGAATATTGATTATGGTTTACTTCTCCATCAATAGTATAAGTTATCAATACTTGTCCATGCTAGACCTTTCATGTAGTAAAATATAAATAACGATACCTGAAATACTCTCGGGTGAAGTGCTACAATGGTATAATTGTCAGTGCACTTACAGATTTCTTTTCATTCATATATCTTTATATTCTTTCTAGTCACATAAAATGATAAAGAACTACTTAGTATAATTCTAGTAGTGATGCTAGGCAGTACCAACAAGCATCTCGATCTGGCAAAATCACTAGGGATGACAACCTAGTAAAGTAATGTTAGGAGATGTAGGTAATTAACAGGTGGCTACTAAAACAAGTGACAAGTTAATAAATACCAACAGCTGGCCACCAACAAGCATCTCTGGCACCATCACTAGAGATGACAACCTACTAAAGTAATATTAAGAGATGTAGGTAATTAATAGGTGGCTACTAAAACAGATGACAAGTTAATAAATACCCTGCACTGTTTGAACCTATTGGTATGCCAAAATGTCAAATCTCCGTTAGTAAAGACGCAAGCACAGATGCCCCTACCAGTACTAGCAAACGTTGGAACTTGGCACTCAGATTTTGATATTTGTTTTTTTCAGTTAGTTAATATAATTAAATTCACAAGCAGACTATAGAAAGATTTTTTCCTACTAGCGAATGAGGAATGAGGAGTAGAAATTTAATCATGGTTGCTTGCACATTATTTAGTATCCACTTTAGTGTTTAATTGCGTTGACTAATTTGATAGGCAACAGTGCAAACTAGAACGATTCTTGAAAGGAAAAATTCCTCCGACTATAATCACATTGCTTTGTGGAATAAGAATTTCTTGATGCAATCTCAAATGATGATGTCATAGTTCACTTTTAGAATATGAATAGACTAAGGCCCTGTTTGGTTCATACCGTCCCTCATAAAATTTCTGTCACATCGAATGTTTGGACACATGCATAGAGAATTAAATATAGACTAATTATAAAACTAATTACACAACTTGCGACTAATTTGCGAGATGAATCTTTTAAGCCTAATTAGTCCATAATTGACAACGTGATGCTACAGTAACCATGTGCTAATGATAGATTAATTAGGCTTAAAAAATCGTCTCGCAAATTAGCCTCTATCTATGTAATTGGTTTTGTAATTAATCTATATTTAACGCTCCTTATTAGTATCTAAACATTTGATGTGACATGAATTTTAGGAGTGACTAAAGAACCAAACACCCCTAATTTATAAGAGGTTACCACAATTGTAAATAATTTACTTTGTCTTTATTATGACATTGATGATGTTATCCCTCCATATAAATGCATGTCTTTTGCAATATGCCGTCATTATTAACATTTATGTCCGTTATGTATAGACTATATGTTTTGGTCAGTAGCAGAGGTAGAGCTTCTTATCAGCCAAGTCAATGTAATGCCTAAATAAGAAATTAAATCTAACATCAAACATATATACACTCAAAAATAAGTTTACATAGAGGATTATACGTGACGAGGCCAAGCAGTTGCCTAGGGTCTGCCAATGGTTTTGGTCATACGCGTCATTGTCTACTAGTGACCCCGGCGACAATTTAACCTAGATTCGCCACTGCAGGTGCTGGAGGTGGGAGATAAAGCTAATGAGTGGGGCTCACATGGCGATGAGAGGAGCTACAGGACCCGGTTGTCAGAGAGGGAGAGAGAGGAGCAGGGTAGGGGCAGCTTCGTCTTTTCACAATGAGCCGCCACGCTGGCACCTTGACTTGGCACGCCACCTACGCAAAAACGCTTGTTTTTTGCAAACTTGTAAGAATTCGTCTCTCTCCTCTGGTAAATATGTAATTGTCATTGTAAGGTTGAGAAACGGAGGAGTGGCGATCGTTGTAAATTTCCCCTGGCCACGGGCGTAGCCGCCGATGGCGAACGTGGCTAGGGTTTCATTCCCGGCCACCGCCCCACCGGTTCCCCCCACCGGCGCTTCTCCGAGGCCGGCCACCTGCCCTCGTACACCCCAGCCGCCGCAAGTTCCCAGGGTGGCCGCGTCGGCGCCCGCGGTGGCTGCCGCAGCCCCGATGCCCACCACAGCGTGCGCGACGAACATCACTGCGGCGCCAGGTCGCTGTTGATGTGGATGATCTGAAGAGGAGGAAGGGATGGCGCAGGCCGCAGCTGGTGATGTCATTATGAAGTGATCCCGTCTCCGGTGACGCACGACTCAATTACATACTGGCTTCCTGTTAGACTGAGGAGATGTGAGCTGTCGATATTCTTATTTTCTTGTGGTTGTTGATGCTTGATTTTGATTTTATTTGTTTTGTCTGGGATGCGGGTGTGAGCAGGAGGACGTTCTCGCTATACGACCAGATCAACCCCACTAAAGAGTCTGTGAAGGTTTGCTCAGATTCCAGTAGTGTGCAATCTCTTTGCAAGATGAGGTTGTCCTCCCTGTTTCCTAAATTTTAGGTATGATTATGTATGTAATTTTCTTTATATAGTTAAGACCTAGGAGTGAAGGATTTTTGAAGAATAGTCATGTGTGTAGCAAACATTCACAAACTTTCTCCAAGGGATACATTATTTGTGTCCGAGACCATTGTGCTCTGGTGGGAAGTAGTCATGGATATTTAAACTGCAAGCTTGGAAATTGACCTTATTGTTTGCAAATAAACAATTACTATGTTTTTTCTCTTATCATCAAAGCATTGCTATGATTTTTCATCGTTCAGGTAAGAAAACTCTTATGAAAGAAATGGCTGAGGGGGTAGCAACAATTTACCACATATGTGTCACTGTTAGTTTCATGATTTAATTTTTGAAGAGCTTCAAAAGTGTAGGTTCATCATCAACGCACAGTTGCTTTAAGATTTCTGGTTATTTAGTTCATAGATGGTTATAGAATGTTCTTATTTTGTCTTCTTACTGCAGGGTGTTGCTCAGTGTGTTGGCTATATATATTTGTCTCACATCTGTGTGAAATCTCTTAATGATTAAAATAACTCTCATTTGCTGTCGAAATAAAATTAGTGGAACTTTTCAGTCTCCTTTTATTTCATATTAAATTGGTGTGTTCAGGACAACATAGATTGCCTGCTTTGAACGTTGTACAACTCATGGAAGAGGTAATACTGCTAGGACGGCTATGGATCGCGGCGGTGGTGGTGCCGTGCCTGGACGTGGACGAGCTGCACCTCCTACATGCTTTGCAGGTCAATTTCCAAATGCCGTGTGAAGCGTAGTGATTGTTCATGTGCTTTTTATGTTAAAATATCATTGTCCTTCGTTTTTGCCAGGTTCCACTCTCTGCTGGTTGTCAGCATCCTTAGTTCCATGTCTTCTCAGGCTGCATTTAAAATAGGTAATGAAAAACTGTCATTCTTCACTTAGACCCTGCAATATAAGCAGCATGAACACATCACTCAAGGTGTGAGAAAATATTGTCAACGGCAGGTACTGCTCTGGTTTTCACAGGCTTCAAAGCATATGAGAAATGTATGGACAACATCGATAGTATGGCGGGTGACATGTGCACCATTCTTCTGCACTATGGTTCTGCCAAGAAATCGTCTAGCCAGAAACAAACGTGGGTGGGCGGAACTTGCAGATGGTCAGTTACTTTGTTTAGTGATATTATCTTCAGCTCCAGCTGTTTTTGGTTTTTCGTTGACCTGATTTGTTTCTGTATTCTTAAGATGATGTTGTAGAATGGCCTAGCTGCCCATATGCAAGTTTTTGGACTCTTTTCCTCTAGGTAGTTGATGTACAATATGAAACTGTACATTTTTTTCCTTTCCCCTCTGAGAGGTTCTCTTCCCACATATATTTTTTGACATATGAATGCTGAAGGCATCTTGCAATAAGTTCCCCGGATGGATGGGTGCATTCTGAATAAGTATTTGTTGCAAAAGTTATGTCCGATAGTAGGCCCCCGGCCATCAAAAGCTGACATTTCTGACAAGATTTTGGACTTGCAGTTATCGGAAACGTCAGTTTTTTTTAAGTGTCATGCCACTAGTTAGATTTTGGACTTGCAGTTGTCTGAAACGTCAATTTTTTGAAGTGTCATGCCACAAGTTATTTGTTGCACATTTATAGGTTGATTATGTCATCAGTTGATTTATATTTTAGTTTTATGAATTTTTTTTAAATGCCGCCGTAGCGTTATCACGGGCAATATACTAGTATGGATAGTATCAAAATGGGTGGCTACCCAAACAGACAAGTAGATAGTCTGATTTAGATAGCATTGTTGAAGATGTTGTTATTGTGATGAAAATAAAGATGGAAAGAGACTTGGCGCCTCGTGGACTAGTATTTAAAAACAAGAGAACAGCAGGAGCCGGCGCGGCCTCACGATGGCCACATCGATGAATCAAACGAGGGCCGTTGAATTTGGAGATCGTCGGTCCTATAGTTTCCTTCCATGTCGTATATATACAAATGTCGACAGAATATCGTCGGCAGTCCACCGAAGGGTATCCCGCAATGGTAGATTGATTGGCAGAGGAGCGTGTAATCAAGAACAAGAAGGCAACAGAGACACACGAGTTATACAGGTTCAGGCCGTCAGTATGATGTAATACCTTACTCCTGTGGTCTATTGGTTTGTATTAGCTATCGTATGATTTGCCGTGATTTCGTAGGGGGTCCCTGCCCGCCTTATATAGTCCGGGGGGCAAAGTTACAAGTCGGTTAGATCTGAGAGATAACCGGAAAGTAATAACAGATTACAAGAAACATGGGATCGTACGTATCCTATCAGATCTCGTAACATCTTCAGGATATCCTTCCTGTGCCTTGCGGGGGTCGCCGAGCAGCATCGTGCCCCGCAAGACTCCTTCTCGTAGGCTGGGCCGCCCCTGGAGGCATAGCCCATGTGGCCTGCCGTGGGTATCTGGGGTCGTACCCCCCACAGCTAGTCCCCGAGCACCTTGTACCCGTTGTGCAATGCCGTCTTGAGCTTTTCCGAGCAGGTGCAAACCAAAACCGAGCTGTCCAACTCATGTTCCGACCACCATAACGAGTCGCCGAGCAGTTGAGAGCAGCTGCCGAGCAGCGTGCAGCATCGCCGATCAGTGCGTTCCGAGCACGGCTTGTCATAAGGGTGTAAGGAGCTCAAGTCCAAAATTAAAAATTCTTGCATGGTAAAATGAAGTGTGCCCACTTAGAGTCCGACATCGAGGGTAAAGATACCTGGTTTGATCTCTTAGAAGCTCAGAGTCTCTCAGAAGAAATAAACACATTCACCGCAAGGTGAAGTGTGCCCACTTAGTCCCTGCCTGACAGTAGGTGACATAGTCACGTGGTGCCAGGCTCCAAAAATAGTGGAACAACCGAGCAGGTAGCCAGTCCCCGAGCGTAGCCTCGAGATGAAAAACGAACACATTCACCGCAAGGTGAAGTGTGCCCACTTAGTCCCCAAGCCTGATAGTAGGTGACATAGTCACATGGTGCCAGGCTCAGAAATTAGTAGATCGTCCAAGCAAATAGCCAGTCCCTGTGTTTCTGGCGTAGATATTGGATAAACAAGCCGTGGTGAAAAAATCGGTGTAATGGCTGTGCAATATCGGTTATTGAGCCTCATTAAATTGTGGAGAAATCAGAGAATAGGTGGCGGCGATAAATGAGCGGTGTGGGCTACTGTTACGTAATAGCCCAAGTTGCGGCCCATTAAACTATTTTGGAGGAGTCGAAGTAGCGCTGATCGCGGGAACGGTTTCCCAAAAACCCTCAGGCGCAATGAAAACTGTAGGAAGTGCTTTATAACCGCGCCGCCACATACATCGCCTCCTACCTCACTTAGTTTGCCTTTCTTCCTTCCTTCGCAAACCCTACGCTCCACATTCCGCACCATCGCAAGCACTCGGCTCCAACCCAGTTCTAATCCATAGAAAATGGCGCCGAAAAAAGGAGCTACAAAGCTGAAGAAAGTGGCGATCGGAGCCAGCTGTGACGAGGAGTGGGTGCCGTCGAAGACGTCGACGGAGGATCTCGATAGGATGGTGGCGGCGGGCGTTCTCCCAGACCGCCTCACTGCTGGATGGCGGCCGACTAGTGGTGAGCCCTTCCTGACACCACATACTGATGAGGCTATAGTATTTGAAGATTATTTCTGGCGGGGATTAGGGTTTCCTGTCCACCCCTTTCTGAGGGATCTTATGGAGTTTTGGGCGATTAGCCTCTGCAACCTACACCCCAACACCATACTGCATGTGTCCATTTTATCCATTTCTGCGAGGCATTTCTCGGTATTCTTCCACACTTCAACCTCTTCAGGCACCTGTTCTGTCTAAAGAAGAAGGGGGGCAGTGGTTCAAAGGTGGTCGGTGGCGTGTACCTGCAGCTTAGGGATGGGATGGCCAGCGAATACATCAACGTTCCACTGAATACCTCCCTGAAAGGTTGGAACGCCAGATGGTTCTATATCAAACAAAGTCACCCAATGATTCGATGCGACGTCCATCACATCCCGGTTAACCATAGTAGCTGGTCGGAGAGACCCAACAATGCTGACATGGAGCAAGTAATGGAACTTCTAGAAATTGGTTGCAGCTAGCTTCATAGTTCGACGCGTCCAACCCTGTAGAGAGGGCCCACCTGGTGTTCAACTTTAAAGGTGATAACGACGGTACCCATGAAAACACGGACCGCCTGACAAAGAAAGAAGTGATAGATCGTGCCATGGATCTATTCACTTCTAATGTTTCATTCAGCTGGCCGAAAGGAACGAAGGCTTTCAACTGCGGCAATCCACCTCCTCAGGTAACCCTTTCACTTTGCATCGACCAGGCATCAATTGCCGAGCATAGGACTGACTTACTTATGAAAAGATCCATTCGTAGGATAGGGCAATATATTTTTCAAATGTGCCGAGAGCCGATTGGCCTAAAGGAGTAGACATTCGGCGGCCGCTGTAGCTCGAAGAGGATGAGCCAAGCTCCTCATCGGATAGTCCATCCCCAGTATTAGAGAAGGTCTGCGGGAAAAGACCAACAGTAGACGAGCCGGTCCAAAAAAGAAGAAAAACCATGAGCTCTCATGCACACAAACCAGGCGGCATCTCTCTTGGAGAGGACCGAACAGTTCGGCCACGACAAACAACTATGCTGGAGTGGTCGGACGATGATGATGACCAATCAGCGCTTCCGCTGAGCACAGCGAAGGCATCGACAGATGCTGAAGCTCCCAAGTAGCAATCATGGGAAGGGTATGTTCGGGCAACGACAGAAGTCCCGGTGATGCAAACTACCGAAGTCCCCGAGCAACAAGAGGGGATAACCGTAGGACAACGCACAGAAGGGGGGGCGCCCGGTCTCCAAGAAGAGCGACAGCCCGCTACAGAGGCGCAGGAGTCCTCCTAGAAAGCAGACCAAGCGGCCACGCCTGGGGGATCAGGGAGGCATCGCCAATTCAAGAAAATCAATCAGAAGACCAAACCGTAAGTATATTTGCCTTGTAGTAATAATATTGTTCCTTGATTTCTCTTGGTTACTGAGAAGTTGTTATTACGCAGTGCGACGCCGAGGCCCGTGGCCTCAGAAAAAATGACGACTGCTCCCGTCCAGGAGTCCCTGAGTGCTCGACGAACAGAGGACGGGCCAGCCGCTGCTTCCAGCAGTCCTAGCGATGGTGAATTGTTGGCGCACATGACAGGCGCGTTAGCAACCGCAACCAAGGCTATGACAAAAAAAGTCAATACCTTGGTAGCAGAACTGCAGCTGTTGTTGATGCGCCGAAGGCTAAGGATGCAACTCCCTCAATGGCTGAAGAGCAAACGTCATCACCTAGAGGGATGCCAGGAGTGGTCGGAGCCCCCCAGTGGTGCCTCAAGCGACGACGGAGGAGGACGAGGTTGTGGAGATCGAGCGTGCCATACCTAAACCCCAGTCTATCCGGATTCTCTAAAAACGTGGGGAAGAGGTAGTAGTCGTCGAGGAGGAAAACACCACCAGGGAAATAAAGAGGTTGAAATCCGCCGTTGCTGGAGTTATGACTCAAATCGAGGTGAGTACCGCACCTAGAACACTGATACATGTTGTTGGAGATCAAGGTTTATCTCTTGCATTGTTAATCCACAGGGGATAGCTCGAACAGCCGATCAACGGCACCAACTGATGAAGAGGATGGGCCCCTCGCCGAGGAAAATAAGAGACTCCGGGAGGCGTTAAGTCTTTTGGAGAAAAGTATTCAGAGGGCCCAGCGTGAGCGGGACCTTGCGGAGTCAAACTCACAGGACCTTGAACATCAGAAGGAGGTTCTGTCCGATCGGCTAACAGATGCGTCCGAGCAGCTGAAGAAGACATCCGAGCAGCTAGCGATTGTATCCGAGGAAATGAAAAATATGTCCAAGCAGTTGGGCAAGAAAAACGGAGAACTCAAAAATAAAAGCGAGCAGCTCGACCGGAAGTGCCAGTAGTTCAAGGATGTATCCAAGCTAAAATCCGATATTCTTTTTCACATAATGTTCTCTGCATTAATTGGCCGTTCATTTTTTTCTTTTTCTTATCTTTTGTGCTTACAGAGCAAGACGTAGAACTCAACCAGCTTCACCAGACCATCGAGCAAATCCGATAAGAGAAAATGAAGGAGTCGGAGTGAGCAGATAAACTGGCCGAAGAATTGAAAGGTAGGTACCCCCTAATCGGAAGTAATATCGTAATACTTTTTTGTCGTGACGAGCCATTACAATTCTTGTAGATTATCATCACAAAACCAAGGCATAGTTCGATGTGCTGTGCAGGAAACCAAAGTCTAGAAAGACAACTTCAACACTATAACCGCCGCAATAAAACCAGTACTCGACTGCATCGATGTTGAACCGGCGCCCCATCCTGACAGTAGGCAGCCAGGGCCAGACACCATCATTCAGAGATGCAAGGCAGCATGGGAGAACTTCAAAAACTTCAACCACGACGTTGTTTTGACCGCCGCTACTCATGCCCTTGCAGTGGTTCGGTCCCATTATCCGTCCGTTGACATCCAGACGATAGGTGGTGGGTTCGTCGATGGGCTTAGCGACGCGCAAACCCAGCAGCTGGAGGATGACATTGAGGATGTTGCAAAAATTCTTGTCAGCGATATAGACCTGTTTGGCGAAACAGAAACTAGAGGCGAAGCTTAAGAAACTGCCCGAATATTATCATTGGTAACACTTTAATTAATCTGGCGATGAAGAATCGTTGTATTTACTTCCTGATGCAGTTATGCATAAGTAGTGTTTGACCAGTTAGTTTTCGCTAAACTTGACGCCTTAGCTAGGCCGTAATCTATAACACGTAACGCGGAGCTCATGCGTATGTTGGGAGAAACAAGCGTTATCACTAGACCGTAGCCTACCGTCCAACACGCAGAGCACGGAGCTCATAGCATGTTTGGTGGGATGTTGGACCCTTGGTGTCCTCCGAAGTTCTCATTGCAAAAAACATGCTGTTCAGCAGCCAACTTGAGTAACTTGGTGAGAAAAATAGTTCAAGTGGCGTCCGAGCAGTTAGTTCATGCCTGAAATCTAGGCCTTGACTAGACTGTAGTCCATAATGTCGAGCGCAGAGACCCTGACACGTGTAGGATGAACAGGCGTGACCAAGGAACCACAGCCGACCAACCGTAACACAGGGCGCGGAGCTCCTGAGCGTGCGTAGGATGTAGTCGGAGACTGGGTCTTCTTCATAGAAAACAGAAGGAAAAAACGTGTGCTGCTCGAATATTGGCGAGCTATGTTTTGAAATTTGGAGCGAAAAATCGTCGTCGTTTTTGGTAGAAAAACCTGTGCGATCCAGAGAAAACATAGTAGGCGATTTATGGAGAAATCGTACTCGGCGAATTGGAGAAATCGTGTTCGGCGATTTTTGGAGTTATCGTGCTCAGCGATTTAGAGAAATCGTGCTCGGCGATTTGGAGAAATCATGCTCAGCGATTTGGAGAAATCGTGCTCGGCGATTTGGAGAAATCATGCTCAGTGATTTGGAGAAATCGTGCTTGGCGATTTGGAGAAACCGTGCTCGGCGATTTGGAGAAACCGTGCTCGGCGATTTGGAGAAACCGTGCTCGGCGATTTGTAGAAATCGTGCTCGGCGATTTGGAGAAATCGTGCTCGGCGATTTGGGCGTATTTGGCGAGCGTATTGGAGACCGTCACGGAGTGGCGTATAGCCCGCTAACGGTAAGTGAAGCTTATGATGAAGGAAAAAATGGAGAAAATTATGGAGACCAGAACTTTATTAATATTAAAGTAAAGAATACATATCTATGTTATTTCAGGGGTAGAAACGTATAAGGTGCTCTATGTGCCAGGAGTTGGGAACATCGAGTCCATCTAAGTCGCATAAGCGATAAGACCCTGGTCGAGTAACACCTTTTACGACATAAGGGCCCTCCCATGGTGAAGATAGCTTGTGAAGCCCTTCGGTTTTTTGTTTCCGACGTAAGACAAGGTCGCCGATCGCGAACGAACGACCTTTGATGTTACGGTTGTAATACCTCCGCAGACCTTCGAGGTACTTGGATGTGCGAACGCAAGTAATCAGACATTCTTCCTCGGCCCGATCAATGTCTTCTGTCCGAACAACTGTGGCTTAGTCTTCATCATAGTTTTCTACTCTGGGTGCTCGGAATGCAATATCCACTGGAAGTATGGCCTCTGAGCCGTAGACCATAAAATATGGAGATACGCCGGTACTGCGACTAGCTTGAGTGCGCAGTCCCCAGATCACAGCTGGTAGTTCTTTTAGCCATCTGCCCGGATGCTTTTCTTCTTTTTGATAGAGCCTTTTTTGAGGGCATCGAGGATCATACCATTGGCTCGTTTGACCTGGCCGTTAGCTCTAGGATGAGCAACGGAAACGTATTTAACAGAGATACACCGTTCTTCGCAGAAGTCCCAAAAATGATGGCCAGTAAAAGTTGTCCCGAGGTCGGTGATGATGCTATTCGGGAGACCAAATCTATGTACGATGTCTTCAAAGAGCTCAACTGCTTTCTTAGCAGTAGCTGCGATGAGTGGTTTGTACTCAATCCACTTGGAGAACTTATCAATGGCGACGTACACATACTGGAAACCTCCTGGCGCTGGTTTGAAAGGTCCGATCATATCTAGTCCCCAGCATGAGAATGGCTAGGAAGCTGGGATGGTCTGCAGTTCCTGTGCCGATACATGTATTTGCTTGGCAAAAAACTGACAACCCTCACATCGTCGAATGAGATTTTCTGCATTGGAGATGGCCGTGGGCCAGTAAAAACCTACTCGGAAAGCTTTGCCGACCAGTGTCCTCGAAGCCGCGTGATTGCCACAGGAGCCAGAGTGAATTTCGGAGAGTAGCTTCACACCGTCGTCTTGGATGATGCACTTCTACAGTATCCCTTCTTTGGCACTTTTCCTCATCAGGCTACCGTCTACCAACACATAGTGCTTACTTCGATGAATTAGTCGTTCGGTTTCGATTTTGTTGGCGGGTACTTCGCCGTTGGAGAGGTATTTGATGAACTGTTCCCTCTAATCGGTGACCTTCGAAGGTATCGTGAGTACCAACTGCTTGGCAGGGGGTACTTCTACAACTTCCTTATCTTCTTTAATGGATGGTGTCAAGAGGTCCTGAACGAAAACCCCCGGTGGAGCCGTGGTGTGAGAAGATCCTATCTTTGATAGCTGGTCGGCTATTTGGTTTTGATCCCATACCACGTGGTGGTACTCGATGCCATAGAATTTCCCTTCAAGCTTCCTGATTTCGGCGCAGTATGCGTCCATCTTCTCACTAGAACAGGACCAATCTTTATTGAGCTGATTGATAACCAGCGCGGAATCCCCGTATACCATGAGGCGTTTGACGCCGAGCTCGACGGCTATACGGAGGCCGTGGAGACATGCTTCATATTCCGCGGCGTTGTTGGAGACCGAGAAATGTATGCGAAGAACATATCGGAGTTTATCCTTTGTCGGTGTGATGAATAGAATGCCCGCACCGGCACCATTGATATTAAGGGTGCCATCGAAGTACATCACCCAGTGCTCGGGGCAAGTGGCAGAGATGGGTTCTTGGATTTCGGTCCACTCAGTGATGAAATCGGCAAGTGCTTGTGACTTTACGGTCGGTCTGCTTCTGAAGTCAATGGGGTAGGTGTCGAGCTCAATAGCCCACTTGATAATGTGGCCATTGGCCTCTTTTTTGCAGAGCATATCCCCTAGAGGGAACTCAGTGACCACGACAATCTTGTAGTATTCGAAGTAATGTTGGAGCTTGCATGAGGTGATCAAAATTGCATATAACAGCTTTTGCACCTGAGGATAACAAGTTTTGGGCTCATTAAGTACCTCGCTGATGAAATAGACCGGACGTTGTACCTTGTAGGTGTGTCCAGTTTCCTCGCGTTCGACGACAATAACCGTACTGACGACTCAAGAAGTGGCGGCGATGTAAACCAGCAGAGTTTCATCTAGTCGTGGTGTTGTCATGATTAGAGGTTTTGTTAAAAACAATTTGAGCTGCTCGAAAGCTGTGTCTGCCTCCTCCGACCAAGAGAAAAGCCCAGAGGCCTTGAGGAGCTTGAAGAAGGGTAGCCCTTTTTCACCGAGGCGCGAGATAAATCGGCTTAACGCAACCATGTAGCCTATAAGCTTTTGTATATCCTTGACACATGTCGGCCATTTCATGTTGGTGATGGCGGAGACCTTATCGGGGTTCGGTTCAATGCCCCGAGCGCTGACGATGTAGCCTAGCAGGATACCAGATGGAACTCCAAAGATGCACTTTGAGTGGTTCAGCTTCCATCGGTATTTGCTCAAGTTTGTGAAAGTTTCTTCAAGGTCAGCGATGAGTTTGTCGGTGGTTTTAGTCTTGATGACCACGTCATCGATGTAGGCCTTGACGTTACGGCTGATCTATTGGTCGAGGCACGTCTAGATAGCCCTTTGGTAGGTTGCTCCAGCATTCTTTAGTCCAAAGGACATAGTAGTGTAGCAGTATGCACCGAAAGGCGTAATGAAAGACGTTTTGACCTAGTCTTCCTTCTTGAGGGAGATCTGATGGTAGCCGGAGTAACAGTCAAGAAAGGAGAGCAATTCGCAGCCAACGGTGGAGTCTACAACCTCATCTATCCGAGGTAGGCCGAAGGGGTCTTTAGGGCAGTGTTTGTTAATATTAGTATAATCAACACACATTCTCCATTCTTTATTCTTTTCTTAACAAGAATAGGATTAGCTAACCAATCTGGATGATACACTTCTTTTATAAATCCGGCAGTTAAGAGCCGTTTTATTTCTACCCTAATAGCCTCCTTTTTGTCCGGCGTGAATCCATGAAGTTTCTGCTTGATTGGTTTAGCGGTCGGTGAGACATTCAAGGAGTGCTCGATCTTCTCCCGCGGTACCCCCGGCATGTCTATAGGTTTCCAAGCAAACACATTGGTGTTGGCACGTAGGAAGGAGACGAGCGTGCTTTCCTATTTGGGGTCAAGGTGAGCCCCAATTTTCACCGTCTTGGAGGGATCGTCGAGGCCGAGGCCAATCTCCTTGACTTCCTTGGACTTGGCGGAGGCACAGGGAGGCTCTGGGATCTCCATGTCATCAACAGATGCCATCTTGGCTTCGATGACCACGCTGGCCATCTAGATGGAGAGGTCGGTGGCTTCAGCGAGGGTGAGACTTTCTGTCTCATAGGCATAGGCGACAGAGAGGTTGGCCCACAGAGACAGGACTCCTGCAGGCGAAGGCATCTTTACCACCAAATACGCGTAGTGCGGAACAGCCATGAACTTAGCCGGAGCCGGTCGCCCCAGTATGGCATGATAGGTGGTGTCGAAGTCTGCGACGTAGAAGTTGATATGCTCCACTCGGTAGTTGGTTGCCATGCCAAACTGTACTGGTAGGGTAATCTCCCCAAGCGGTCTGGATGCCCTTCTAGGTACCACGCCCCAGAAGGAGGAGTCTGAAGGCATGAGATCTGTTGGCCCAAGGCCGAGCTCCCTTAGGGCCTCGGCGAAGAGTAGATTCAAAGCACTCCCGCCATCGATGAGGACTTTTCTAAAGAGCACCTTCTGGACAGTCGCATCAAGGACGAGCGGAAAACACACTATGTAGGGTATGTCCGCCCACTAGTCGGCCCTGCTGAAGGTGATGGAGACTTCGGACCACGGGCGATAGCTGGGGTTGGTGGTGGTTTCTTCTGAAACGATTGCGAGCACTCGTTGGGCGGTGAGCTTCCATTCCCTTCTACTCTCGTTGGAGGCAAAACCCCCGAAGATGGTGGCGACCACCTTGTCGTGGTCCTGGAAGGCATTATTATTATCCCCAGGAGGTCGGCGTCCTCCGTTCCCACCATTGTCGTCATTGTACTTTTTCTCCTGGAACTCCTTAGCCAAACCAAGGCAGTCCTTCATCTTGTGTTTGGCATTCTTGTGTAGGGGGCACGGTCCATCAAGGATCTTCTTATACTGCTCATCGTAGTTGCGCTTTGCGCGTGGCTCATTGACGTTGGCAACAAAGTGATCTGGTCGGCGGCGGTGATTCTGACCAACTTTGTATCCATCTAGCCGATCTCGTCCGCTATCCCTATGAAAACTGCGATCATCGTAGCGGCGACTGTTGTGCTATCGGTCGTCGTTGCGGTCATCGTGGCGGTGATCGTTGTGCTGCCGGTCGTCATTACGATTGTCGTGGCGGCAAGGCGGGCGATTAGTGCATGTATCTTCATTAAAACGCACCTCTGCTTCCTTGGCGTTGGTGTATTGGTTGGCATTTGTGATCATCTCACCGATTCCAATAGGTGGCTTCCTGTTGAACTTAGAACGGAGTTCTCAGTGATGAAGTCCTCAGACGAAGGCGGTGATGACTTCGGCTTCCGTGATGTTGGGAATAGAATTCCTCATCTCGGAGAAGCGTCTGATGTAGCTACGAAGTAGTTCAGACTTCTTTTGGGTGATGCGGTTGAGATCGTGCTTGGTACCCGGCCGCCTACATGTGGCCATGTAGTTGTCGGTGAAAACTCTTTTTAGATCTTTCCCAAGATCCGATGGAGTCCGGGGCAAGGCTTGTGAACCAGCTCATGGCAGCTGGCGTGAGCATGACGGGGAGATAATTTGCCACGATGTTGGTGTCTCCTCCAGCCATGCAGATGGTGGGGGCATAAGCCTACAACCACTGGGTTGGATTCATCCTCCCTTCATAGGGTTCGACCCCGGTGATTTTGAAGCCACAGGGCCACTGGAGCGTTTGGAGCGCCCTGGTGAAAGCTGGGGGCCCTTCCGGGCTATCAGGGCTGACATCGGTAGTATTGCCGGCGGCAATCAGCTCTAGAGCTGAGTCTAGGTTACTGTACTCTTGCTCGTACTCCTGGTGACATCGTACTTCATCTTCATGGCGCCCGAAACATCGTTGATTGATACGCCATCGTGCATCCCAAAGGTTACTAAGGTGCACTCGGGCGTCCTGTTCGACCTCTTGGTCGTGCTGGCGATGATGCTTAGCGTGGTGGCCTCTGACTCCCCCCTAGGGAGGTAATGACTAGTCGGCGAAGCGGCTTTGACTAGGGCAGCGATTAGATCTAGGATCGACTGATCGGCGGATCACGCTCGTGGAGCATGAAGGTCTCTCAACTTCTTGGATCTCATTAACTTGATAGTGTGCCGCTTTAAGCATAGTGGTGACTTTGGTGAGCTTGGGTGTCTACGGTAGGAGAGCAAGTTCGTTAGCAGCCACGGCCAGATTGGCGCTCGGCGTTTTGAAAATGTCATGGCCGTCAACGCGGAGGAATTCTTTGTTGAGGCTGCGATGGAGGGGCCTTCCTTATGAATCGAACTAGTTATCACGAGCGGCCTCGGCCATCGCAATGGCGCGTTCGTTATCACATCGTTGTGCATGGTTGGCATTCCTGTTTTCATGGGCGGTGCGTTCCTCATCTGTTTTGCTGTTCTGAGGGGGGCTGTCGATACTGACGTTGAAGATTGTGCCACCCCGGAAAGGCAGGAGAGGAGGTTGCTTGGCGAAGGTCTTGGCGAGGGGCTTGGTGGAGCCTTGAGACTTAGAGTCTGGATTTTCCTCAAGGATAGTTTGGAGGGATGCTCTGGGACCCTAGCTAGCGTGCAACATGTTAATGGTTGGCGGAAGCTGGTCGGCGAGCTGGTCGGCGAATTTGCCCCTCAGGGCGTCCTGATACGTAGTGGCGGTGTTGGCGAGCCCGAAGGGCAGGGCGGCGAGCCCTGAGGTTTCCCAAGCACTAAACACCGATAGATCGGGATCGGAAGGTGGTCGGTGCTGAACAAGGGTGTCCAGAGCCAACTCAGCAATGGAGTGGCAATCGGTGAGTTTCAGTTCGACCCGATTGATAGACTCGATCAGATCGTCATTGTTGACGTGCCTCCTCTGGTAGCGAGGAAGCGAGCGGCGAGTGGCTAATGAAGTCGACCCCAGAAGTGGCTCCGAGATTGGATCTATAGTTGCAGGTGTGAGGGTGGTCGGTGTAGAACGGATCTACACCGGCTCGAGAAGCTCTCCAACTCCATCGGCGTTGATGACCCATGTGATGGATCCAACCGTGAAGATCTAGTCGGGCTGCGGGAGGAACAAAGAGCCTACGGAAAAAGCCATCTTGTTCAACAAGGAAACATCACGCACACCCCTACCTGGTGCGCCAACTGTCGACAGAATATCGTCGGTAGTCCACCGAGGGGTATCCCGCGATGGTAGATTGATCGGCAGAGGAGCGTGTAATCAAGAACAAGAAGGCAACAGAGACACACGAGTTATATAGGTTCAGGCCATCAGTATGATGTAATACCTTACTCCTGTCGTCTGTTGGTTTGTATTAGCTATCGTATGATTTGTCGTGATTTCGTAGGGGGTCCCTGCCCACCTTATATAGTCCGAGGGGCAAGGTTACAAGTCGGTTAGATCTGAGAGATAACCAGAAAGTAATAACAGATTACAAGAAACATGAGATCGTACGTATCCTATCAGATCTCGTAACATCTTCAGGATATCCTTCCCGTGCATTGTGGGGGTCGCCGAGTAGCATCGTGCCCCGCAAGACTCCTTCTCGTAGGCTGGGCCGCCCCTAGAGGCATAGCCCATGTGGCCTGCCATGGGTATCCGGGGTCGTACCCCCCACAACAGGCTTCAACCCTAGCTTCCCATCCGCATCTGCACCTGCCTCACCTCCAATTCCCTCCTCACTTAGTGGTGGTGGCTAGGGTGGGCACCAGTGAGGGAGGCTCAAGCCCTAGCAAGGGTGGTCAGGTGCGACGGCGTAAGGGGCAGCGTGGGTGGCCCTAGTGCGAGCGGCGATGCGAGGGGCCCAAGCGCGGCCGCTCTGACGTGAGCAGCATCCTAAGGGGCTCCGCACAAGCCATCACACTGAGGGCGTCCTGCGTGGCATCCCTAGTGAGGGTGCCCTCTAGTAGGGCGGCCCCCAGCGCAGCAGGCCGCTGCGGGTGGGTTCCGATGCGGTGGCCCAACCATGGCCTCAATTGCTTCTTGTGCTGCATCTACTCTGGCGGATACTTGGCTGGATCCATGGGCTACGTGGTCGGATTCGTCGTCAAGGTGAGGTTTTTCAACTACAGCTGACTCTTGTCAAGTGTTCATCTTGCTCTTCATCCTATTTGCCCTGTACTGATGTTATGGCTGGATGGATGTCCAATAGGTTTACCTATGGGTTGTGCAGATAGTGTTGCAGAAGCTAGAAAAATTGTGTTGCAAAAGTCGAGTTCAAGATATGTAATTTCATGTTTGTTGTTTGCTTCCACTTAAGCATTGACAAGGAAGAAGATGCTTAGTAGCTCGAACTATACTGCCGAAATTTAGATGGATGAATGATAGAAAGCATTTATGTCAGCAAGGTATTTATGTGTGTGCTTCTTCTTTTTTCTTTGGACTAACTCCCAATGAATTTCATTCTCACCACAATTCCTTTCTATGGCTCATAGTTTTGTAAACTGATAATGGCTGTTGTTAATGTTCAAAGTAAAGGCATGGAGCATGGAGGCGGAAGGAAATTTCATTTATACATGTCCTTGACATTTTAGCAATCTAGAATTTCCTTAGGTTTGGTCAATAGATTTATATTACCTTTTTGGACAGTGTATATAGTTCCTGTAACACCCTAGGTGTTAGGCTTGCATAATTGCACTTGCATTTGCATGAGCATAAGCATTAAGCATTCTTATATGAACTTTTACATATGAAACATGCACTTGAAACATATGAAACATGACTTGTATATTGTGTTTTTCCTATGTGTATGCTTATGACCATGTGTGATTGAGTGCAAGTTATTGATGTTGGTAACTAAAATACCTTAGTTACACTTAGGATGTCTAATGGAACAATGTTCATATTAATGACTTTGCCTAATTATGCTTCTAGGGTTTAGTTTGACTAGGTGCTCCTCTTGAGTGATTTTGTTTGACTGAACTAGAAAAGTGCCATAGAGTGTTTGCATGTCTGAGCAACCTAAAGCAAAGTTGTAGAAAATTATATATGGAACAAACTTTGTTTAGAGGCCAGGTCATGAAAATGTGTGGAAAAGTCCCAAACATGTCCCACAAGTCAGTTTTGGGTGCTGATTCAGCACTTAGAAAATTTTCTAAGTCATAGCTGCATTTACAGTTTGACGAAGCTTACTTTGGGTTGATGTAACTCATGATCCTTTACGAATTAGCTTATGGTTTCTATAGAACAATTGTAGATCTATCATAGCTCTACGACTTTGATTCAAGGTAATTTTGCTAACTCACCACTGATTAGGATGGAGGAAGGTTTGAAAATGCGCTGACAGTCACTCGATGCTAACCCTAATGGCGTTCGGGTTCAGGCTGACATGGCCGACCGGCGTTAGGTCGAGCTCAACAAGTAGAGGTTGCACGCTAGCACTACCCCCACAAGTCAGGCCATCGTGGACACCTCAACCCCATGCGTCCTCTAGAGCAAGCGCTGCCTACATTCGCATTTCCTTGCCTCGCCCTGCTCGTGTTCACGCTCGCCGCGGAGAAAACAAGTTGTAGCAAAGCCAAGGAGCTTCACTGAGCTCGTGCACAACCACAGCCTTGCCATTGCTTGAGCCAGCATGCCAATAGCTCTGCCTTGCTTCACACTACCATCTCCACCCACTCGGAACGTTGATCAAGCCTAGGTGAGGGCCTATTGGCCTCTTCCGCCGCCCGCCATGACTGGGGCTCGCCGAACTTTGAGCTTTTCTGAGGTTGGCTATCACCGGAGCTCTCTCACTCCCTTCTCCTCCTTCCTTCATCTTCCCTACTAACCTTAGAAGCTTGTACCAAGCTTAGCCGTGCCTGCCATGGTCGGATTTTATCGGAGCATCGTCGGGCCTTCACCGCCGTCCACCATGCACGTCGCCGCCCTAGTTAGAGTTCGGTAGGGGTTGAACCCTAGGCACCTTTAGGTGCTGCTTGTCGCGAGGAGCAGGCCGGTGCCCTTGGTTTTGCTGGAGGAGTCACCGTCGGTGAGCTTGAGCCGGTCAAACCACCATCCCCTGCTCTACGTGACTAACTAGTGGGGTCCACTGATGTGTGGGTCCCGAATGGCAGTGACTGTTGTTCTAGGTTTTGTGTATTTCGTTTCCTGATTTTAGTGCTAACTTTGGAAAATAATATCTAGGGCCAGGAGTATTCTATTTGTGTGAACCAAATTTTGTTGGGTTCCTCATGAAATGTAGTATTTGATAAAAATATGAAATGTACTATTTTCTATATTTTTCTAGGAGAATAAAATAGAGTTTGACAAATGCTTTTAAATGGTTTCAATTTTGTTAAATCTATAACTTGAGCTAGGAAAGTGCTAAAAATGGGATTCCAAGCTTGTTAGTCTTGTATTGTTATGTACTACATGGGAAAATATTGGTTCCACTGTGATCTTGCTGGAAATAGGAGTTTGCTATTTATCTTAAATAAATGCTAGATTCTTGTGCTGTTTTTCAAGGTAAAAATATGTATCCTTTGAGCATGAAACTTTTTGCACAGTGTTATTATATTTTAATGAACCCAAGAAAAATATGAAATCTATTGCTTGACACTTTTCACTAGGGTTTCCTATTTATGTTATTTTAAGCCCTAATGGCTTGTCATTTTTGTGTAGAATGTTATATTTGCTCAAATGATGTGAAATTTATACAGCAATCTATTGGGGATATATATAAGCTACTGTAATTTTTGTGGAATTTTATGTACACTTTGGCTATGTGTTTATTATTTAACCTAATTATCTAAATAAATTAATAAAGGCATGAAAACAATTTAATTAGGAATGGCCACTATGTTTTCTAGTGTTCATTTGATGTATGTTAACTATTGGTAGTATTGGTAGTGCTCATAGTGTTATTCTTGTATGTAATGAAATATTATTTTCACTATAATTCACTTATAGTGACTTTCTGGATAGATTTTAGAGATAAGCAAATTAACTGGTGAAGATGATGTTTGCTGTGAATTTGGTCAATAAAATAGTTGTAGGGAACTTGTTTATCTAGCTTGTGTCAAAATTTCATGGCATTTGGCCTAGTAGTTTGAGAGTGATATCAGTTGGAAGACAGCACTCCCAACTGCCTGCTCTCTGGAATCCACAGACAGTTTTGTAAGATTAGTCTGTTTGATACAGTTTAACTTTGAATTATACTCTGGTGATTAAACAAAAGTTGTAGACAATTTTATAAGCTTTCCAGAAAGTCTTAAATCATGGTATTTGGACCTGCATAACTCTAGTTCTGGATCAAACTTGTAGCTGCTGTTTGCAGCCTAAAAACTGTTGAGTGCAATGAATGACTTGTTTGCTTTATATGAGTTGATGTGATGATTTAGATGCTAGGCTAATTAAGATAAATTGTTAGTTGCAGGTGCTAGACCTCTTACTTAAGATGAGCAACTTTATCTTAGGTTGTTAGAGCTTGGTGAGTGTGTAGTTCTTGTTTTCTAAAAGAGATATGCACCTACTCAATAAAATAGATGTTAATCTTGCATCATCGTATCTTTCATGCATCCATCTATACATGGCTATACATTTCATCATCACCTTCCATCTCTTGTGTATGCATGACTCTTATGTTATGCATATGCATGCAATAGGTGTTTCGGAGGGAGTCACGCTTCTAGAATTTGAGCAAGGACTTCTAGAGGAGCAGCAGCAAGCTTAGGAGACGGAGGTGCAGGCCCTAGAAGAAGGAGCAAACGAAGAAGAAGTCCTTGAGTGTCCCGATCACCAACCTTCATCTTTTCTGAAAGGCAAGCCCCAGAGCATTCTAAGTCTCCTATATTTGAAAAATGATTACTTTGAGTATCTTTATATGTTTGATGCATTAAGTGATAGGAACTAGATGCAAATACTTGTTGCATATATATCTATTCCTTGTCTAGTAAACGTACCCTGAATCCTATTTAGGTCTAGGAGTGAAGTAAAGCTTAGCCTTGCTTAGACCGGTAAAGTCAGGTGATTTCCTGTCACCTGCAAGTTAGGATGATGTCTGGTCATGGTTGGCTATATTTACTATTGTGGAAATAACCATGTGTTAATAATGAATGGAGACCGAGCGGGATGTCGATAAAGAAGCAACAAGGCAAGGAGGTCTTGGGTGTGGATCTATCCCCGTCTGTGTCGGTTAAGGACCAATTCACTGTATGTCCTCATGTCATGTTGAATGCATGCCTATCATTTAGTTGGCCAGATAACTTGTTCTGACAGTGAACCCAAGTAGGTCAACTCAGGCCGAAGGGCCGAGAAGTGAAAGTGCGCACTCTGGCGGTAGTAAGGATGTGTGGGGAGCCATTGGCATAAGTCCAAAGGTGAGATTGGCCACCTGGTAGAGTGGATTCCCTGAGGGTGCGGCGCTGCTCAGAACCACGATTCTTGAGTTGTACCAAAGGTGACCTAAGGCTACCATGGCTAGTAGACCTGGGTTTGTGTTAGGAATAATTCCCCAGCTGGGTAGGAATCGATTTGAATCGTCGTCTCTCTCGGATAGTGAGAATTTGACTGAGCAGCGGCAATGTAGATACACTTAATTAAACTTTATGGTTATAATGATGATGATGATGTTACAACACTGTACCGGATATGGTCACTAATGTTTGGAGTTAATCAATTGCTTGCTCTAGTACATGTGCTAATCTAGATGATAGGTTAATATTGATAACTTGCTGCTTAATTAATAATTTAAGTTATGCTCTTGTATAATCAAAGCTTTTATGCAAAATGGTTGTCAAGCAAGATCCACTAATAAGGCCTTGCATACTCCTTGGGGTCATTTATTTTTGGTTTACAACGGATAAGTCTAGCTAAGTACATTCTCACACTTAGGGTTTATTCCCCCTTGTAGCAGATGACGTGGTCTATAATGGCTACTGCAAGTATTGTCTCCACCCTATGGGGGATGAAGACTAGATCATGGGGCATGATCATCTATGTTATCTTATCATGTTGCTTTTGCTGGATATGACTCTAGAACTGGCTTGTATTTGAACTAAGTGTGTGTGATGGTCTCAAACTACTTTGCTTCCACTATTTGTGAACTCGTTTTGTAATAACTATGTGAACTCCGATGTATGAGGTACTTGTGAACTACTTGTGAAATGGATGTAACATGTGGCTTGTTATGTTGAATCACTATGATCTTGGTTGTATGCAAGTTGGTTTGAAATCCTTCGTGGTTTTAGTTGACTACCGGGTTTATATGGGTTCAAGTATGATGGTTTGATCACTCCGGTGATTGCTTTTGTACTTGTGCTCATATAAATTGGTCGGTTCTGTTACAGTTGGTATCGGAGCTAGATTCAACATTAAACATGTCATATGTGCATTTAAAACAAAGGTTTTTGTTTGCAAAAATCAGTTTTGACAACTTATAGCTACTTATATATAGGTGTGTTCAAATCTGAAATTTTATCTAAGTGTGCCAGTGGTCATATCCTCTAGGCCCACATAAGGACTTTTAGGTAGCTTATTTAAGTAATGACTTTGGGGGGTAATTGCTTACATTTTATTCCATCATCCATACGACGTGCTATTGTATGGATGCCATCCGCTTGGGTGGTAATGTATGGATCAATTGCCTCTACGCCCAGGTAAGTATGAGTTGTGAGAGCATGACCGTCTAACTATCGGTCTAGGGGAGAGTTAGTTGTGGTTACTAGAATATTTACATGTTGCACACATGTACATATGAAGGTACTTAATTATGGGTATATCTGTAGGGTAGCTTTGGATACTAAAGTATATATATCAGGGGCTGTATATATGGAGAGTATCTTAGTTTACTGCTTTCATTGTGTGCTTATTTCTCTTTTGTTGGGATGGGCTGCAATGAATTTGTCTACAGGTACACTAACAACGCAACGTGTAGCTCGACTAGATATGTATATGAGAGAATATATGTATGCCACCATGTATGTCGCTAGAATTTTATTTTTTCATAAGATTCGTGAGGATGTACGGAACATGCATGCATCATGTTCACTCATGCCATTATATTTTGCATCACTCCCTCCCTTATCTTTAATTATTCTGTTATATATTTCTCATCCTGTAAGATAATCCTCTCACACCCAAATTGCAATGTTACTACAGATGGCCGCACCAGCACTACCACCTAGGAGCAGCACATTCCTGCACGTATTTGGCACTCCAACCCTGTTGTGGAGGGTGCTACATTTAGTGGGATATGTGGAGCCGCCTCATTATACTTGCAAGCTAGGGAAGGCTGAAGGAGGGTTGATGTGGTATGATGTTGAGGTGGTTGTCCCATCTCACGCAAATAGACCCTAGTGGCTTGGTTGGAGCTTCAAAGCTGATGGACAAACCCCTCGGGAAGGGGCATAGGTGGCAGCTTTAGAAGTGCTAGTTGATATTTGTCAGGAGTTTGGTGATGAGTTGATCAATGGACCAGCTGAGCCCATCCCTTGAGTAGCCCCGTCTGAGGTAGTGTGGCTGAATTTTGAGGATGATCCCTTGGTTATGACCGAGGCAAAACGAGCACAGAGCTCAGGACTAGCCATGAGTGCTATGATGGCTGTTCTAAAGATGTTCCATGATCGTCAGGGCACTTATGTTAGTGCTTTGATAGCCCTTTGGTAGGCACTGAATGAATGGCGCAAGTGGAAGAAGCATGCGCACAAGTATGGTAATGAGCTTAGGATAGCTCAAAATGATATAGGCGGTCTTATAAGTGCTTTAGAAAACCACAGGCAGTAGTTTGTACGTGCTGTCAGGGAAAGAGATGCTAACCATGATCAGATCATGCAGTTGGCTCATGAGCGAGATGACGCAATCTATCTGGCACAAACTAGGAACAATGCTAGGGTCATGACAGCAATTCGAGCTGAAGTCAGAGAGAATGAACTCCTCCACCAAATTGAAGAACTGCAGATTGACGTTCACTGCCTCAACAATCAGATCAATCCGATTCCTCACCCTATTCTAGTGTACCCCATGGTAGGAGGACCATAGGTGATCTTCACTGATGATGATGGCATGGACTTAGATGCCAATGCCATCGTAGTACCTGAAGCTAAAGAAGATGAAGAAGAGGAGGAACTCAATCCTGTCGAGGATGAAGATGGTGAAGGAGTGATCGATGCTGACACTAATGAAGATGCGTAGTTTAGTTGTAGCACTAAGCTTAATTCACTAGTTCTTATCTTTTGATTTCTTCTAGAAGAACATGTAACTTAAGTTCAGTTAGTGACTTTGATGTAATCTATGAGACTTGCATGTTGACTCCATGTGGATGTGAGCATTAATAAAAGTCCAGCTTTGATGTTGGCAAAATTTGGCATGTAAGCGTATGCATCATGAGAATGTGCGGAGTAAAATATTGGCGATGTTATATGGATGAATTATTGTGCCTCTGTTTATTGTATGAAATTGTTCTCTCTAATAAGTTCAGTTTGGCATGATTCTATAATTTATTTGTAATGTTTCTGACATCGTCCATCATTACTCACAATTGCACATCTATAGATGTCGCGCAATCTATGTTCAGGCCATGCTGGGGTAGTGGTGATGATGATCTTCCACCGCCACCACCGTCCACACCATCTGATCTATTGACCATGCTTGTGGATGGTTAGCGTGTCTTGGGGGACGCCATGCGTATCCTGGCCCAGCATCAAGCAAGGGTTGCAATCAACGTCAGGGACTAGAACTGAACCAGTATAGTGATTTTAAAGAGTTCTAGGATACCAAGCCACCAGTCTTCAAAGAAGTCGAAGAGCCGCTCTAGGCAGAAGAGTGGCTGAACACGCTTGAGCACAAGTTTCGTTTGCTCAGGTTGATAGAGCAGATGAAGGTGGAGTATGCTTCGCATCAGCTATAAGGACCAGCAGGTATTTGGTGGCATCATTATAGGTCCACCTTACCTAAGAATGCCTATATCACTTGGAATCAGTTCTAGGAGGCTTTCAAGAGTCATTATATTCCTCCTGATTTGATGGCCATAAAGCACAATGAGTTCATGAAGCTGGTGCAAGGCACGAAGACACTTACTGAATATCTTTATGCATTCAATCATCTGGCAAGGTATGCTCTAGAGTTTGTTGATTCAGAAGCAAAGAGAATCGCTAGCGTCAAGAGAGGGCTTAGTCCCAAATTGATGAAGTTCATGGGGAATAACAAGAGTGTCACTTTCAATGAGTTCGTAAGTGACGCTCTTATTCAAGAGAATAATAATAATGTCTATGCAGCTTCCAAACATCACAAGAGGGCCTTTGAGGCAAGTGCCTCTTAGGCTAAAGCTCCAGTGGCTAAGACTCAGTTTTGCCCCCCGACTACAGCCGTTAGGTACTAGCCGCCTCAAAAGAAGAATTAGGCAAAGACTAGGTTCAAGAAGGCATTTACTATTCCTCTTCCAAAGGGCACCATAGGACCAGGGAATTCTTTTGTTCCACCAGCTAACAGGCCCTGCTAGAATTATGGTAGGACAGGTCATTGGTCCAAGCATTGTCCTTATCCTCAGAAGAATAATCAGAAGTAGGGGAATTCTGGTGCTCATCAAGGTCACATAAACTACACCAACATGACTAAGATACCCTCAGGAGAGGTGGTTACTGTGGGTAAGTTTCTTGTGAATCAACATCTGGCAGTTGTACTATTTGATTTTGATGCTTTGCATTCATTTATGAGTCCAGCTTTTGCATCAAAATACAATCAGAAGGTAATTACACTATCCACGGGTAGTTATTGCATTAGTGCAGCTAGAAGTAATATTTCTACCAATCAAATAGTACTGGCTGTGAGTATCGAAATAGAGGGACGAGTGTATATGGCCGATCTGGTAGTTTTGCTAGGATTAGGTATAGATGTAATATTGGGGATGAAGTGGATGAGCAGTCATGGAGTGCTCATCGATACTTCCACTAGGGTCGTTATGTTGAGGGATCCTATCAGCAATGAGGCTTTCCTAGTGCCACTTCCTATAGATTTGGACCTCCACAACACTGCTAATGCTATCTAGACCCTAGGAATCAAGGACGTTCTGGTAGTTTGTGAGTTTCTAGATGTATTTCCTGATGATTTACCTGGTCTACCACTGGATCATGATATAGAATTCAAGATTGAGTTAGTGCCAGGCACTACACCTATTTCTAGAAGGCCTTATAGGATGCCACCCAATGAGTTAGCAGAGCTTAAAGTTCAGTTACAAGATCTGTTAGAGAAAGGTCTTATCCAACCTAGTGCTTCTCTCTAGAGTTGTCCTGCTATATTTGTTAAGAAGAAGGACAAGTCATTGCACATGTGTGTGGATTATCGTCCACTCAATGCTATGACAATCAAGAACAAGTACCCATTGCCCCACATTGATATTTTGTTTGATCAGTTGTCTTAGGCAAAGGTATTCTCCAAAATTGATTTGAGATCTGGTTATCATCAAATAAAAATTAGACCGGAGGATGTGCCTAAGACCGCTTTCTCCACCAGATATGGGTTGTATGAGTATCTTGTTATGTCTTTTAGTTTGACCAACGCTCCTACATACTTCGTTTATCTAATGAATTTAGTATTCATGGAGGAATTGGACAAATTTGTAGTTGTCTTCATTGATGACATCTTGATCTTTTCCATGAATGCTGAAGAACATGCCAAACATCTAAGAGTTGTTTTATCCAAGCTATGAGAACATAAGCTTTATGCCAAGTTCAGTAAATGTGAGTTTTGGCTAAAGAAAGTACCTTTCTTGGGTCATGTGTTGTCCAATGAAGGAATTTTGGTTGATCCATCTAAGGTGCAAGAAGTCTTGGATTGGAAAGCACCAACTTCAGTGCATGAGGTTAGAAGTTTTCTTGGTTTGGCTAGCTATTATCATCACTTCATCCTGAATTTCTCTAAGATAGCCAAACCCATGATCAGGTTGCTTCAAAAAGATGTGAAGTTTGTTTGGACTCTGGAGTGTGAGACTGCTTTTTGCACTTTGTGGAATTTGTTGACCTCGGCTCCTATTTTGGCACAACTTGATATCAAGAAACCTTTTGATGTGTTTTGTGATGCATCAGGTACCAGTTTAGGATGTGTTCTTATGCAAGAAGGTTAGGTTATTGCTTATGCCTCACGTCAGCTAAGGAAGCATGAAGCCAATTATCCAACTCATGATCTAGAGTTAGTTACTGTTGTTCATGCTTTGAAGATTTGGAGGCATTACCTGCTCAGTACGTGTGTCATATCTATACCGATCATAAAAGTCTCAAGTATATCTTCACTCAACTAAAATTGAACATGAGATAGAGAAGATGGCTAGAGTTGATCAAAGATTATAACTTAGAAGTCCATTATCATCCGAGTAAAGCAAATGTTGTTGCCGATGCTTTGAGTAGAAAATCTCATTGTAATTCTCTCTTGGAAGTAGATTATCATTTGGCACATCTGTTACATCCTGCTGTGTTGCACAGTATCACTCTTAGTTGCTCTCTAGAAAGTAAAATCATTGAGCTTCAGAAATCCAATGTGGGTGTGTTCCACATTAAAAGGAAGATGAAGGAACAAGAAACAAAACACTTTCGTGTAGATGAGAAGGGTGTCCTGTGGTTTAAGGACAGACTTGTAGTACCAAAGGACAAAGAGCTTAGAAACCAAATCTTAGAAGAAGCTCACTCATCCAAGTTATCTATCCACCTAGGAAGTAGCAAAATGTATCAAGATTTGAAATCTCGCTTTTGGTGGACCAAGATGAAGAAAGAAATCGTAGCTTATGTTGCAAGGTGTGACAATTGTTGTAGAGTCAAAGCAATTCACTTGAAGCCTGCTAGACTTCTTCAACCATTGTCTATACTAGGATGGAAATGGGAAGAGATTAGTATGGATTTCATTGTTGGACTTCCCCCTACCCAAAAGAATTTTAATTCTATATGGGTAATAGTGGATCGTTTAACGAAGTCTGCTCATTTCATACCAGTTAGAACTGACTATCGACCAAGTGACTATACTGAGTTATATTTTAATCAAATAGTACATCTCCATGGTGTTCCTAGAACCATTGTATCTGACAGAGGTCCTTAGTTCACCACTCGTTTTTTGGAACATTTGAACAAGATGTTAGGCACCAACTTAGTCAGAAGTTCTACTTATCATCCACAAACCTCCGGATAGACGGGGTGGGTGAATCAAATATTGGAAGACATGTTAAGATCTTGTGTCATATCTTCCAAAGGTTCATGGGATAAGTGGTTACCCTTGGCTGAATTTTCCTATAATAATAGTTATCAAGAAAGTATCAAGATGGCTCTATTCGAAGTGTTGTATGGCCGCAAGTGTAGAACTCCTTTGAACTGGGTTGAATCTAGAGAAAGGAGATACTACGGCATTGATTTCATCGAAGAGGCTGAACAACAAGTTTGTACTATCCAAAAACATATGGAAGCCACTCAAGCTAGGTAGAAAAGCTACGCAGATAAAAGAAGGAAGCCCATTGAGTTTGAAGTGGGTGATCAAGTTTATCTGAAGGTATCACCGATGAAAGGTGTGCAATAGTTCAGAGTAAAGAGGAAACTTGCACCTAAATATGTAGGCCCATACCCGATCATAGAGAAGAGTGGGAGAGTAGCCTACAAGATAGAGCTACCTTATGAGATGAGAGCTATATTCAATGTTTTTCATGTCTCTCAATTGAAGAAATCTGTCCACGTTCCCAAAGAAAGAGTTTCACTTAGAAATATCAAGTTGACATCAGATCGATCCTATGAAGAAAGACTGGTGTGGGTTATTGATACAAGAGAGAGAGTAACCTAGAGTCGAGTGGTCAAGTTTTACAAGGTTATGTGGAGTAATCAGGGTAGTGAGAGCGATGCAACGTGGGAACAGGAAGATTATTTGAAGGATGTATACCCTATCTTTTATTCAAAATGGTACGCTTTTCAAATCTCGGGGCAAGATTTTTATAAGGGGGAGGGCTGTAACACCCTAGGTGTTAGGCTTGCATAATTGCACTTGCATTTGCATGAGCATAAGCATTAAGCATTCTTATATGAACTTTTACATATGAAACATGCACTTGAAACATGACTTGTATATTATGTTTTTCCTATGTGTATGCTTATGATCATGTGTGATTGAGTGCAAGTGATTGATGTCGGCAACTAAAATACCTTAGCTACACTTAGGATGTCTAATGGAACAATGTTCATGTTAATGACTTTGCCTAATTATGCTTCTAGGGTTTAGTTTGACTAGGTGCTCCTCTTGAGTGCTTTTGTTTGACTGAACTGGAACAGTGCCATAGAGTGTTTGCATGTCTAAGCAACCTAAAGTAAAGTTGTAACAAATTATATATGGAACATACTTTGTTTATAGGCCAAGTCATGAAAATGTGTGGAACAGTCCCAAACATGTCACACAAGTTAGTTTTGGGTGTTGATTCAGCACTTAGAAAAATTTCTAAGTCATAGCTGCATTTAAAGTTTGATGAAGCTTACTTCGGGTTGATGTAACTCGTGATCCTTTATGAATTAGCTGATGGTTTCTATAGAACAATTGTAGATCTATCATAGCTCTACGACTTTGATTCAAAGTAATTTTGCTAACTCGCCACCGATTAGGATTGAGGAATGTTTGAAAATGCGCTGACAGTCACTCGATGCCAACCCTGATGGCGTTTGGGTTTAGGCTGACATGGCTGACCGGTGTTAGGTCGAGCTTGACAAGTGGAGGCCGTACACCGATGCTACCCCCACAAGTTAGGCTATCATGGACACCTCAACCCCATGCGTCCTTTGGAGCAAGCGCTGCCTTCATTCGCATTTCCTTGCCTCGCCCTGCTCGCGTTCACGATCGCCACGAAGAAAATGAGCTGCAGTGACGCCGAGGAGCTCTACCGAGCTCGTGTGCCACTGTAGCCTTGCCATTACATGAGCCAGCACACTAGTAGCTCTACCTTGCTTAGCGCCACTATCTCCACCCACTCGCAACATCAATTGAGCCTAGGTGAGGGCCTATTGGCCACTTCCACCACTAGCCATGATGGGGGCTCGCCGGACTTTGAGCTTTTCGTGGCTGGCTATCACCGGAGCTCTCTCACTCCCTTCTCTTCCTTCCCTCATCTTCCTCGCTAACCTTAGAAGCTCATACTAAGCTTAGTTGTGTCCGCCATGGTCGGATTTCACCAGAGTGCCGTCAGGCCCTCACCGTCGTCCGCCATGCACGTCGTCGCCCTTGTTAGAGTTCGGTAGGGGTTGAACGCTAGGCACCTTTAGGTGCGGCTCATCGCGAGGAGCACGCCAGTGCCTTCGGTTTCACCGGAGGAGTCACCGTCAATGAGCTTGAGCCGGTCAAACCACCGTCCCCTGCTCTGTGCGACTGACCAGTGGGGTCCACTGACGTGTGGGTCCTGAATGGTAGTGACTACAGTTCTAGGTTTTGTGTATTTCTTTTCCTGATTTTAGTGCTAACTTTGGAAAATAATATGTAGGGCTAGGAGTATCCTATTTTTGTGAACCAAATTTTGTTGGGTTCCTCATGAAATGTAGTATTTGATAAAAATATGAAATATACTATTTCCTGTATTTTCTAGGAGAATAAAATAGAGTTTGACAAATGCTTTTAAATGGTTTCAATTTTTTTAAATCTATAACTTGAGCTAGGAAAGTGCTAAAAATGGGATTCCAAGCTTGTTAGTCTTGTATTGTTATGTACTACATGGGAAAATATTGGTTCCACTGTGATCTTGCTGGAAATAGGAGTTTGCTATTTATCTTAAATAAATGCTAGATTCTTGTGCTATTTTTCATGGTAAAAATATGTATCCTTTGAGCATGAAACTTTTTGCATAGTGTTATTATGTTTTAATGAACCCAAGAAAAATATGAAATCTATTGCTTGACACTTTTCACTAGGGTTTCCTATTTATGCTATTTTAAGCCCTGCTGGCTTGTCATTTTTGTGTAGAATGTTATATTTGCTCAAATGATATGAAATTTATACAGTAGTCTGTTGGGGATATATATAAGCTACTATAATTTTTGTGGAATTTTATGTACACTTTGGCTATGTGTTTATTATTTAACCTAATTATCTAAATAAATTAATAAAGGCATGAAAACAATTTAATTAGGAATGGCCACTATGTTTTCTAGTGTTCATTTGATGTATGTTAACTATTGGTAGTATTGGTAGTGCTCATAGTGCTATTCTTGTATGTAATGAAATATTATTTTTACTATAATTCACTTATAGTGACTTTCTGGATAGATTTTAGAGTTAAGCAAATTAACTGGTAAAGATGATGTTTGCTGTGAATTTGGTCAATAAAATAGTTGTAGGGAACTTGTTTATCTAGCTTGTGTCAAAATTTCATGGCATTTGGCCTAGTAGTTTGAGAGTTATATCAGTTGGAAGTCAGCACTCCCAACTGCCTGCTATCTGGAATCCACAGATAGTTTTGTAAGATCAGTTTGTTTGATAAAGTTTAAGTTTGAATTAGACTTTGGTGATTAAACAAAAGTTGTAGACAATTTTATAAGCTTTCCATAAAGTCTTAAATCATGGTATTTGGACCTGCATAACTCCAGTTATGGATCAAACTTGTAGCTGCTGTTTGTAGCCTAAAAACTGTTGAGTGCAATGAATGACTTGTTTGCTTTATATGAGTTGATGTGATGATTTAGATGCTAGGCTAATTAAGATAAATTGTTAGTTGCAGGTGCTAGACCTCTTACTGAAGATGAACAACTTTATCTTAGGTTGTTAGAGCTTGGTGAGTGTGTAGTTCTTGTTTTCTAAAAAGAGATATGCACCTACTCAATAAAATAGATGTTAATCTTGCATCATCGTGTCTTTCATGCATCCATCTATACATGGCTATACATTTCATCATCACCTTCCATCGCTTGTGTATGCATGACTCTTATGCTATGCATAAGCATGCAATAGGTGTTTTGGAGGGAGTCACACTTCTATAATTTGAGCAAGGACTTCCAGAGGAGCAGCAGCAAGCTTAGGAGACGGAGGTGCAGACCCTAGAAGAAGGAGCCAATGAAGAAGAAGTCCTTGAGTGTCCCGATCACCAACCTTCATCTTTTCTGAAAGGCAAGCCCCGAGCATTCTAAGTCTCCTATGTTTGAAAAATAATTACTTTGAGTATCTTTATATGTTTGATGCATTAAGTGATAGGAACTAGATGCAAACACTTGTTGCATATATATCTATTCCTTGTCCAGTAAACATACCCTGAATCCTATTTAGGTCCAGGAGCGAATCAAAGCTTAGCCTTGCTTAGACCGGTAAAGTTAGGTGATTTCCTGTCACCTGCAAGTTAGGATGATGTCTGGTCACGGTTGGCTATATTTGCTATCATGGAAATAATCATGTGTTAATAATGAATGGAGACCGGGTGGGATGTCGATAGAGAAGCAACAAGGCAAGGAGGTCTTGGGTGTGGATCTATCTTCGTCTGTGTCGGTTAAGGACCGATTCACTATACGTCCTCATGTCATGTTGAATGCATGTCTATCACTTAGTTGGTCGGATAACTCATTCCGACCATGAAGCCGAGTAGCTCAAATCAGGCCGGAGGGCCGAGAAGTGAAAGTGCGCACTCTGGCGGTAGTAAGGATGTGCGGGGAGCCATTAGCATAAGTCCAAAGATGATATTGGCCACCTGGTAGAGTGGATTCTCTGATGGTGTGGCGCTGCTCAAAACCACGATTCCTGAGTTATACCAAAGGTGACCTAAGGCTACCATGGCAGGTAGACCTAGGTTTGTGTTAGGAATAATTCTCTAGTTGGGTAGGAATCGATTCGAATCGTCGTCTCTCTCGGATAGTGAGAACTTGACTGAGCAGCGGCAACGTAGATCCAATTAATTGAACTTGATGGTTATAATGATGATGATGATGTTACAACATTGTATCGGATATGGTTACTAATGTTTGGAGTTAATCAATTGCTTGCTCTAGTATAGCTGCTAATCTAGATGACAGGTTAATATTGATAACTTGCTGCTTAATTAATACTTTAAGTTATGCTCTTGTATCATCAAAGCTTTTATGCAAAATGGTTGTCAAGCAAGATCCACTGATAAAGCCTTGCATACTCCTTGGTGTCATTTATTTTTGGTTTACGACAGGTAAGTCTAGCTGAGTACATTCTCGTACTCAGGGTTTATTCTCCCTTGTTGCAGATGACGTGCTCTATAACAGCTACTGCAAGTATTGTCTCCACCCTATGGGGGATGAAGATTAGATCATGGGGCATGATTATCTATGTTATCTTATCATGTTGCTTTTGCTGGATATGACTCTAGAACTGGCTTGTATTTGAACTAAGTGTGTGTGATGGTCTCAAACTACTTTGCTTCCGCTATTTGTGAACTCGTTTTGTAATAACTATGTGAACTCTGATGTATGAGGTACTTGTGAACTACTTGTGAAAAGGATGTAACATGTGGCTTGTTATGTTGAATCACTATGATCTTGGTTGTATGCAAGTTGGTTTGAAATCCTTCGTGGTTTCAGTTGACTGCCGGGTTTATATGGGTTCAAGTATGATGATTTGATCACTCCGATGATTACTTTTGTACTTGTGCTCTTATAATTGGTCGGTTCTGTTATAGCTCCATTCGATTTTAGATCTTGTATGGTTTGTAAGAGGCTGATTACTTTGTTGCGATGCAGGTAGCTTTGTTGCTTGGTAGCTACTAAGAAAAATGCCTCCGCTGCAGCAAGGTAAAGAGATAGCTAAAACAACTAGATGGCTATAGTGTCAGCCTCGGGTCCTGTTTCATATCCAACTGGTGCATGGACATAAACATGACAAGATGAAAAGAGAGTCATCAGTAGAACCAAGAAAATTCTAGCTTTAGTGCCTCCTCCATCCAATTTAGCCTTTTAATGTTGTGTTACCCCCTTCTCCCTACAGGTTGTAGTCAAGTCCTAGAATAAATTTGTATGTGCGAAGTTCAGTTTCTTTTTCTCTTTCAGAGTCTCAAGGTGACATGTGCTTAGATTTTTTGTAAACTGGTCCCCAAATAAAGTAGAACCAAGTATGCATTATTTGTTTATCAATATGGAGCTTTATTCAGTATATTTCGTTATTTGCCTATTCATATAGAGCTCTACTCAGTATATATATTTCACAATGTTATTTTACCTTTTACAGGATTAAAAGCATATCCTGTGAATTGTTGGACTATTTCCATGTGTCAGGAATAAAGGTAGCCTCCATGATCGTTGATTTAGTAAGCTTTTGGTTGTTCGCTCTTAGATGTTCACTTCAGTGCCTACGCATTCATTAGTTGCTTTGAGTTTATTTACATATGTATGGTTCTATCGCAATTAGGATGTCTGACAATGCTATTTTACTGATTATGGGTGTTATCTCTGCACAAATAGCTGGTTCTTGGTTTCCACTTTAGTGGCTCCCCTGCAACCTATAGTTTGTGGTTTACTGGATCATGCTAATGCAATGATAACTGGTTTCATCTCGTGGGAACAAATTGTATACCATAAATAATGGGTCAATTCCCTAACTGCTAATTGTATGTTCTGGGGCCTAAGTTTCTGGATCAGATCAAGTCCAAGGATCTCACTATTTCCCGGGCTTGCTGCATTTTTCACAGGGTGGGGGCCGGGTTGGGAGGAGGACTCTTGCAACCATGAAGGCCTCATTGTTGTCAGAGACTTTGGCATCCGCCAAAAGACCACTGTCACTCAGCGTGTTTAAGCGGTTGGTGGAGTTCGCCAGCAGGTCCATGATCCTACATCAGGTTAGCACGATTGCTCCATCTCGGGGACAAACGGAGAGCAGTTTGCATGGCCAGTCTCTAGATGGAAGGTAGGATGTTCGTGTGGATTATAGAACAGTTTTATATGTTTCCACATGAGAGTAAACAATATGTACTAAATAAAGTAGGTAGGAATGATAAGATCTAGAATGGTTAATTACATTGGTTCTTGTATGGATCTAGAATATGCAACTAAGTTCGGCTGCCTCATAAGGATTTGGCTATTTTTATGCCAATCATTTTTATCCTGAGCTTATGAATAATGGCTTAATTGTAGAGTTGCAGACCATGAGAAAAATATACTCCTTTCACATGGGTGCAGGCAAGGAAGACACAAACATATAAGTAAGGTAAATGTCATTTTCTTACTTCTTTCAACTTCTAATTCCTATGACTTTAGGGAAAAACATTAATACTCCGGGTTGATGGTCTTGTTGGCACGAAGAAAAAAAATTAGAACATTGCTCATGTAGTGTCAAGATCTGAAATAGTTTATTACATTGGCTTCTTTGTTTTTGCTAAGAAAGGTGATATATCACGTTAAGTGGTACATTGGCTAGGGTTCGACCAAAAGGTCCACACTGGCGCAAAAAAAAACTTACACCATCCGCTCTAAATTTATGATTGATGTTCACCAACATTTGGTTCAAGTCCGGTCATTATGACTCTGATGTTTTTGGGTATGACTGCTCTGAAATTTGAATGAATCAAGCTCTCTTTCTGTTTCTGAAGGTAGCATTTTGAGATTAGGGGCTGCTTGTATTTGCATCTGATCAGATTTGATAACACTTTGTCTAGACTTCAGTTAGACAGAGGTTTCTAATGAGTTCCATGCACCTCGCTTTCATCTAAATGACAGTTTTCCCTTCCAAGCTAATCATTGCTCATGCATCATCCATATTTTTCTTGACAGTTAGCATGCCTATTGCTTATTATTTCTCTTCACATTTATTTGTGACGATGATACGGAATGTACATCTAAGAAGACCAGGACCAAGGAACGCTCTACCAGCCAGAAAGATGATACCCTCCGGCGCATTGCAATGAGGTACCTTTTGTTGTTGATATCTCCCCTTCTTAATGTTGTTCAAGCTATTCGGTTATTGCATTCTAATTGGTCGAACACATCTTAGTGGCAAAGCAAACCAGATGAACAAAAAGCTTAGTGACAGCAGGATGGGCACCAAGGAGGCCACTCCTCTAGAACCAAACTAAATCAGGTAAATATCTCTTCTTCATATTTAGCCAAGCTTTATATACTCCCTCCGCCGTGAAATATAAGGGATCCAAGTTTGTAGTAAGTCAAACTTTGTTAACTTTGACCAAAATTATAGGAAGAATAATATTTATGATATCAAATTAATATCATTGGATATAGTATGAAATATATTTTCATAATTCACATCTTTGATCCGGTACATATTAGTACTCCTATAAATTTGGTATTGAATTACTTAGTTTTACTATTTCTCGACAGAGCGAGTACCTAAGTAGTTATAAATCTTTGCTTCCTAATTCCAGATATCCACCGGTAGATGATTGTTTTGTATGGAAGTGTCTCCGGTCCAGAAGTGTGTTGAGACCAATCCTACTACTGCCGACTTGCAGCATATAGGCAACCGCATGTTCTTTTGCTCAAGACACCATAGCCAGCCGGCCTAGTCCACAGAACAGTTGTGCCCATCTAAACATATCAAATTGCCTAGGGAAAAAAGGAACTTAGCCCCATGTTTGCACGGCTCCAGCATCATATGTCTTAGCCGATTTCACATAAGACCTCTTATGGAACAAATGAATCTTTTAGTGTGTGTGTCTATATATATATATATATATATATATATATATATATATATATATATATATATATATATATATATATATTACCTCTGAGCTGCAATGTTCAGCGATTGGCGCTGCTACGAGAGACCATTCTATGTACTGCTTATAGACATCTAATGTGCCAGTGTAGGCCTGCCTCGTGTAAGACTAATTGCTATTTGAACGCTCTTTGTGTCTCGTGTAATATATATGTGTTGTTTTGACACCTGTTGGCAGCTGTCTTAGAATGCATTGCTGTTAACTGAAAGGTGGAGACAAATGCATATCGTGTTTACTATTTGTCAGTGTTGCTCCATTGTCCAGATACAAGCACGGCCAGTGACTCGTGTGCATGGGCGCGCGCAAATCACTAGTACATACTTGTTTGAAAGAATATCGGGCCATGACATGCAAGTTGCAAGGAAACAACGAGTACGAGTATCATCGGTGGGTACAAATTTTTTTTTTGAAAAAATGCACGAGGGGGAAGCCAGCGGTAGAATGAATGGCGGGAACATGTAAGTTATAATAGCTTTGCTATAGTCATATAACTCGGGTGACATAGCTTTAATTTCATTCATATACCAATTAGTACATGTAGGATTGGTGTCGTGGTGCAGTGTGGTGATTTTTCCTTCTAAGCAACACTTACATGTTCAAGATCTTGATAAAATTGTTACTTTGGAAACCAGGGTTATGACTATTCAGCAAAAAATCATTGCATCAAAACTCCTCTGTAAAGCAAAGAAAAGGGAGCATTCGGCGCGCATGCGCCGCTAACCGTAGTGGCGCACACGACGCCCCGTGCGCCGGAATCGAAGAAGAAGGGGGCAGGGGCACGAGCAGGCGGTGGGCGGAGCAGCCAGCGGCGAGGTCGCTGGGGCTGGGGCGGTGGACGAGGCGGCGGTGACGGCGGATGTGGCGGTTAGGGTTAGGGTTGGCCAGCCGGTGAGGCTTCAAGAATCTCCCCAGCTCTAGATTGCTGGCCGGCCGCGACACGGCGGTGGTGGTGGGTTGGCCGGCGGTGAACGAGGTGGCTGTGGCGCCGCTGAGCGAGCGGGGTAGGACAACCGGATGAGCAGGTAGGCGGCGAGGGCGAGCGCCGGCGAAGTTAGGGAGGGGCGGGTTTGTCCGGTCGAGGGTGGTTGGTGGGTGGAGAGGTCGCAGGCGAGGTGTCCGGTGGCCTGGGCGGTGGTCGAGGTGGGTGGGAGAGGAGATGGCCGGGTGAAGATGAACGGTGCAGGGGCGGGCATGTGCGCCAGTAGCGCTGCGAGCACGCGCTGTGGAAGAGAGCCGATTTGTATGACAAGGTCACGTACACTGCAATTCAGCCCAAATGTCTCAATCGCAACAAGCACAAAACTATCCGACGACCAATTACCGAACCATCGTTTATCAAAAAAAAAAACATCAAAATTCAAAAACCATATCACCCCTGTTGTCTCCCCCTCCTCCAAGGCCCCAACATTTCATAAATAACCTCTCCCATCCTTCCAGATCTAACAACGACACCCTCGGTGCTTTTCTCCTCCGCCCCCTCGAGTTCTCTCAGAATTCACGAGTCAATCCCCGCCGATCTCCTTCCCATCAGGCTTTTCCCGCCAGGATGGCCTCCGGTCCAGGAAGGGCCCGAGGCGGCATCCGAATCCAAGAACCGGGCGATAGGCACCGCGATGAGTCCAACGCCGCCGCCACAGCTGCAGAGCCGCCTCCACCCGCTCCGCCCTCCGACGCTCCCCAAGAACTGCCCCATGGTCCATCGGGAGCCGAAGGCGGGAGCCCCTCTGCGGCCGCCGCCGCACGGAAGGGGAAGGGGGTCTTGGCTCCATCCCCGCTACCTTCCCCGACGCGCTCCGAGTCCGAGGGCACCAGCTCCCCGGTATTGTTGGACATCGTCTCCGACAAGGGAGCCGGAGAGTCGAGCTCCGCCAACACGCTAGCGGACGGCGACAGGAGGTTGGCGGTGTCGTGGAAGGACCCGCTGGTGGAGTCGACGATGGAGGTGCCGAAGGTGACGAGGCCTATGGATGTGATGTCGGCGTTCGACAACTTGTCGCTGGAGCAGCAATGGGCCCTGGCGGAGGAGATGGAAATGCAACAGTGGCAACTGGTAAGGTTTCTTGGATCTTTGGAGCGCATTCTTGAGTCGAAACTGCTTTCTTGTGATTTGGGAGCTGGAATCCTGTCGTTCTTGTGGGTTATTGGGGACGATTTAGGGTACCGGAAGCAAGAAACTGTGCGGCATCCTATTGCAGGTGCAGAATCCGTGGGGAAATTTGTCTTTCTGTTTTTCAACGATCTTGCAGCAGTTTAGGTGCTTGCATTTTATCTTGATTGTGATGGCATGTTTTACAATTTACTGTTGAATTCGTATAAATATTGGGATCATGTTTTGATGAGCGATTCCTTTCTCATTTTTTTATGTTGGTGATTGCTGCTCCCTTGTTTGAATATTTGGCTTTGATGCTAATTCTGTGTAGGCGCAGCAGAGGAAATCTCTCTGGAGCAAATTCAAAGGTGGCATGGCAAACGTGGTATGTCCTGAATATTCCTTTGTTTCTTACTTGTGATTGGTGGCTAGTGTGGGCATTCTTGTGCCAACTTTTGTGTTTGACATGTGTTATTGGGATCTCTGTGCTTTTGTTTGCTCATATGAGATCTTGAGATGACTAAGTGTAAGTATGGCAACAAATCTTGTTAAAAATGGTGTAGCATGGCATCCAAGACTAGAGATGAAAGTATTGGAAAATGTTATGGAAACTCAGTTATTGGCAATTGTTATGGAAACTCAGTTTCTGTTTCTGCCTAGATTAGATGGTTCCGGATCGCTTATAAGTCCAATTGTGATAAGATGTATGGTATTCTGTGAAATGTAATGTCATCGTAGTCATGTGTTGATTTTTTTTTTTTAAATGTGAGAGGTAGCTGTTTCCATTGATTTTATTATTTGGTTTTCACTGTGATGGTTTATTCTTCACTGTACTGTAAAATACTGATATAATGAAGGCTTTAGTGTTGGTAAGAAATCCTGAAGCCAAATGTGCAGGGGTTTAGCATTGATGGATGGCGTAATAGGAGATGTTACTATATTATTGGAAGCAAAGACAATACATAGGTCCTTTGATATTTCCGTACTATTGTTTTAACAAGCTCTGTTATCTTTTCCATTATTTCCTTGTATATTTGACCTTGGTGTTAATTCATTGGTGCTAATTCTTGCAAAAAATGTGAAATTTTGACCCATTTTCTATGGAAATAGTTTTTGGAGAGGATAGGAAGGCAAATGTACAACTACAATCCAGAATCTACGGTAATCATACCCCATGTGAATCATCAGGTTTGACTCCATATACTATTTATGTGCCTTTTCTAATTGATACAATCAGATTGTGATGGGACCTTATCAGCCTTAATTTCTTATTTCACTGAATAACAACCACTAAATATCAGCTGAGAAACAAGTGGTATAGTCATTTTCTTAAAATGTGGAAACCTGAAAAGCATAACTAACATACCAATCCATTTTTAGTTCTGCTGCTCTCTGGTTCAGATCATTATGGTTTGAATTCCTTTGCGCTTGTGTTTCATGCAGACAATTCCTACTACCGGGATCATTGAGCATTACAACCTCATCGAAATGGGTGCTGGACGAGGAGAAATATTTCATTCAAATGCACTGAACCTTCGTCGTGCCTATTCTGAATTTAGGCCAGTGCATGGAGATGGAGAGTGTTTCTACAGGAGCTTCATATTTTCCTACCTCGTAAGTGTCCTCCCTTTTCCTTAGAACAAGCTTCATGTTTAGGGGGTTAACACCCTAGTTTGTGCAACTGTAAAACAGGAGCAAGTTCTTGATAGGCAGGATACACACGAGGAACACCGTCTTCTTGCTGCTGTTAGAGGAGTGGCTAGGCATCATGCACGCCTTGGTTGGACCTCTGAATTTTCCTGGAGATACAAAGTAAGCTCACACCTTATCCACATTTGGCATTTCTGAGATAAACATGCTTGAGGGATGATTTTCTTCAAGTTACATCAAGTTGCAATCTGGATCTGGCATCTCACTGTCCTTTTTCTTTTATCATTTGCAGGATATGCACATTGTTTCACATTAGTGGCATATTGGCATGCCATCACACTTTTACCTCTTGACATGGATTCAAATTTGAATTTATTGAAAATATAACAGATCAATACATGTTAAAATAAGATCACTTTCATATAACAGCACTGATGAGTAATATTTACAGTAGTAATAAATAACTCATGCTTCTACTTCCCCGAGATAATGCACCCAAGCTGCTTTGTGTGGTCATCTGATTCAATCACAAATTGTTTCTTTCGCGCTTCTCTATCAAAAACATTTTATTTCTTAAGTACTTATCTTGTAATCGGTGTACTCTGACTGAAGGTTCTCAGACAAGTGTTATCATGATCATACTTGTTCATACCTTTGTTATAAATGGTCAGTATTATGTAAGCATTATTGCAGTATATAGTAATAATCTGATTTTTTTCAGGCATTTAAGACACTGATAAAGAAAGTAATGAGATGGAAAAGACACAACAGATGGAAGAATGTACCAACAACTGACAGGTTTCTGATATATTTGATTTTCTGTGATTCCGCTGAAGTGTTGCTGGCAATGTATTTTCAGTATTTTATTGAACATGCGTCATTTTCCAGCTACCACAAACAGAAACTTCTCAAGTTCTTCAGCGGTTATGGCAGGACAGACAACAGTGAGTGAAACACCCCTCTTGAACCAAGCATTCCTTCCTCCACTTCGTCCTAATACATTGTTCCAATACATTTTGTTGGTCAGTTTTTGCTTTCCTCAGATTGGTAGCAGCTATCTGGATATGTTCACACAGTGAAGAGTTTGAACCACGTATACCTGAGCTTAATGAATATGGCACTCTCAGAGAAGTAAGTATCTCTGTCACTTTCCCATGGACCCTTGCATTATTTAGTTGTGAACTGCCAATAATGCATCCGTTCCAGAAAATCTGACACTCATTCTACCTGCTCCTCTCTCTTTAAAAACAGTGGTGCCTTCATGAAGTTATCAGGTATAAGGTTTTCACAGATCATGTTCAGATGACAGCATTAGTCACCGCGCTTGGGGTGCCGCTGCGAGTGGAGTACCTCTTACAAGGAGATGGTCAAGACCTCTACACTCGCCAGGAGGATTCCCAAGACGATACGCCAAGAAGTACATGTTGGCCTGGTCATCGTCGTCAACTACCCCATGCTCATGTAGTCCCCCATGTGACCGTGCTCTACACAAACATTCACTATGACATCATCTACCCCCACCGTCGAGATGGTCCTGTTCCTTCTATTGATGAGAGCTGTAGTCAGCAGACTGCGCAGGTACAGCGGCCAACTGCTGAGAGTTCAGGTCAACAAATTGCCCAGAGAGAGAGCTGCAGTGGTGAGAGTTCAAGTCAACAAATTGCCCAGAGAGATAACTGCAGCGGTGAGAGTTCAAGTCAACATATTGCCCAGGAGATCTCCACTGGTGAGATTCCAGATCAACATGCAGGGCTAAAGTTAACTTCTACTGGTGCCCATGTGTGATGAGCATAAGAGCATTGCTGGGTGAAGCAATGGGTAGAGAATTAGGCATACACTGATGAGATAGATAATATTCTGGACTTTTTTTTTTCTTACGTTGGTACAAGCTGCTGGTGCAAATTGGATGATCAGTCGGTCAGTTAATCTGATATGTTGATTCATTTGCGAATTGTTATCATATCTCTGAAATATCCTCATAATATTTTGGTGTATATAGAAGGAAAATCATTCTTGTGCATTCTCTTACGGTTATTCTTTCTGACGACCATGCATTTCTATCTCATTTGTAAATCTTTTTTCTATATTCTCTAGCTATCAGCCTATGATGTCGTTTGCCTGAACTTTTATGGCAACCTCAGAATCTCAGATATCGTTTGGCCTGATGTGATGATAACAGAACACAAATATTAGATAAACTTGTATGGTTCTGATGAGAGATACTTGCCTTGCATGAACTCTTGTTGGGGCAGTATTCATTCGTATATAATCGGTGCGAAACAATATAGCTACCAAGTCCCGCCCATGTTGCTCTGCATCCAGGCCGTCACAGACTCGCAGCCTCAACCAGGGGCAGAGGGAGAGGGGGGACGGGTTGTTAAGTTAATAAAATTTTCAACTGAAAATTAAAACTCAATCAATATCTTGATAAATTTGTACTGCTGCCCCCCTAATAATGGAAAATTTGTGTTTCTGGCTCTTCCTTGGTCTCAACCTCAGGCTATGCTCAGTTATTCATTTTACGCAGCTTGCACTAGCTGTGCTTGATGAAATGGCGAGTGGCTGAACGCTGATAGTGTTCTAGGACCTATAGGTGCAGATTAGTGGGTAAAACCTTAACTTAGATAAGGGAGACTTGGTGATGTACCTCGCCATGCGCAATCATGGCCACGGCGCCACCGCGGCATGGCCACTGGAGTCATAGTAGGAGAAGCCATGTAGGCGCCCGCTAGATCGTCGAACGCAGCAGCAGTGCAGGTGCGGTACTGTGGCGGCGGCAAAGGCGATGGCGCTTCCCGTCGCTCACAGCACCCCTCTCGATCGGTCTAGGTTTAGAAACTTCGGGGTGGGGCTGGCAGCTACCGACCTGATGTCTTGTGCCCTAGCCCCTACCGTCCTTTTGTGGCGCTGCGCGACGGGGCCCATCAGCTAGGAAAACCGGCTGGGCGCCCCCGTTCAGAGCACAGATCAAGGGTCCAATTGGTCGTTAGGCCAACTGGTGGAGATCATCCTAACATTCTCCCCCTTGATCTCACCTTATGACTTAAACTCAACTTACTTTATCTTTTTTTCATTCCATCATAGATCAGTGCATAGAGCGTACCTCATCATCACGGTCAGTTACCACTAGATTAAACAGCTATAATGCACCTCTCTGTTTTGAAATAGATTCTCAACTAGGCCCTTAGTATCCAGAAATCATAGGTTTTCCTATAAACCCATGTCGACTGTGTGTTCTCTGAATGCACTGGGTGGTTGGCCTTTGATAAGCGGATCCGCAAGTACTTGCTTGGTACTCATATGCTCAATGCTTTCAAAATGATTCTGGATTTTCTCCTTTACAACATATAACTCAATGTTAATGTGTTTGGCAGCACACTTGACCTGTTGTCTTAGGAGTTAACTACTTTAAATGGTTATTGCTGTTGACTACCATTGTTAAATCTGGGTACTAATTTCCTTAACCTCATTTTGCCTATTTCGTAGGCCTCATGTCAAGCTATACTATTGTATGCATCACTAATGACACCACAACTGTTTCTTTGGAGCTTTTCCACAATAATACTCCAACTGCGAGTGTTAGCAACTACTGTGGATTTGACTACACGTCTCGCCAAGACTTAACATTTATACCCTCAACTATTTGATAGTACTTGTTCTTTCTTACTCAGCATGAGGCCTATGATACTTTGTAAAATTGTAAGACATTCTCAACTCCATTCCAGTGATCTATATCTGGACTGGACTTCTGCCAAAATATCCTGAATAAGTAAACTACATCAGGTAAGTTCTTACTTGTACTTATACACTCATCAAGCTTCCAACAGCTGAAGCATATAGAACCATGTTCATTTGATCGATCTCATATCGGTTCCTAGAACACTGAAAGTTTCCAAATCTATTACCCTTGACTATAGGAGCAGGCGTAGGTTTACTTGCATGCACACTTTATTTCTTTAGAATCTTTTCTAAGTATGCCTTTGCGATAGTCCTAATACCCCTTTTCATCTATCTCGGTGAATTTCAATCCCTAGAACCAATGAGGCTTCACCAAGATCATTCATATTGAAACTTGAGGACAAAGACTTCTTCTTCTCCAATGGCAGATTAACATTACTACTAGCGAGTAGGATGTCATCTATACACAGGATGTGGAAAAAGAATTTTCCATTCTTGAACTTTGCATAAACGCTATTGTCCTTCTCATTTTCTTTAAACTCAAACTTTCTTATTGTTTCATCAACTTCAAATACTACTATCTAGAGACTTGTTTTAACCCATAAATGAATTTCTACAGGTGGCATCCCAAACGTTCTTTTTCTTCCATGACAAAACCTTTGGGTTGTGCCATATAAACGTTTTCATACAAATCCCCGTTGAAGAATGTCGTCTTTACATCCATCTGATGTAACTCTAAATCATAATGTGCCAATAAAACCATTATGGTTCTAAAAGAATCCTTGCATGAGACTAGAGAGAAAACTCTCATCGTACTCTATTCATTCTCTTTGCGTAAAGCCTTTTGCTACAAGTCATGCTTTATATCTTTCCACATTTCCTTTGGAGTCACATTTTGTCTTGTAGACCCTTTCATAGCCTACTATTTTGGCTCCATTGGGAATTTCTTCTAAGTCCCAAACTTCATTGGTATTCATCGAATTTATTTCAACTTCCATAGTTTCTTGCCATTTAAGCGAGTAAATGCTTCTCATGGCTTCTTCAAATGAGGTGGGATCACCCTCCATTTGAATTTCTTCACTAACATAGTGATGAGGACATGACTCCCATGCATATGACTATGTTTGGCGCATGGGATGGAGGGGAAGGAGGCCAGCAAGGGTATCCAAGTCAAGAAGGAGGCCCGAGGCTAATTCGGTTCGAGTCCCCGAGGTGGAGGCCCAAAGCAACTCAAGTTCGAGTCTGCCTCGGAATCCAGGACCAATCTACCTTAAACTGGTCACTCGGGACGCATCCGGACTCTATTTTCAATGATCCACATATGGATGGAAAGATAATTTGATAAGGAAGCCAATCCATGTGGTTTCACATCAAAAGCTATTCGGAATCAACAGGAATCATCGAAATAAGTTAGCGTTCAGAATCTGCCAGGGTGCTGCGACACCTTCTTTTGGTCCGTTGGACTGTGTATCGTGTTTGGGCTTATTAGGGGGCGCGTCCAGGGCAGGCGACGACCCTAAGACCTTTATAATCATACACCGCCGTTGTCATTAGGTTTTTGGGGTTTTGCTTAGATTAATCTGTCAAGAACAGTTTCGTCGTTCATCGGTTTGTGAGACCCCAACTTCGTGAGTTTAATCATTCATCTGCAATTTGGTTGCGTTCTTTCTTGTTCTTGCTTGTGTTCTTCGTTGCGTAGGCAGGGATTAGCCTTCTTGGCAAGGTCAACCTAGTCCATGACTCGGTTGATAACTAGAGGAGCTGTGGTGCTAAGATTGTAGGGTTCGATCTTTCGATCTGAAGCTGGATCGGCGTGGCATTCTCCGCCACAACGATAGTTATCACCACCTGACGGAAGATCGGGATCCCCACAATTTATGAAGAGCTTTTGTCTTGAGGTATGCAAATCATGTAAAGATGATTCTAATTGATATTCAAATTCATGCATACATCAAGGGGGAGCTCTTCATAAATTGTGGGGTTCAAAAGCTTTAAATTCTTTCATTCTTATAAAAGCCTAAGTTGGTTGTGGGGATCCCGATCTTCCGTCAGGTGGTGATAACTATCGTTATGGTGGAGAATAACACACCGATCCGGCTTCAGATCAAAAGATCGAACCCTGCAATCTTAGCACCATAGCTCCTCTGGTTATCAACCAAGTCATGGACCAGGTTGACCTCGCCAAGAAGGCTAATCCCTGTCTGCGCAATGAAGAACACAAGCAAGAACAAGAAAGAACACAACCAAATTGCAGATGAATGATTAAACTCACGAAGTTGGGGTCTCACAAACTGATGAACAGCGAAACTGTTCTTGATAGATTAATCTAAGCAAAACCCCAAAAACCTAATGATGGCGGCGGCATATGATTATAAAGGTCTTAGGGTCGTCGCCTACCCTAGACGTGCCCCCTAATGGGCCCAAACACGATACACGGTCCAACGGACCAAAAGAAGGTGTCGCAGCACCCTGGCAGATTATGGATGCTGACTTGTTTCGATGATTTCCATTGATTCCGAAGAGCTTTTGATATGAAACCACTTGGATTAGCTTCCTTATCAAATTATCTTTCCATCCATATGTGGATCATCGAAAACGAAGTCCGGATGTGTCCTAGGTGACCAGTTTAAGGCAGACTGGTCCTGGATTCCGAGGCAGACTCGAACTTGAGTTGCTTTGAGCCTCCACCTCGGGGACTTGAATCGAATTAGCCTTGGGCCTCCTTCTTGACTTAGACACCCTTGCTGGCCTCCTTCCCCTCCATCCCATGTGCCAAACATGGTCATATGCAAGGGTGTCATGTCCTCATCATGATGTCCTTAACCCAATGATGATAGTCCACTGGAAGAGGAGGAGTCCATCCACCAGCAGGATTCAGAGCCAGGGCAGGCTCCCACATGATTGGCGACACACCCATGAATGAAACAAGCTGAGAGACAAACCCTGGACCGTGAGTCGGTGTGCGAGTTGGTGGAGCAGCAATGGTGCGTCCGGCACAGTCAAGCGCTTCCTCTTCTTCATCAACCATTGGCACATCCCCAATAGGGGCAGTAGCAGGAGGAGGAGCGACAGCCGACGACCCTTGATCATCACGACAACGGGCAGCATGTGAACCACTAGTACAACCACGCTGATATGACGCCTTGGTGCGACCAGACGGTCTGGGGACAGCGGTACGGTCTTGGTTCTTCTTCGACCTCTTCTCCTTGTGACATGAGGGACTGCCACCGTCCATGACTACGAAGAACATGAAGTTGAACTAAGAAACAACACAACAAGACGCAAACAAACATCGAGAATTGAAGACACATGAATGGAGTGGTCACCCTAGGGTCGGAAGTCTCGGGCTAAGTCGGTACTTCCGACATCCGGGAGTTCTGGCCTGTCGTCGAGAGTTCCGATAGGCGGAACCTCCAACGGTCGCCAGGACCTCTGACGCACACAGTGACCATCCCATTCATGGGGCTTCAAATCGTGACACACATTCATACAAGGAAGATAGAGGAGTAGATAGGGAGAAAGAATGGAGGCAATGCGCAAGGTACATTTATAATAGGGTTAGGGGTCCACGGTAGTACCTTGAATTGAGGAAGGAGGAAATGGAGAAAGACGAAATCGAATCCACGAGCGTGAGCACCACCACCAATGGAATCTCCACCACTGATCCAAGGAAGAACACTAAGGCACAGGCGGTGGAATGGGGGCAGAGAAGGCGGAAACTCCGACAGCACAACCGGAAAGGAGATGGTGCCGGAACTCCCTGTGGCCTAGAGCACGCCGGAGCCATAGGCAGGCGAGGACCGAGGGTGGCGCGAGGACCAAGGGTGGCACAAGGAGGTGCAAGTATGGCATGGAGAGGAAAGTGGCGGCGCGGGAGGGAGGGGAGGGAGAGAATAACTGCAGGAGAAGGGACTGAGCTAAGTAAATGAGACGGTGAAACAGTGCGGCGTGGTCAAAGCAGACAATGCGGCGGTCAAAAACACAGATCTGCGTCAGAACTCCTGGCTTACATTAGGACTTTCAGCATACGTCGAGACTTCTGACGCAGGGAAACAGAAAAACACCTCAACCTGCACTCACTCTACCATGTGGGGCAAAAAAATGATGGACACTAACATTTTCACAAGTGACTATATTTCATTCAACCAACACAAAGCAATAGTCACTCATGAAAATTATAAAATAGATTTTGAAAGTTTCACACAATGTTTTCTTAATTCATTTCTCCTAACTAGATCAAACAAAATGTGTGTGCAAGGGATCAAGCCACGTTACGAGAATCAATGATATTTAGTTCACTCCTCAAAGCACAAAATCTTGACTCGTCTAGGGGCTTTGTGAAGATATTGGCTTATTGCTTTTCGGTGCTCACATGATGAATGGCGATATCTCCTTTGGCTTCGTGGTCTCTCAAAAAATGATGTCGAATGTCTATGTGCTTTGTTCAAGAGTGGTTTATAGGGTTGTTTGCCAACTTAATGGCACTCTCATTGTCACACAAAAGTGGAATCTTGGTTAACTCACATCCAAAGTCCTTTAGTGTTTGCTTCATCCAAAGTAGTTGGGCACAGCAAGCACTGGCCGCCACATACTCAGCCTTGACGGTGGACAAAGCAATGGAATTTTGCTTCTTAGAGCTCCACGACACCAAGGATCGACCAATAAATTGACAAGTCCCAGTAGTACTCTTTCGGGTTACTTTACAACCGGCATAATCTGAATCCGAATAGCCAAGTAACTCAAAAGTGGAGCCCTTAGGATACCACAAGCCAAGATTAGGAGTGTGCACTAAATACCAAAAAATTCTCTTAATGGCCATCAAATGACATTCTTTTGGATTAGCTTGAAATCTTGCACACATGCACACACTAAGCATAATATCGGGCCTAGATGCACAAAGGTAAAGAAGTGATCCAATCATGGAGCGATATACCTTTTGATCGACGTCCTTCCCTCCTTGATCAAGATCAAGATGTCCATTGGTTGGCATGGGTGTCTTGATGGGCTTGGCCTTGTCCAAGTTAAACTGGTTCAACATGTCGTTGGTGTACTTGGTTTGACTTATGAACGTGCCATCCTTGAGTTGCTTGATTTGAAATCCAAGGAAAAACTTCAACTCTCCCATCATGGACATCTTGAACCTATTTGTCATAATCCTACTAAATTCCTCACAAAAAAGACACATTAGTACTACCAAATATTATGTCATCGACATATATTTGGCAAACAAAGATATCATTATTAACTTTACGAGTAAACAAAGTAGAATCAGCCTTTCCTATCTCAAAACCTTATTCGAGTAGAAAATCCTTCAAACAATCATACCAAGCTCTAGGGGCTTGTTTGAGCCCATAGAGCGCCTTGTTGAGCTTGTAGACGTGGTTTGGATACTTGGGGTCTTCAAAGCCCGATGGTTGCTCTACATACACCAACTCGGATAGGGGGCCGTTGAGAAATGCACTCTTTATGTCCATTTGATATAGCTTGAAGTCATGATGAGCGGCATAGGCAAGTAGAATACAAATTGATTCTATCCTAGCCACCAGTGCATAGGTCTCCCCAAAATCCAAGCCTTTAATTTGAGTGAATCCATGAGCCACCAACCTTGCCTTGTTCCTTGTTACCACGCCATGCTCATCTTGCTTGTTGCGGAAGACCCACTTGGTTCCAATCACATTTTACTTGGGCCTTTCCACCAAGGACCAGACTTCCGAGTGAAGTTATTCAACTCCTCTTGCATGGCTATCATCCAATTTGGATCATCAAGTGCCTCTTCCAGCCTACGAGGTTCCAAAGGAGAAACAAATGAGTAATATTCACAAAAACTTGCTAAACGGGAACATGTAGTTACCCCTCATCGAATGCTCCCCAATATGTTATCAATGGGATGATCCCGTTGAATGGATTGATGCACCCTAGGATGTGGCACTTGAGTTGATCTTTGGATAGGGCCATCATCATCATCATCATCATCACGGTCATGATCTATTGGAAGATCACAATCATGAGCTTGTGGATGGTTGACTTCACTTCTTTCTTCATTGTTGAGTTGTGGTTGATCTTGCTCATTGTTGATGCCATCTTCATGAGAATGACCCTGTGCTTCATTTGATCTACCATCTTGATTATTTCTTGTTGTGGAAGCTTCACCATGTTGATTGGATGAAACATGATGAATGGTTGGATCAAGATCATCATGCACAACATGATCTTCATCTTTGTCTTCAATGGGCTTTACTTCACCAATAGCAAGCTTCTTGATTGCTTAGTGTGGAGCTTCTTCATTACCTACATTCTCAACATTGACTTGTTCTTTTTGAGAGCCGTCGGTTTCATCAAAAGTCATGTCTACCATGATTTCAATCAAACTGGTGGTTTTATTGAAAACATGATATCCATGTTCGTTAGTACCATAACCAAGCATGAAACCTTCATCAACCTTTGGTGCAAACTTAGAGCTTTTGGATTTCTTGTTAAGTATGAAACACTTGGATCCAAAAACTCTAAAGTAGTGCACCTTAGGCTTTTTATCGGTTAGAAGTTCGTAGGCGGTTTTTTCTCTTTTCTTATGAAGATATAAGCAGTTGATAGCATGGCATGCCATGTTGACCACTTTCACCCAATAGTTGGTTGGAGTCTTGTATTCATCCAACATTGCTCTTGCGGCTTCTATGAGCGTTCGGTTCTTCCTTTCCACAACACCATTTTGTTGTGGAGTGTATAGAACCAAAAACTCATGCTCGATTCCTTCTTCATCAAGAAACTCTTCAATGTTGGTGTTCTTGAACTCCGTCCTGTTGTCACTTCTAACTCTCTTGATTTTGACATCAAACTTATTTTGGGCTCTTCTTGCAAACTTCTTGAAGATACCTTGGACTTCACTCTTTTCACGCAAAAAGAATACGCAAGTAAAACGAGAATAATCATCAACAATTACAAAACCATATTTGTTACCACCAATGCTTATATAAGCAACAGGTCTAAATGTGTCCATGTGAAGCAACTCCAATGGCCTTTCAGTTGTCACAACATTCTTGACAGGAAGTTTAGCTCCAACTTGTTTTCCTGCTTGGCATGCGCTACAAATCCTATCTTTCTCAAAAGAAACATTTGTTAATCCAAGGATATGTTCACCTTTTTGAAGTTTGGCCAAGTTCCTCATCCCAACATGGGCAAGTCGGCGATGCCATAACCAACCCATGCTAGATTTTGCCATCAAACAAGTCTTAGGGTTTACTCTATTTGATGTGAAATCCACTAGATAGAGTTTCCCTTTTAAATGACCCATAAATGCAATAGAGGAATCCTCCCTTCTATAGAGTTCTACACCCTTATCCATAAAGAGACAATTGTAACCCATCTCACAAAGTTGTGAAATGGACAACAAATTGTATCTCAATGAATTCACAAGTAAAACATTAGAAATGGAATTATAATTTAATATAGCAATTTTACCCAAACCGAGGACTTCTTCTTTTCCATTGTCACCAAACACAATATTTCCACTTTGATCATGACTTGGTTGGAATGATGTGAACATGTCCTTCTCTCTGGTCATATGATTTGTGCATCCACTATCCAACACCCAACTTGTTCCACCAGAGGAATATTCCTATAAGGACAAATTAAGCTTTTGTTTTAGATACTGAAAAAGATTTGGGTCCTAGGGGGTTAGTCACATAAAACTTGGGCACCCAAACACTCCTCATAATTTCCTTTCTCTTTTGGGCACCAACATACTTAACCACAATCTTGCCATCCTTTCCCCAACAACACATATAGTCACTAGCATAGCACCATGGAAGTGGTGCTTGTGGCTTGGGGACATCGGATTGCTTTGTCTTGATTGTCTTGGTACTTGTAGGTTGGATCTTTGGAATGTAGACCTTGTTGTTGGCCTTGCATATAAGCTCATCAAGAGCAATGCCCTTGTTGAACTTCACACAAGGCACACCATTGATCATGTTCCTTCCATTGGCCTTTCCATCATACCTATTGTAGCCAATGCCTTCCTTGATTGATGGGTGCCTTGATGACTTGTATATAGTCTTGTTGGATTGCTCTTGACACTTGCACCCATTCTTTAATATCATCTTCAACCTATGAATCTCCTTGTCTTTCTTCTTTAACTCAACAAGGTTAGTTGTATATGCATTCACATCAATTTTATAGCATCTTTTACAACCATCACTAGTGGAGACATTAGAGTCTTTGGTTGCCTTAGGAGAAGTTGAAGTGCTAGCCTAAAGAGTACTATAGTTTAGCTCAAGATTTTAATATTTTTCTTCCAAGCTTGTGAGGCTTTCTTGAGCTATACTCTTCTCATTCTTGAGGCTAGCTACTTTATCATTAACCGAGGAATGTTCCTTAGTCAATTTTCCAATTGAGTTATTGGCTAAAGACAATTCTATGGTTAACTTCTCAACCTTCATCTTTTCCTCGGTGATAGATGCTTCAAGTGCAAGATTTTTCTCTCTCTCTTGAGTGATTATATCTCCTTGCATCTCTAAGCATCTATCCCTCTTCTCTAATTTCTTCATTAGCATTTTTATTTTAGAGAAGGCCTTTTTACTAAATTTCTTTATCATAGTTGCTTCAATTTCTTCTATGTTCTCATCACAACTATCATTCTCATCACTAGAGAAAATGGGTGTAGTATGTACCTTCTCCCCTTTTGCCATAAGACAAGTTGGGGTATAGTAGTCATTGTCGATGAGGTTGGAGAAGAGCCTCGGTGGTGAAGATAGGTTGGAGAAGAGTTTTGGTGGTGAAGTTGAGTCGGGGAAGATCATGGTCGATGAAGAAGAGTGGTGGATGGCGATGTTTGCGACTCCCTTCTTCTTCTTCTCATCATCACTTGAGTCACTATCACTTGACTCTCATTCTTCCCCAAGATGAGCTTCACCTCTCTTCTTGCCTTTGTTCTTCTTGTCTTCATCCTTGTTGTGCTTGTGCTTCTTTTTCTCATTAGGACAATCGGCTATGAAGTGACCGATTTGACCACATCCATAGCAAAATCTCTTTTTGAACCTTCTCTTTCCATCACCATAGGTCTTGCAGTTGCTTTTATTCTTCATAATCTTTCTAAGATTTCTAATCACAAAAACCTCCGCATCAGAATCTTCTTCTCCACTTGAGGAATCATCCTTCACTTTCTTCTTCTTTTCTTGACTTAAACCTTGACCTTCATGTTGTTGAGTTGCTTTAAGGGCTGCACTCTTGTTGAATCCCATTGCATTAGGATTTTGATTGTGATCATTGATTGCATCTTCATCTAGACACTCATGATGCTTGAGTTTTGAAAGAACTTCTTGAGGGGTCATCTCATCATAACCGGGCCTTTCCATGATCATGGATGCTAGCATGTTGTTCTTGGCTCTATAGGTTCTCAACATCTTTCTAGCAACCTTGTTGTCATCCCATTTGGTGCTTCCAAGAGCTCTTATGCGGTTGATCAATGCCATGAGCCTATCAAACATGGATTGTGTTGTTTCATTTTGCAAGAATACAAATCTTTCCAATTCACCATGAAGCAACTCAATGTTGCCTTTTCTCACACTTTTATCTCCGTCAAATGTCACTTTCAAAGTATCCCAAATTTGTTTTGCACTTTCCATTCCATTCACTTTTCTAAACTCATCCAGAGCTAGGCTTGACACAAGCAATGCTATGGCTTGTGCATTTTGATGGAGGTTGTGCACTTCTTCCAGAGTTATCTCTCTATCTTCATCGGTAGGAATCATCACACCAACATCCACAACTTCCCAAAGTCTTGCGGCATTGAGATGCATCTTCATCTTGTAAGACCAATCGGTGTATCTTGTTCCATCAAAGTGAGGTGGCTTACCAATGTTGACGAATGGAGTATGTAGTGTTGAACCTTTCATGAGTTGTCCATAGTCAAAGCTCATGTTTGAATATATTCCCTTTCCATGAGCATGCTCACCTGCTCCAATATCACTAGTGGCATCTTTGTTTGTTTCATTCTTGTCACTCATATCATTCTTGCCACTTATTGCATCGTCAACCTTCTTGCTCAATTCTTCCTTCATCTTGCTCATCTCATCTTGCATTTTTTTCATTTCATCTTGAAAGAGCTTGGCTGGAGCACTCATCAACTATTCAGCTATTTTCTTGGCTATTTCGATGGCAATGGCTTGCATCTTGTCGGACTCCGACATTGTTTCTTCTCACGCGGTGAAGCACAAAGAGAAGACCTTGCTCTAAAACTAATTGAAAGGATCTAACAATGCCTAGAGGGGGTGAATAGGCGTATCTAAAAATTTACTATAAATGCTAAGTTCAAATATGTCAGTCAATGTCGGAAGTCCCAGCATTTGGGTCGGAACTCTTGATGTTGTCAGAAGTTCTAGCGCAAACGTCAGCAGTTCTGATGCCTACGTGAACTAAAAAGCAGTGCCAAATTTAACTTTACGGATAAATAATCTTACAACCTCACTTCCTAGCAGTTTGGTGAAGATGTTGAGTCACTCCCTTGATGCCATAATGCCTCCAAACCATAGATCAAGTCCAAATCCTAATATGGAAGTTTGGGAGATAAAGAGACAAACAAATACAAGTAATCTCTAGCAATCACAACAACAACAACAAGCACGTAGGGCATAAGGATTTATCCTGAGGTTTGGCAACCCCACAAAGGAGCTCCTACGTCCTTGTTGTTGAGGTGAACACCAAGGTCGGAGTCTTTTCCACCTCCTTGCCTCTCTCAAAGCGACCACAAAGGTCACTTGAGCTTTCCACTAAGAAATTGAAGGGTGATGCAAACTTGCCAAGGCTCTTTCACAAGATGGAAGCTCTTGGGCAATGCCTAGCCAGCTAGGGGTAAAGCCCCAAGAGTAATAGATGCAAAATCAACTGGCTTGATGAAGAAATCAAGTGCTCAAGCTTGCTAAAGTGATGCTCTCACTTAATCCACTCTCCTTTCACTCAAAACCCTAAGGGAATCAAAGATTAGAGCAAAGGGGGAAGGAGAGTGGTGCTTTAGTTGCTTGGGAGCTATTTAGCATGAAGTGGGTCAGCTGTGAATGAGTCTATAATAGCTAGAAGTGAAGAGAGTGGTATTTATACTCCAAGTGAAAATCTAACCGTTTAGATCTACGTTGGAAGATCCGACGTTAACAAAAAACACTGTTCACATAGGGTCAGAAGTCCACATGAGTAAGTCAATGTCAGAACTCCCGGCAAACGTTAGGACTTTTGACATGCACAGTGAAGCAAACCAGTAAAGCTCTAGGTGTCGAGACTCCCGACAAGGTCCGGGACTTTTGATGGTTGGAAGTTCCGATGTACGTCGGGACTTCCGACAAGCACAGACAGCCGGTCAGTCAGAACCATAGGTGCTAGGACTCCTGGCTTGGGTTAGGACTTCCAACGTTCATAGTCACCACATAGGCTAAGTGACTGGGAGTCAAAACTTCTGGCAAGAGTCATGACTTCCGACTGTTGGGAGTTCTAGCTTACGTCGGGACTTCCGACACCAACAATCATAGAAAAATAATCTACGTGCTCGTGGAGTGCTAGAGTTTCTCTCTTTTGATTTTATTATTATGCTTGAGCACTCTATCTTCCTCAGACCAACTAAATTTGCATCCCTCTTTATAGTGCGGTGGATCCTAAACTCAAAAACAAAATTAAAACCTTTGGAGAGCATTTTGAGTTCGTCTGTCTTTTCAACTTCAAGAATTGAGGGATACCATTTCATCTTTATCAACTCTTTGAATCTTTCATAGGACTAATAGCTGCGACATATCTTATTAAGATCACATTAGTCCCTAATTTGGATGTCATCAATACACTAAAACCCACATAGGGGGCAAATGCACTTTCACATGTCAAGTTCTCACTATCTGGAAGAGACGGCGATTTGAATTGATTCCTACCTAGCTAGGGAATTATTCTAACACACACCCATACTTCCCCTGTCAGGGTGGCATCAGGTCACCTTTGGTACAACTCAGGTCCAAATCATAGGTAAGACCAGCGCTGCACCCTCAAAGATACTACCAATCTGCTAGGAAGCTTGGGACTCGAACCCACCCTTGGACTCACGCCATTGGTTCTCCGCACATCCTTACTGCCTCTAGGGTGCACACTTTAACTGCTCGTGTCCTTGACCTGAGTTAAGCTACTCGGCTTCATGGTCGGAATGACGTATTTGGCCAACTATGTGAGAGGCATGTGTTCAACATGACAAGAGGGCCTCCAGCGGTCGGTCCTTAAACAACACAGATGGAATCACTATAAGTCACCATAAACATATAAGATTCCACCCGGTCTCTAATTGTTCAACATCACCAGGTTATGTTCCACAATAGCACAATAAAGCCAACCATGATCAAGTCGCCACCTATAGCTCACAGGTGACAGGAAATCACCTGACTTCTATCGGTCTAAGCATGACTAAGCATAAAGGTCAATCTAGGACCTACATAGGATTCAAGATAGATATTTTTAGACAAGGAAAGTATATGCAGCAAGTGGTTCCAATCAACTCCTAGTACTTAATGCATTAACATAAAACAAAAAGACTCAAGTTGGTATAAGAACACATAGGATGTTAGAATGCTCCATGGCTTGCCTTTCACAAATGTGGCCAACAGGTAGTCAGGGCACTCTAGGAGATGATCAACTTCAGGCTCGCCTTCACCTAGAACTTCTTGGTTGATGAGGACATGACACCCATGCATATAACCATGGTTGGTGCATGGGATGGAGGGGAAGGAGGCCACCAAGGGTGTCCAAGTCAAGAAGGATGCCCGAGGCTAATTCGGTTCGAGTCCCCGAGGTGGAGGCCCAAAGCAACTCAAGTTCAAGTCTGCCTCAGAATCCAAGACTAGTCTGCCTTAAACTGGTCACCTAGGACGCATCTAGACTCCGTTTTCGATGATCCACATATGGATGGAAAGATAATTTGATAAGGAAGCCAATATAAGTGGTTTCACATCAAAATCTCTTCAGAATCAATGGGAATCATCGAAACAAGTCAGCATCCAGAATCTGCCAGGGTGCTGCGACACCTTCTTTTGGTCCATTGGACCGTGTATCATGTTTGGGCCCATTAGGGGGCGCATACAGGGTAGGTGATGACCCTAAGACCTTTATAATCATATGCCACCACCGTCATTAGGTTTTGGGTTTTGCTTAGATTATTCTATCAAGAACAGTTTTGCCGTTCATCAGTTTGTGAGACCCCAACTTCGTGAGATAATCATTCATCTGCAATTTGGTTGTGTTCTTTCTTGTTCTTGCTTGTGTTCTTCATTGCATAGGTAAGGATTAGCCTTCTTGGCAAGGTCAACTTAGTCCGTTACTTGGTTGATAACTAGAGGAGCTATGGTGCTAAGATTGCAGGGTTCGATCTTTCGATCTGAAGACGGATCGGTGTATCATTCTCTGCCACAACGATAGTTACCATCACCTGACGGAAGATCGGGATCCCCATCTCCATTAAGTGGTAATCAGAGCTAAGGTATACCGCCAGGTTCACTTTTATTCCCGAATTTTGAGTGTTTTGCATTCGTCCCATAGTCCAGTGCCATACTCGGTTTTCCTGTCCTAGAACCTTCCGTGCCATAGCCTTTGCATATTTCAGTTTCAGAGTCTGTCGTGTTGAGTTTGTGTCCTAGTCGAGATCTTGTTGATGGTTAGGTCATGTTAGAGTCCAGTTCATGTGTTTTCCCCTATCGTTTCCATCAAATCTTTGCTGTTGTGACCAGTTTTGTGCACATTGTTCCCGTTTTGTCCTCTAATTCGGAGCCAATTCTTAAAACTGGTCTAGTTTTCGCATACGAACTCCGATTTTGATGTTCCATATATCAAAATCGATCAGAAAAAAATTTTAGATCCATCCATCCCTACTTTGTTGGGGTTCAAAAATTTTAGATTGGTCAAAAAGTGGTCACAAGATCCTCTTTTCGTGGTCACAAGGTTTTTATCGATTTTGAGCTAGTTTTCTGAAAATTCCACAGGCCACGTCTTTCACTTGTTTTAGCTCATATTTTCTATGGTTACTTCTTTTGTGCTCCTAAGTAAAGGAAAAATATCACAAAAATAAAATAAAAAAGTTGAAATGTCCCAAAAAACAACGACGGCCCAAAAAATAGAAAAAAGAGGGGCAAAAGAGAAACAATATTTAGAGGAGCACATAGAGAAGACCAAAGTGAGCAGTGTTTGCGTGTGCTGTCTGGTTCCTTGTTTGTGTTGCTGTTTCCATTCAGCATACTTGTTTTTCATACACCTATCACCTTGCTATCCACCATACTTTTGTCACACACCTGGTATTTGGAACATTTTAGACCAGCAACGAGAACAAGTACTTTGAACTATAATTCAGCATTACTTTCTGTTACTGACTTGTATGCCAGATATACATATTACTCTTTGTGTGCTTTCCAAGCTCCACAAACTCTTCAAATTAGTACAGACAAAGGGCCTTGCAATCTTGGTACCACTACGTCACAGGTATCACGAACCAGCCATCGGTTGTACCGCCCACTACTTGCGTTGGTAAGAACTTTGTAAGAGCTTGGTAAGACGCTTCCACTTGCTGTGAAAAGTGACACCACTGCAACCACATAGTCATTTGGTAGGGATAACTTTCACCATTTGTTCCTTGTTTTTGTGTTTACAATGACAGGTTGTTCGTATCCACCGACTTATGATGGTATAGGTGCTGATGAGTACATGGAGTGGGAAATTACCATCGATAACATATTTGCTACTCGCTTTATGTGTCCAAGGAGGAAAGTAAAAAATGCAGCTAGTGTTTTGCGACATTCTGCTTTATCTTGGTGGGAGTCTTTAGATCCTTCTGATAAACCTTAAACTTGGAATGATAAGAAACTTCTTATGCGAGAAACCTTTGTTAATCCACCTCCTATTTTGACTTCATATGCTGAGGTGCACCATTTAGAGGAAGAGTCTATTGTTATTCCTCTTGCTATGACTAACCTTCTATAGAATAATGTACATAAGCTAGAGGATGACGTGGAAGAAAATGAGGAGCTCACAACCTCATATGCAAATTCAGAACCATCACTTCACCATGCACCTATTACTCCTGCTAAGAACACAGGTAATGCTCATGGTCCTACACTCACAGAAGGTGAAAATTATCTTAATGTACTAAATTTTTCCACAAACCATGCTGTCATAGAGCAATTGTTAGTGGAACCCTCTCTTGATTTATCTTTGTCCCATGATAATTTGCTTGATGTTCCTTGTGACAAAGATGAATTGGTTGAAGATGCTTTAGTTTTACATGTTTTGGAACCAGTGACTTGTGTTGAAAATAAACATGTTATTCATATTGCTACTAAAATTGATGAGATCAAACTATTATCTTCTTTATATAGTTTGGGTTACATTGAATTTGATGTTTTGTGTAACCTAGATTGTTTGGAAGAGAGCCTTTTTAAATATGTTGATTTGCCTTGGTTTTCCAATCACACATATCATGTTATTGGCAGATATAACAATAAGGGACAATATATGATACACCGAGTATACATTCATAATAATATGGATTCTCCTTTTGTTGTACAATATTATGATCATTTAGTGAGCAGCCATAATAATACAAATATTTTCTCATGTTCCTTAAAGAAACAAGTTCACTTCCAAGAAGGGGAGCATTGTTGGTTGCTACATATGTCTACTCGACCATCTATTCCTGCATTGTTTTTGGTTAGTTCTAATCTTTTGTAGGATAGTGTTGACATACATCGTGTGCATTTAGATCATGGAGTCTACAAGCTTGCTGAAGTTTTTATGCGAGATGACATGCTACAAACTTAGAAACATGGTTATCAACCAAGTCACGGACCAAGTTGACCTCTCCAAGAAGGCTAATCCTTACCTGCGCAACGAAGAACACAAGCAAGAATAAGAAAGAACACAACTAAATTGCAGATGAATGATTATCTCACAAAATTGGGGTCTCACAAACCGATGAACGACAAAACTATTCTTGACAGAATAATCTAAGCAAAACCCAAAACATAATAATGGCAGTAGCATATGATTATAAAGGTCTTAGGGTCGTCGCCTACCCTAGACGCGCCCCCTAATGGGCCCAAACACGATACACGGTCCAACGAACCAAAAGAAGGTGTTGCAGCACCCTGGCAAATTCTGGATGCTGACTTGTTTTGACGATTCCTGTTGATTTCGAAGAGCTTTTGATGTGAAACTACTTGGATGGGCTTCCTTATCAAATTATCTTTCCATCCATATGTGGATCATCGAAAACGGAGTCTAGATGCATCCTGGGTGACCAGTTTAAGGCAGACTGGTCCTAGATTCCGAGGCAGACTCGAACTTGAGTTGCTTTGGGCCTCCACCTCTAGGACTCGAACCAAATTATCCTCGGGCCTCCTTCTTAACTTGGACACCCTTGCTGGCCTCCTTCCCCTCCATCCCATGAACCAAACATAGTCATATGCATGGGTGTCATGTCCTCATCATTGGTGCTGAGCTTCCTGGTTCTCCTCTTGTGGATTGGCTTCGAGTTCCACCAACGTGATTTCTTCCACTGCACCTACTGCATGCATATGCATAAAGTAAGTATCATGAATGCATAAGAAGAATTGTGAATGATATGACATGAGAACGTGCATGATTCTATGCTGATGATTATATCAAGTTACTTAGATGATAACCAAGTTGAATCCACACTAAGTCCATTTCTAGACCACAACACAATAGCTACAAGTTCAGAGCATAACTAGAGTTTTTCTCAACCAAATGTTGTGATCTTGGACTTTCTAGAAATCTTATAAAATTTCCAACAACTTTAATTTAGTCATCACAAGATGATTTAATAGCTATCTAGGTTAAATAATTCAATCATCCATATCTGTCCAGAAGATAAGCAGATCTGACAGCACACTTCTAACCGCTATAACTGCCAAACTATTTTGTCTATTACTATTAAATTTGACACAAGTAAGATAAGTAAGTTATCAACAACTTTGTTAATAACAAGTTTCACATGAAATTTAATTATCATCATGAATTTATCAATACAATAGAAACTACTCCTGCAACCATCAAGCAGAATTATAAAGCAATAATTAAGTAGCTGCTTATAACCAATCAACCACAAGAACAACTAACATTATCAGCATATCATATACATCACAAGTACCATAGAAAACATTATGTTTATACCAAAATAATGTATTTGGGTACCTTTATTAATTTCTTTATATAATAAGATGATTTATGAGATAAATATTTCCAGTGTTTTATAAATTCTAAGAAAATTATAGTAGCATACATATGACCCCAAAAGACTACTGTGCAAATTTAATGCCAATTGGATAAGTATAGCCCTCTATGCAAAAATGACAAGTTGCTTAGGTTTATTTTAGCAAAAATAATTTAGCCTATTGAAAAGTGTGAAACAATAGATTTCATATTTTTCTTACATTCATCCTAGTACCATAACACTGTGTAAAAATTTGCATGATCATTAGTTATGTATTTTTGCCCCATTTATTTTCATTAGAAACTAACAATTATTTAGGATTAAATAAGAAGACCATATCCAAAGTATGACCACTATAAGTTTAGTATTTTTCCAAGCTATAACATGTCAATACAAACTCAACAAAATTGGAATCACAATGTTTTCACATACCAAGCTCAAGTTATGCATTTTTCAAGATAGAAACCATTTAGAAAGCATTTATCTAGCTCTATTTTATTCTCCTAGAAAATACCATAAATAGTGTATTTCATATTTTTATCAAATACTACACTTCATGAGGAATCCAACAAAATTTGGTTCACCAAAATTGGACCCTCCTAGCTTGAGATATGAAATTTTGAAATATACATTCAAACCTAGAAGATAAATCAAAAAATCAAAATATACATAGGCTGATAGCTGGGGCCCGCTGGTTAGCAGGACCCACGCGTCAGCGATACCAGAGCAGGGGAGGTGATTCGGCCAGCCTTATCTCACCAACAGTAAGATCACTGGTGATGACGGTGACACCAACATGTTCCCCTCATCAAGCCGCGTCGGTTGGTGGTGAATACGTGACCTAGGGTTCACCAGAGATGGCTCACCGACGGTGATGGTGGCATGAGGAGCTATGCAGTGGTGCGCCGGCCATCTCCAACCATGGCATGCATCGATGAGGATGGCTACTCTTTCTTGGTGACCTAGCACAGCACTACGATGAGGATTAGGCCATGGTGGCGCAGTGGAAAAGCTTAGTCGTGTGCATGGCCATGCAGCGGCACACGGTGCATTGTGGCGGGGCTCTTTGTTCCGGCTAGTCGACGGTGAGAGGGGAGTCTCCATATAACCTGCTAGATCTAGGTCACAAGGCCATGTAGAGATGACTAAGAGTGGGGACTGGAGTGACCCCGAGACGGCTAGCCATGGCGAGCTCAAGCTCATGGCCATGGCGACCACAGCAGGAGTGGTGGTGTGTTCCTGCATGACTGTGCAGTAGCGTCTAACCTGGTTCCTACCTAAGCATATGGACCACAAAGAGACTACAGACTAGAGAAGAGGAGGACAGGTGGTACGATGGAATGGCATGGCCACGGTGAGCCAAGAGTGTGGCGGCGCTCCGATGATGGCGCTTTGGCAGCAAGGCGAAATGGGGCCTTACCAAGGCGCGATGTGAGGTAGTAGTGGTTTAGGGAGGTAGAGGTGGAGGTGGTAGAGCTATTAGCATGAGGAATCAAGCGGTGGAGCTACAATGGCAGTGAGTGGGCATGGTGGAGCGACGGTGATGGCATGGCAGTGTGGTGCTCTGCTTTGCTCTGGCGTGGGCGAGAGAGAGTGAGGTGCGAGAGCGAAATAGGGCGAGCAGCAGAGGAACACGCCTCTTCTCCTAGTGCTGGCCTGACCGGCTAGGCCGGTGCTGGTGTACGGCCACCATGTGGTGTGCCTGGCCTGCCCCCGGTCGGCCACTGACACCAGCGTCAAACGACATCAGACTCTGACTAACGCGACTGACAGAGCGACTTCACGCAATCGTTACTCCTAAACCGTTCGTCCTTTGCAAAAATTTCTTTAACAAGAATTGTAGAGCTATACGAGATCTACAACTTTGATTTAGAAAGTTTCCTCTAATTCACCATGGTTTTCAAATTGCAAAGCTTTAAAGTAGGGTACATTGAAACTGAAACTACAGTTAACACAACCAAATTTTCTAAGTGTGGCAACAACATTTCAAGGCTACTTGTGGACTATTTTTTAGCATGCTAAGCACTAAATTAGGCCTAGACTCAAAAATAAAAGTTGTTACTCTAGTCAAGTACTACAACTTTTCTTAAGGGTGCACTGCCATGCAAATAATCTATGCTATAGTTCAACTTAGGTCAAACATGCAACTTGAAAATGATAGCTTACACTATAACCATGACTTAGAGGCCAATTGGGTCCAAGTCATGAATACAAAAGTTATTCCATGTGACATTCTAGACATGTTAAAGGTACTCCTAGGGTCCCACAAGCATTTTATACATTGGTCACATGTAAACCCTAGCATATGTAAAGCATTTAGTGATAAACACATGTGATATAAGCAATCATAGAGATAAAATTTAAGATGCTCATGCTCATGAATGATCAATGATGCTTGTGCTCATGCAATGCCAATGACAAATGCATGCTTCACCTAGGGCATTACAGCCCTTCCCCCCTTAAAGAAATCTCATCCCAAGATTTGCACAACCAACCATCTCTTGTAGAAAACCAGATAGACCTCACGAAGATAATCCTCTCGCTCCCACATAGCGTCTTGCTCACTATGGTTATTCCATACCACCTTTTAGAATTTAATAACTTTGCTATAGATCACTCTTTCCATTATCTCAAGCACTCGAATAGGTCTTTCTTCATAGGTCAAATCCTATTGGATCTTGACACTAGCGGGTTTAATAGCTTCTTCGAGCACATGAAGACATTTCTTGAGTTGGGAGACATGGAAAACATCGAATATAGCTCTAATTTCCATAGGTAATTGGAGCTTGTAGGCTACTGGTCCCCTTCGTCCAATGATCTTGTATGGGCCTACATATCTAGGTGCAAACTTTTGCTTCACACCAAACCTTTGCACTTTCTTCATGGGAGACACCTTCAGATATACAAAATCCCCAACTTCAAATGCAATGGGACTTCTCCTTTTATCTGCATAACTCTTTTATCTCGATTGAGTAGCTTCAATATGTTGTTGAATGATTCAAACTTGTTCTTCAGCTTCTTTGACAAAGTCAATCCCATAATACCTTCTTTCACCAGGCTCAACCTAATTTAGAGGAGTCCCACATTTTTGACCATACAAAGCTTCAAAAGGAGCCATCTTAATGCTTTCTTGATAGTTATTGTTGTAGGAGAATTTGGCCAAAGGTAGCCATTTCTCCCATGAACCCTTGGAAGAAATCACACAAGCTCTCAACATATCCTCCAGAGTCTAATTCACTCTCTTAGTCTGACCAACCATCTAAGGGTGATAAGTAGAGCTATGGATCAATTGGGTACCTAGCTGCTTATGCAGATGTTCCCAAAAATGATTAACAAACTATGGTCCTTGATCTGACACAATGCTTTTAGGCACACCATGCAATCGTACGATTTGGGCAATGTACAACCCTGTGTAATGATGGGGTCGATGCCTTTCCTTAACAGATATGAAATGTGCAGATTTAGTCAAGCGATCAACAATTACCCATATGGAATCATGACCCTTTTCAATGGTTGGAAGCCCAACTATAAAATCCATACTGATGTCATCCCACTTCCAACTTGGGATAGTCAGTGGCTGAAGTAGTCCAACCATCTTCAAATGGATGGACTTGACCCGACAGCAGTTATCGCATCTAGCAACAAATGTTGCAATTTCTTTCTTCATTTTTATCCACTAGAAGCGTGTTTTTAGGTCTTAGTACATTTTACTGCTACCAGGGTGAATGGACAAATTGGAAGAGTGTGCTTCCTCTAGAATTTGGTTTCTCAATTCTCTATCTTATGGCACTACAAGTCGATCCTTAAACCACAACACACCCCTCTCATCTAGCCAAAATATTTGGTTTCTTCCTCTTTCATCTTTCTTTTGATATGTGTAAGACTACCAGATGCAATAAGTTGAAACCATCTTCCAATAAAGGATTACACTGATACTTTCGGCTTAAGGTGTCTGCAACCACATTGGCTTTTCAACCATCTTCGCTGCCTCATGTTCAATTCTGGTTGGGTGAAGACGTACTTGAGGCTCTTGTGATTAGTGTAGATATGGCAAACATTACCAAGCAGGTAATGTCTCCAAATTTTTACAGTGTGGACAACTACTGCTAATTCTAAATCATGGGTTGGATAATTGACTTCATGCTTTCTTAGTTGCTGCGAGGCATAAGCAATGACTTGGCCTTCCTACATTAGAACACACCCCGAACCGGTACCCAATGCATCATAAAGCACATCAAAAGGTTTCTCAGTGTCAGGCTATGCTAAAACAAGAGCAGTAGTTAGCAAAGTTCATAAAGTGTGAAAAGCTACCTCACACTCCGGTGTCCATATAAATTTCTCATCCTTCTAAAAAAACTTGGTCATGGGCTTGGCAATTTTGGAGAAATTTGAAATAAACCGATGGTAATATCCTACTAAGCCAAGGAAACTCCGAACCTCATGAACGGAGGTTGGGGCTTTCCAATCAAGAACCTCCTGCACCTTGGATGGGTCCACTGAGATTCCATCTTTAGATAAAACATGGCCTAGGAAAGGTACTTTCCTCAACTAGAATTCACATTTACTAAATTTAGCATATAACTTATGCTCTCTTAGCCTATACAACACCACTCTCAAGTGCTCTATGATCTTCTGCATTCTCAGAATAGATCAAGATATCATCGATAAACATGACCACAAACTTATTAAGCTCAGGCATGAATACTGAGTTCATCAAATACATGAAATAGGTAGGAGCTTTGGTCAACCCAAAGGACATGACTAAATACTCATAAAGGCCATACCTAGTGGAAAAAGCTATCTTCGGTATGTCCTCGGGCCTGATCTTGATTTGGTGATAACCTAACCTCAAATCAATCATAGAGAACACTTTTGATTTTGCTAGTTGATCAAATAAGATATCAATGTGAGGCAAGAGATATTTGTTCTTGATAGTAACAGCATTGAGTGGTCGATAGTCCACACACATTCACAAAGACTTGTCCTTTTTCACAAATATGGCTGGCAACCCCATGGTGACGAACTAGGGCGAATGAGACCCTTTTCTAAGAGCTCATGCAATTGGATCTTCAATTATGTTAACTCATTAGGTGACATTCTATAAGGTCTTTGGGAGATGGGCGCTGTACCTGGTATTAACTCAATCTTGAAGTCTATATCCCTGTCGGGTGGTAACCCTGGCAATTCATCTAGAAAGACATCCAGAAACTCACATACTATAGGAATATCAGCCAGGGCCACAGGCTGGATAGCATTGGCCATGTTTTGGAGATCAAACTCCCTAGGAAGGGGTACTAGAAAAGCATCGCTATTCCTTGGGTCTCTCAACACAATGGTTCTAGTTGATGTATCGATAAGGACACCATGGTTCTTCATCCAATTCATACCCAAGATCACATATATACCCAATCCTAGTAATATCACTATATTTGCAGTATACTCTCATTCACTTATTTGGATGAGTACATCTTTAACTATCTGATTGGTAGAAATGTTATTCCTGGCTGCACTTATACAATAACCACCTTTGTCTACTACAAATATTTTCTAATCATACTTGGATGCAAATGTTGGACTCAGGAATGAATGTGAAGCCCTAGAATCAAATAGAACAACTGTAGGGTGATGGTTCACAAGAAACATACCAGCCATGACAACCTCGCCAGAGGGAATCTCTTCCATGGTGGTATAATGCACATACCCCAGGCGTGCATTTGTAGTTGCTGACTTCTAATTGTTCTTCTTGGGGTAAGGGCACTCCCTCGCCTAATGGACAGTCTTGTTGCAATTGAAACATGGTTGATTGTTAGGTGGAGCCTTCGAGCTGCCTTGTCCTGCACCACCCTTAGGCGGTAGAGCAATAGAGTATGCCCGATGATACCCTTTATTTGCTTGGCTTGGCTAGGCCTTCTTCTGAGGTGGCTGGTATTCTAGAGCAGGTGGGCGGTATTGGGTTCTTGCCACCACTAGAGCTCTCTGCTGAGATGCACTAGCTTCAAAGGCCCTCTTATGACTCTTATATGCTGAATAAATGTTGTTCTATTTGTCTTGAGTTAGAGCATCACTAACAAACTCATTGAAAGTGGCACATTTGTTGTTAGCTAGGGTCTTCATCAGCTTTGGACTAAGCCCTCTCTTGAAACTAGCAATCTTCTTTACATCAGTATCCACAAACTCTATGGCATACCTAGACAAATTGTTAAAGGCATGCAGGTACTCAGTTAGGATTAGTACCCTATGTCAGCCTCATGAATTTTGTATGTTTCATGATCATAAGACCTGGGGGAATATAATGTCCCCTAAATGTAGCCTTAAACTAGTTCTAGGTAATCTGAGCATCCTTAGGCAAAGTGGATCGATGATGACTCCACCAAATGCCTACAGGCCCTTGAGTGGGTGCGATGCGTATTCTATCTTCAAGTGCTCAGTGAGCCTTAAGAGACAGAACTTCTGTTCAATTGTATTCATCCATTCATCTACCTACAATGGCTCTTTTGCTTCCTTAAAAGTAGGAGGCTTGGTGTCAAGAAAGTCCTTGACAGTGTTGAACTGGTTAGGTTCTGGTCCTTGGTGTTGGTCCCTTCCTCGTCCATGGCCAGCATTCTATGCGAGACCACACAGTACTTTTCCCATGGAACATTGGGTCTCCATGAGTTGGGCCATCATCTCTACTGGCATGGGATGTAGTGGTGGTGGGAGGTCCTCATTACCATTGCCCCAGGCACCACTACCACTTGCATCATCTCCACCAGCTCCCCTATGAGTGTGCGTCATCTATAGAATTGCAACCACAAGTAATTATTGATGATGCTAGAAAAATTATAGAGAAATTATTTAAGTATGCCAAACTAAATTTACTGGGGAGAATTTAGCATTCATACAATAAAACAAAGGCATAATAATTCATTTCTACAACACAACATCACCAATTATATTACTTAGCGATCGTGCAATGCATTACCATACATGCCAAATATTTATCAGCACACACAAATTGGACATTTATGAAGGTTCAACAACAACATAGATTAAACATGCAAGGTTCTGAGATTACATCAAAGGGGTACATCATGAGATTAAAACCTACATTATGAGTTCATTACATAAAAGATCAAAGATAGAGAGCTAACGCATCTAGCTAGATACTATAGCTAAGCTACTCCTCAGGGTGGTCGCTGTCGATGTTGGACACACCATCACCGTGGTTGTATTCAAAAGGCTCGACCTCTTCCTCAGGCTCATCCTCGGCATCCACCTCCATGCCATCATCTTCAGCAATCAACACATTGGGATCTTCTTCCACTGTTGGAGCTAGAGGAAGAATTGGGTTCACCATATTGTTGAGACGATGAACATCCAGTTGAAGCTCCTTAATCTAGCATATAAGCTCCTGCTCTCTGCGATCAAAATCCGTTGCCTACCTAGCAACCTAAAACATAGTCTAGATTCTAGCTGCCTCCCTAGTTTCAGCAAGGCTAATGACCTAGTCCCTCTCAGCACGAACGTCCTATAACTCAGCCCTAGTTGCATCTCTTTCTGCCACTGCATTCACCAACTGCACCTAGTGAGCTTCTAAAGCTATAATAGCATTATTGGTTTCTGGCTGAGCCTCTCTAGCTACCCTTTGATACTTGCGCACATGCCCTCGTAGCTGGCGTTGCATGGCTTGTGCTTGATGGAGCTCTAGCATGCAACTGACGTAGCTATCATGGCGGGAATAGAACATCTTTAGGATGGTGAACATAGTGCTCATAGTAGCACTAGAGCTCTCTGCTCACTCATCATGGTCCCTCACCAGTGCATTACCACTCGGCTACATCCAAGCAGTCATCGACGGATCCACCTAGGGAAAGGTTCTGGCTAGACCATTGACAAGTTCATCACCAAACTCCTGATAGATCTCACTTAGTGCCTCCAAAGCTACCACTTGGGTGCCTTCCCAAGGAGACTACCCATCTAACTCAATACTCCAACCCTACCACTATGGATTGTCTACATGGGCTAGAATGGTCACCCGTACATCATACCATGGCTGCCCCTCAGCTGCCACTTCCCTCTAGATGTAGTAGGGTGGTTCAGCATACCCAACTAAGTTTAGCACCCTCCACAGCAAGGTAGGAGTGCCAAACAAAGCCAAGAATGTGTCACTGTGAGGCGGGGCTGCTGGTGCTGCCATCTATAGCAAAGTGTGTGATGTAGACTAGGCTCCGAAAGGTATGATAGCATCGATTGGTGGAGACTCAATGTTCATGATCTAGGCTTTGAACCAAGACTGATTCGGACCACGCAACCATTACACCACTGCTCCGTTGGTTATCAACCACGCAAACACGATTGACCTCATCGAGAAGGCTTTCCTTCAAGCGAATCGAGAACACAAGCAAGAACAGGATGAACGCAATCTAAAATTGCAAATAAATATGAGGCTTATGATAACAAAAAGGAGTTCAAGTCTTTATTCGAAAGGACTAATCGCCACAGGCGAACAAGATCAAGAAATGGGGCCATGGTTCATAGCAAGCAACCTTGGCAGCACAGTTGCAGCAAAACGATGTCTGTTTCATGAGCAAATCAAGAACTAAACAAAACTCAAACCCTAAGGAGAGCGATGACTTCTATTTATAGAGTCTTGGGCGTCACCCCCCTGGACGTGCCCCCTAATGGGCCCAAACATGATACACGGTCCAACGGACCAAAAGACAGTGTCGTAGCACCCAGGCAGATTCTAGACACTAAATTGTTTTGACGATTCCCATTGATTCCAAAAGTATTTTGACGTGAAACCACTTGGACTGGCTTCCTTATCAAATTAGCTTTCCAACCATATGTGGATCATTGAAAACAGAGTCCGAATGCATCTTGGGTGACCAATTTAAGGTAGACTAGTCCTGGAACCCGAGATGGGCTCCAACTTCAGTTGGACTGGGCCTCCACCATAAGAAAGATGAATTGGACCCATGCTGGTCCTCCTCCTCTCCTTGGCTTGTATGTGATGAAGAAGTGATGTCCTCATCATCCTCCCTTTCTTGAATTGAAGTCATCCTCGACTGATCGTCTCCTCCATTGGATGATAGCAACGATGGCTCCGAAAGAAGACGTTCATCTTGATGCCCAATCTTTCACAAAGGTGTCTGCCATGGTGGCTTCCCTATTGGGAATTCATCCTCCTCCTACAAAAGGTTAGTACCAACAAGAGGCATAGCACTAGAAGCAGGACCAAGTGGACATATAGGCGATGTACAAGTTAAAGCATAACAAGGTTCATCATGATCGGCAAGAACAGATTTAAGAGCAAATAAAACTTCTTTCATGTTACTTGATGGTTCATTTGTTGGTTTGCTAAATTCTTTATCATGACCTTTGTTTTTCTTTTTAGCAAGTTCCTTTTCATATTGCACAATTTCAGCAGGAGTTAAAGGAAGTAAAGCAATGGTCTTTCCCTTAAATATAAAAGTATATCTATTTTGCCTACCATGATGTAGAGCATTAGTATCATATTGCCAAGGGCGGCCTAAAAAAGTGAACAAGCTTGCATAGGCACAGCATCAAAATCAACATAATCATGGTATGATCCAATAGAAAAATGCACACGAGCATATTGTGTTACCGTTGTCTTACCACTATTGTTGAACCACTAAACATGGTATGAATGTGGAAGAGCACGTGTAGATAAACCAAGGGTCTTGACTGCTTAGAACTTACCAAGTTATTGCTGCTCCCTCCATCAATTATAGCATGAACACAAAAATTATTAACAATGAGGAACATTTGAAACAAATTGTGGTGTTGTAGCTTGTCTACTGGCTCAACTTGTGTACTCAAAACACGTTGGACAAGGATTGATTTGTAGTTTGCAGTGTCACACTATCAATTACCTCATCAGGATCTTCAGCACTATCCACAAATTTATTAGCATAAAGATTAGTTGTAAGTGCAAATTCATTCTCTTCATCACTAGCACTAGCATACCCACCATCATCAGTAGCAATATATGTGCATTTGCTTGGGCATTCTTTAGCATTATATCCCATGCCATTGCAGCGGTGGCAAACAATTTTAGAAGAGCTACTAGAGGAAGGTGTAGCAGATCCACTGGAAGAAGGTGTGATAGAAGAACCCTTCTTTATAAGCGCTGGTGGTGTCTGCACATCAGAAAATTTACTCACCTCGGTTGGACATGAAGGAGTGGACGGAGTCGTGGAACGCCTAGGTTGTCGTCCCTGTACTTCCCTTTTATCTCTAAGAACATAATGATATAATTGGGAAAATCTAGTCCATTCTTTATAGTCAAGAACATCCTGTATTTCACGATGCAAACCTCCAAAAAATCTAGAACACTTATACATTTCATCCTCTTGTATGTTACTACGTGCTAGACCAATTAAAAGCTCCTGATAATATTCCTCAACAGTCTTACTACCTTGATTTAAACGTTGTAGTTTTAATCACAGATCACGCTGATAGTATAGAGGAACAAATCTCAATTTCATTCGTTGTTTAAGTACAATCCAGGTTTGAGGTATTTGAGCATTAGCATTAATATTATTGCAAATATCATTCCACCAGAAAAGCGCAAAACTAGTAAACTCACTAGTAGCAAGTCTAACTCTATAATCTTCAGGGACTTGATGGAAGCTAAATTTTTTATCTACAACCATCTCCCAATCTAAATATGCTTCAAGATCAGCAGAACCAGAAAAAGGAGGTATCATAAACTTGCTGTTAGAGAAAGGATCATTATTACCTTGGTTATTACCTCCCATACCATGTCGATTAAAGTTCAACTGATTACGGTTACGTGCATCCTTAGCACGTCATTGAGCTTTGGCTTTAGCCTCCATGTCGCCATCATCCTCCTTAGAGAGATCATCATCTTCTTCATCAGGATGTGGTCCAGGATGTCGTTGTTCAACATCTTCAATCCTCTTGCCAAGTTGGTGATTTGTTAAAGAATCTCATTGAACTTGTCATCAAGAACGACACGAAGCTCATTCTTAGAAACACAGTCATTGAAATCTATAGGTGTGTCCCCATTTCCTTTGCCGTTGCCTTTCGCTTTTCCTAACATGGTTAGTAGAAAGAAGAAGACAACACAAATAGTATTATCCCTACCAACTACTTAGGTTGTGGACAAGGAAAAACAAGGCACTTAACTCTCAAGCGTCTTACCACGGTCTTACAAGTGTTCTTACCAAAGCAACAGGCAGTGCAATCGATCGGTGACTGTGATACCATTGTAGCTTGAGTGTAATAGTTGCAAGGCAAACCTGTACTTGGTTAGAAGAAAGTGGAGCTTAGACAGGCACAATATAGTAGCAAGGAATAGCAAAATTCGCAACTAAATAGCAAAGCTGAATAAGTATCCCAAGTACTTGTCTTAGTTGCTGGCCTACTCATGTTCCAAGTACCAGATGTATTAAGTGATGTGAACAGCAGGAATATGATAAGGAACAAGGCAGAAATCAGCACACGCAAACACAGCTCAAATGGCGCTCTCTATGTGCTCCTCTAGATATTGTTCCACTTTTGCCCCTCTCTTTTTTCTCTATTTTTGGGCTGTTGTTGTTTTTTAAGGATTCTTTGACTTTTTCTTTTTATTTTTCTAATATTTTTTCTTCACTTAGGAGCATAAAAGAAGTAACCACAAAAAATATGAGCTTAAATAAGTGAAAGGCGTGGCCTGTGGAAATTTTAGAAGATGTGCTCAAAATCGACAAAAAGCTTGTGACCAGTTTTTGACCAAAATAAAAATCTCTGACCCGATAAGACGGGGTTGGATGGATCCAAAAAAATTTCTGATTGATTTTGATATATGGAATGTCGAAATCCGAGTTCGTATGCGAAAACTAGACCGGTTTTATGAACTAACTCCAAATTAGAAGACAAAATGAGAACAATGCGCGCAAAATTGGTCATGGCAGCAAGGATTTGATGGAAACAGTGAAGACAAGTATAACAAATTAGATGGCATGGACTAGGGTTTGATGGATATAAAGGAAACATGGCAAGACTTGAAGGTGTTCACGAATTATGATGAAAAACAAAGGAAAAAAACACAAACTGGACTAAAAATGGTCTAAAACCAGCAACTAGAGCTTGACCTAGGGCACAAACTCAACCACGCGACATAGAGACAAAATTGCATGGCACAACGAGGCTATTGGACAGGGAATATGTGGCGGTGTTTTTTTGGCTTTTTATGGACTATAGGTAATGCAAAAACAGTAACAATCTAAAGGGAAAAACAAAGTTATACCTAACGGGCAATAGGGTCTCTGATACCACTTGATGTAGACTAGGCCCAATCTTCCAAAAGGTATGATAGTGTCGATTAGTGGAGATTCGACATTCATGATCTAGGCTTCGAACCAAGACTGATTCGGACCCCCACAACCATTACACCACTGCTCCGTTGGTTATCAACCACGCGAACACGATTGACATCACCAAGAAGGCTTTCCTGCAAGCGAATCGAGAACACAAGCAAGAACAGGATGAATGCAATCTGAAATTGCAAATAAATATGAGGCTTATGATAACATGAAGGTGTTCAAGTCCTTATTCGAAAGTTCAAATCGCCACAGGCGAACAAGATCAAGAACTGGGGTCCTGGTTCACAGCAAGCAGCCTTGGCGGTACAGCTGTAGCAAAACGATATCTATTTCATGAGAAAAAATCAAGAACTAAACAAAACCCAAACCCTAAGGAGAGCGACAGCTGCTTTTTATAGAGTATTCAGTGTCACCCCCTAATGGGCCCAAACACGATACACGGTCCAACGGACCAAAAGAAGGTGTCACAGCACCCTGGCAGATTCTGGACGCTGACTTGTTTTGACGATTCCCATTGATTCCGAAGAGCTTTTGACATGAAACCACTTGGATTAGCTTCCTTATCAAATTAGATTTCCAAGCATATGTGGATCATCGAAAATGGAGTCTAGATGCGTCCTGGGTGACCAGTTTAAGGCAGACTGGTCCTGGAACCCGAGATGGCCTCCAACTTTAGTTGAACTGGGCCTCCACCATGATAAAGATGAATTGGACGCCCATGCTAGTCCTCCTCCTCTCCTTGGCTTGTATGTGATGAAGAAGTGATGTCCTCATTATCCTCCCTTTCTTGAATTGAAGTCATCCTCGACTGAAGTAGATCGTCTCCTCCATTGAATGACAGCAACGATGGCTCCAGAAGAAGACGTTCATCTTGGCACCCAATCCTTCGCAAAGGCGGCTGCCATGTTGGCTTCCCTTCTGGGAATTCATCCTCCTCCTACAAAAGGTTAGTACCAACAAGAGGCATTGTCGTAGAACCAACCAATTTATAAGAGTACAAGTATAATGGCAGCCCGCGAGCGGTCGCACTATCATGCTTGAACCCATATAAACCCGGTAGTCCATCGAGTACCACGATGGGACTCGATAAACGATTTACAACAACCAAGATCGTACATGATTCAACATACATGTCACATATTACATAAAGTTCATAGATACATTTCCATCATCAGAGTATGAAACAAAGTTATTACAAACCAAGTTTAATGGATAAAAGCGGAAGCAAATTAAGTTTGAAAGTAAAGTTTCCAACATAGTTTAATATAGTGCTGGCATACGATCACAGTCCACAAAAGCATGTAGAAGGGTTAATAAAGAAGCCTGCCCAAGGCTTACTCCTCATCCACAGCAGGATAGAAGCAACTCTTGCAATAACCCTGATACATAGTGCCATCTGCAACAATGGGGAAAAAATCCTGAGTACGGGAAGGTACTCAGCTAGGCTTATCCATCATAAACCAGAAATAAAATGACTCCAAGGATCATGCAAGGCTGTATAAGTGGATGTAGCTTCACAACATTTTGCATAAAAAGCAATTAACTAGATTATACCATTATAATTCTATTATCAAGTTAATTATGACTATCCATCTCAAAATTAGCACCTATCCTGTGCCAAACATATGGTATATCATTTTAATAGCATACAATAGTAACCATAGCAGGTATTGTAATTCCATATTCATTTGAACCATCATGTTCTATAACACAGTTACTACGATGGTGGAGCTAGCCAAGTTTCTCACAATCCAGGAGAGACGGCGATTCGAATCGATTTCAACCAGCTAGGAATTTATTCCTAACACAAACCTAGGTAGAACCGATCAACGGTCACCATAGGTCACCTTTGGTACAACTTAGGTCCACATTTCGTGGGTTCGTACCACGCCGCACAATCGGGGACACCAAATGCTAGGACGTTTAGCCCTAGCCTGCCCTTGGGCTCAGTCTAGCTCCCTACAAGGAACGCACAATAGAACAGGGCCCGGCCTGAGTTGAGCTACTCGGCTTCGCGGTCAGAACGAGTTATCCGGCCAGCTAAGCGATAGGCATGCGTTCAATCTTGTCAGAAGTTCCAACAACGGTATGGTCCTTGATCGGCATAGATGGAATCTCATGAGTCAACCTACACATAGACTCCGCCCGGCCTCGATTTATATTACCCCATGGTTCTTTTCTATGATAGCAAATATAGCCAACCGTGCTTCGGTATCCACCTATATCTCGCAGGTGACAGTAAATCACCCGACTTCTACCGGTCTAAGCATGGCTAAGCATATATTCGATCCTAGACCTACACAGGGTTAAAGGTATATATATCTGGACAAGGAATTTATATGCATCAAGTGGTTCCAATCAACTCTTAAAACCTAATGCATCAATCATAAGAACTTGAGTAATATTTTGTAAAATACTGGGAGACTTAGAATGCTCCGGGGCTTGCCTTTCATAAAGGAAGTGGGGCAGTGATCAGGGCACTCTAGAAGCTCCTCTGAGTTCTGCTCCTCTTCTTCGGGAGCTGTGGTTTGAGGATTCTCCTGCTGGTCCCCTTCCTCTCCTTCATCGAACTCCAGCAACGTTATCTCCTCCGTCGATCCTAGATGCATGAGTATGGCATGAGATAGTGCGAATGCATTCATGTTGACAAGTATGGTATCATGGTACATGAAGAATGCATTCTTGTAAGTATTCTTAACAGCATGGTGTTAAAGTAATAACAAGTGTATCATGTTTTACTGAGTATGTGCATATCTCTTCTTAATTACTCAATCAAACACTTTAGCAATTCATGTACTACACTACAAAACAACAGCTACTCGTTTTACTCATAACTAAAGTTATACTTACCCAAATGTGGTGATCTTGGACTTTTTGGAAATCTTATAAAATTGTCTACAACTTTTATTTAATCACCAAAAGCTAATTCACAATTTATCTTAACCAAAACAGACAATCAATCTAGTGCTATCTAGAAATTCCAGAGAGCAAGCATTTCAGGATACTAACTTTACACAGCTATAACTCCTAAACCCTTTGGCCTATTGCTCTGAAGTTTTAACACATGATAAATGAAGAAGTTATCTACAACTTTTTTATTAACCATTCTTACAGCAAACACCATTTTTACTATGCAACATACATAATCACAGAATCTGTCCGAAAGCCCTTTTCACCCGAATTATAAAGCAACGATATTTCTATTGCATATAAACTTTTCAGATCTGACTTCAGCAAGTATACCAACAGTTCAAGGACATCAAATGAACTTAATAAATCATAATGTCCAATTCCAAACTATTTATTTAAATGCCTTTATTATTTTATTTAGATACTTAGGTTAAATAATGAACATATTTTAATTTACATAATAAATTCTCAGAAATTTACAGTGGCTTACTAATGCTACCAATAGCCTACTGTAAAAGTTTCATGCCATTTGACCAAGTAAAACATCCTAGGCAAAAATGACAAGGCATAAAGGCTTAAAATAGCACAAATAGAAAACCCTAGTGAAAAGTGTCAAGCAACAGATTTTATATTTTTCTTAGCATCCATATGGTACTAGGACAACCTCCAACAAATTTCATGAATATTGGATTCATAAATAATTTATAAAAATTCATGCAAGGATCACCTAATTATAAAAGGAAAATCTATAACTACAAATATATACATGCACTGACCCTCAAATTTTTACTAGAGCTTATACTAGTCAAGAACATATCACCACATAAATTTCATAATTTTTGGAGCACAGAACTCTAGATATAAATTAAACAAGTTTACATACATCTAAAAACATATTTCAAGTTTCATTTTAAATCTTCCAGAAATTCTACTACAAATGCTAATATCATATTTTTCATAAATACTACCCTTCCTAAGAAACACTACAAAATTTGGTTCACAAATTTTGGATGTCTATAGCTCAAATTATAAATTTTCAAAAATTGCATCAAAACTGAAATAAATGGACTACCTTTCTTCACTACTATTGCTGACAAGCAGGACCCGCTGTCAGACGACCCCACACGCCAGTGAAACAAGAACAGGGCACGGCGCTGCACAACGCCTACGCGGCCAGAGCTCATCGCCGGTGAGCTCACCGGCGGTAGCGACTACACCTACATGATCTAATCATTCACCCACACCCGGTGGTGGCCTTTGTATGGCTGGAAGGAGCACAGAAGCTCTTCACTGACGGCCATGGAGGACGGCTGCGATGGCGCGGCGAGGCGGGATGATGGCAATACGCCAGAGCCGGCTGTGAAGGCTTGAAATAGGGTTCGGCCAAGTAAATACAAGCTACAGCGAATCTATATCACCGACTAATGTGGCGAGTGGTGGTCGAAGGTGGTGTGGCCGCGTCGACGGAGCTCAGCGGCGAACACCGGTAAGGACCACGCGCGGCATGGAAGCTTACCATGCGTTTTTGGCTAGCAAGGCAGGTGCAGTGGGACTATGCGAGTATGATGGGGCAGCTGTGGTGACGGAGGAGGGGCAAGGGCGACAGTGGGAGTTCAGTGTTGTGGTGGCTGCTGTGAATGGCGAAGGAGGAAGCCAGGGAAAATGAAATGGGAGCGCAGGATGGATCAAGCGGGTGCTGGGGTGATAAAGCCGGCTCTGGCCTGGCTTGGCCACACTAGGCAGGACACCGGTGATGCATGGCTAGCTTATGGCTCCATGCGGCAGCTCTGCTCTAGCGACGGTCGGCCACTAAATCGGTTGATTCAGTTCATTCAGTGCCCCAAAGCCAAGCCTGACGACGTGATTTCACGACGATGAATCAGCTAATCCGTGGCTCCAGCATGCAAGCAACCTAAACAAAAATTGTAAACCTACATACCACCTACAATTCTTTTTAAACAATCAAGACCTAATTCTCCATGGTTAAGAAGTAATGTCATCTCAAAGGTGGCTGCATCAACATTGTCAGTTAAACTGACTTAGCAAAATTTGAGTGTTGCAAATAGTGATTTGATGATTTTTGTGAGCCTAATTCAAGCATGTTAGGAGCTAAACCAATCTATGACCCAAAAATAAAAGTTGTTCCTCTTGCCAAATACTACTACTTTGCTTTAGTGACCACTTCCATGCAAGGTCTCTAGCACATAGTTCAAACTTGGTCAAACATGCTACATTCAAATGATAGTATACATTCAAACTATGGCTTAGTGACCAAATTGCCCCTAACCATGAATACCAAAGTTATTCATAATGATCTTCTAAACATGTTTAAGCTATTTGTAAGGTCACACACTTATTTCATGCATTGGTCCCACATAGGGCTTATCCAGGTCCACCTATAACACCACTTGAGTACTTGATCATAAAAGGTGACCTTCATGAACAAGGTTCCATTTGCTAACCTAAGTGTTTCTAATATGTTTTTGTGACTCATATCATCCAATTACATGTATTCACTCAAGATCATATGAATATACACATGGAAACATGAAATAACAAGCAATGTTGCAAATGTTTCAAACACATGTTTCAATTGTAAAAGCTTAAATATAAATGATTGATGCTCATGCTCATGCAATGCAAGTCAATTTATGCAAGGCTGACACCTAGGGTGTTACAGCCCCTCCCCCTTATAAAAATCTTGTCTCAAGATTTGCAAGACCTACCATTCTTAGAAAAGGCAGGATAAACCTCTCATAAATAATCCTCTCGTTCCCACGTAGCATCTTGTTCACTGTGATTGTTCCACACCACCTTATAGAACTTAATGATCTTACTCCGTGTTACTCTTTCCATCTCTTCTAATACTCAAATTGGCTTTTCTTCATAAGTCAAATCCGATTGAAGCTTCATGTTGGTGGGTGCAATAGCTTCTTTCGGTACACAAAGACATTTCTTCAACTGAGAAACATGAAAGACATCAAATATTACACTCATCTCTGGTAGAAGTGGTAACTTATAAGCGACATTTCCTTTTTGTTCCAAAATCTGGTATGGCCCTACATATCTAGGCGCAAGCTTCTTTTTCATTCCAAATCTCTTCACCCCTTTCATGGGTGATACTTTCAAGTATACATAGTCACCTACTTCAAAAGTCAGTGGTCTTCTTCTTTTTTCAGCATAACTCTTTTGTCTCGATTGAGCCGCCTTCATATGCTGTTGGATAATACGCACTTACTCTTTAGCTTCAGTGACAAAGTCAATACCAAAGTATCTCCTTTCACCGGGCTCAATCCAATTCAATGGAGTTCTACATTTTCTGCCGTACAAGGCTTCAAACAGAGCCATCTTGATGCTTGCTTGATAACTGTTGTTGTAGGAGAACTCAGCTAAAGGTAACCATTTCTCCCATGAACCCTTGGAAGATATAGAGCAAGCTCTTAGCAAATCTTCTAAGATTTGGTTCACTCGCTCTGTCTGTCTGGAAGTCTATGGATGGTATGCCGAACTTCTGATTAGCTTAGTTCCCAAAGCCTGGTGTAAGTGTTCCCAGAAATGAGCTACGAACTATGGTCCTCGGTCTGAGATTATGGTCTTGGGTACTCCATGTAATCTCACAATCTGATAAATGTATAACTCAGCGTACTTCCCCACATGATATGTGGTGCGAACTGGTATAAATGTGCTGACTTGGTGAGACAATCTACAATAACCCATATTGAATCGTGACCTTGCGGTGTCATTGGAAGGCATGTGATAAAGTCCATACTGATTTCTTCCCATTTTCAACCTAGAATAGGCAATGGCTGGAGTAATCCGGCAGATTTCATATGAACAGCTTTTACTCTACTGCAGTTATCGCACCTAGCGACATAGGCTGTGATTTCTTTCTTCATCTTAGTCCACCAAAAACGGGTTTTCAAATCTTGATACATCTTACTACTACCCGGATGGATAGACAATTTGGACGAATGAGCCTCATCTAGAATTTGATTTCTAAGTTCGTGGTCCTTCGGTACCACAAGTCGGTCCTCAAACCATAGCACACCTCTTTCGTCTAATCTGAAGTGCTTGGTTTCTTGCTCTAGCATCTTTCTCTTGATGTGACTTATACCTACATCTATTTGCTATAGCTTTATGATTTTGCTCTCAAGTGAACAACTGATAGTGATATTGTGCAGTACAACAGGATGTAACAAATTGAATCCATCTTCCAATAATGCTTCCATAGTGTTGCAATGAGACTTTTGACTGAGTGCAACTGCTACTACATTAGCTTTTCCCAGATGGTAGTGCACCTCTAAATTGTAGTCCTTAATCAGCTCTAACCATCTTCATTGTCTCATGTTCAGCTCTGGTTGGGTAAAGATATACTTGAGACTTTTGTGGTCAGTATATATATGACATACATTGCCCAACAAATAATGTCTCCATATCTTTAATGCATGAACAACTGCTGCAAGTTCTAAATCATGTGTAGGGTAGTTGACTTCATGCTTTCTCAACTGCTGAGAAGCATATGCAATAACTCTTCCTTCTTGCATAAGCACACACCCCAAACCTATTCCTGATGCATCACAAAATACATCGAAAGGCTTCTTAATGTTGGGTTGTGCTAGAACAGGCGCTGTAGTTAACAGAGTTATGAGGGTGTGAAAAGCTGCTTCATATTCTGGTGTCCATTTATACTTCTCATCTTTCTAAAGTAGTCTAGTCATGGGCTTAGCTATCTTTGAGAAATCTGGAATGAAACGACGATAATATCCTGCTAACCCTAGAAAACTCTAAACTTCATGAACCGAAGTCAGGGCCTTCCAATCCATGACCTATTGTACTTTTGATGGGTCTACAGAGATTCCATCTCTTGATAAGATATGACCTAAGAAAGGTACTTTGCTCAACCAAAATTCACACTTGCTAAATTTTGCATATAGCTTATGCTCCCTTAATCTGGATAGGACAATCCTCAAATGCTCTTCATGGTCTGCCTCATTTTCTAAATAAATCAATATATCATCGATAAACACGACCATGAACTTGTCAAGCTCGGGCATGAATACCGAATTCATTAGGTACATGAAGTAGGTAGGAGCATTTGTTAGTCCAAAAGACATAACCAAATACTCATATAAGCCGTACCTAGTGGAGAAAGCAGTTTTAGGCATATCCTCTGGCCTGGTCTTTATCTGATGATAGCCTGATCTCAAGTCAATCTTGGAGAATACCTTTGCCTTTGCCAACTGATCAAACAAGATGTCGATGCGAGGCAATAGGTATTTGTTCTTGATGGTTACCACATTGAGTGGTCTGTAATCTACACACATTCTTAGTGACTTGTCCTTCTTTTTCACAAACAATGCTAGATAGCCCCATGGAGATGAACTAGGTTGAATAAGACCCTTGTCCAATAGATCCTATAACTGAATCTTAAGTTCTGCTAACTCATTTGGTGGCATTCTATATGGCCTTCTTGAGATAGGTGCCGTACCTGGCACTAACTCAATCTTAAATTCCACATCCCTATCAGGTGGTAAACCTGGTAACTCCTCTGGAAATACATCCGAAAACTCACAAACCATGGGGATATAAAAAAGGGTAGTGGTTTGGATAGCACAAGCTAAATGTTGGAGTTCAAAATTTCAGGAGAGTGGTACTAGAAAAGCATTCCCTCCCTTGGGTTCTCTCAACATAATAGTACGAGTGCTAGTGTCAATGAGAACACCATGATCCTTCATCCAATTTATGCCTATGATTACACTTATTGATAACCCAGGCAATATTATCAAATCTATTGTATACTCCCTCTCTAATATAGAGATGAGCACATTTTTGACTATCTTATTTGTAGAAATAGTAGCCCCTGCTGAACTTATATTGTAACCACCCTTGCTTACTTCAATTATTTTCTGATCATGTCTAGATGCAAATGCTTGACTCATAAAAGAATGAGAAGCTCCCTAATCAAATAAAACAATAGCGGGATGCTTGTTGACAAGAAACATACCAGCCGTGACAACTTCTCCTGCAGGCACTTCCTCAACAGCGGTATAGTGCATGTATCCTGGACGTGCCCTTGTGTTCGCCTGCCTCTAATTGACATTCTTCTTTGGGTGGGGGCATTCCTTGGCCTAATGCCCCACTTAATTGCAGTTAAAATAGGGTTGATTACTCCTAGGTCTGGTGGAGCTTCCCTGACTGCCATTTCCTTTTGGTAAGGCAATAGTGAATGCCTTACGAAACACTTTCTGAGGCCTGCTATTCTAAGCTTTTGGTGGTGGAGGCCTAAACTTGGGTGCAGGTGGATGAAACTATGGCCAAGCTATTATAGGAGCTTTGGACTGTGAAGATCTGGAGGCACCTTCCTCAAATGCCCTCTTGCGACCCTTAGCGGCTGCATGCATGTTATTGTGGTTTTCTTGGGTTAAAGCATCACTAATAAACTCATTGTAAGTGGTGCACTTGGAATTGGCCATGGTCTTCATCAGTTTGGTGCCTAGACCCCGCTTGAAGCTCTCTATCTTCTTCTCCTCGGTATCCACAAAACCTGGAGCATACCTAGACAGATTGTTGAATGCGTGCATATATTCTATGAGGGTCTTTGTCCCTTGAGTGAGCCTCATAAATTTAGCCGCTTTCATGTGCATTAGGCCTGGGGGAATATGATGTCCCCGAAAAGCCAACTTGAACTGCTCCCATGTTACTCGTGCATTAGTAGGTAGAGAGGACAAGAAATGTGTCCACCAAATCCCTGCTGGTCCCTACAACTAGTGGGAAGCATACTCAGCCTTCAGATGCTCGATGACCCTTAACAGATGAAACTTCTGCTCAATAGTGTTGAGCCACTCATCCGCCTGTAGTGGTTCCTCTGCCACCTTGAAGATAGGAGGCATTGTATCCAGAAATTCCTTGAATGTATTGTGCTGATTTGGCTCGGGCCCTTGTTGCTGTGGGTGGCCATGAGCTGTGTTCTGTGCGATGAGGCACAGAGCTTCCTCCATTGTCCTTTGGCTCCCCAAGAATTGGGAAAAGAACTCCTGAGCAAACGACAGTGGCGGTGGTGGTAAGTCACCGTCATTGCCATCATGGCTGCTACTAGCTCCTGCACGAGTGCAAGTCATCTGCGAAGTTGCAACAATAAGCAATTATTGGTTGATGTCAAAAGATTGCAGATGAATTTATAATCATGCCAAACTAAAATTACTGGAGACAATCTCAAATTTATACAATAAAAACAGAGGCATAATAATTCATTCTCACAACATGACACCACCAATTTGATCATTTATTGGACTCATAGCACGTTAATATTCAAATCATGATCTCTGATAATTCAACTAGAATTTGCATTAGCATTTAACCAAATGTGCGATAGTCATGCAAATAACAATATTACATGATAGTCCAATTACCAATACCAAATTCAAACTATAGGTCCATTACATAACCAGTGATGATACATCTTGCACTTTTACTAAGTACTAAGCGATCTAATCCTCATCATGATCACTATCGAGGTCAGAGATAGGATCATCTCCTTCCTCAGGCTCCACCTCTTCCTCTTCCTCATCCTCATCATCATCTTCTTCCATATTTGGATCATCTTCTTCCCCATCCAAGATTGGGTTCAGCTGGTTGTTCAAATAGTGCACTTCATGCTAAAGGTTCATCACTTGGAGTTGAGCCTATGCAAGCTACTGACGTAAGCCCCTTTCGACATGGTTCTGGGCGTTACTCATGTCGCGGTGCCTATCTCGTTCTATCCTTATTGTAGCGACATGGTTTTCTACTGCATCTCGCTAGTGTCTAGCTATGGACACCTCAGCATGGGCAGTCTCCAACTGCTCCCATAGTCCTACAAGCAATGCTTGATCATTAGCTCTTGCTTCTTGGGCTGCTGCTCTCTATTGATCCACTTGCTCCATTTGGGCATGGAGAGTGCCCAAAGCTACATAGGCTTGGTCAGATTCCCATTGGGATTTACTTGTGGCTTTCTTTTGCTTATGCACACACTTCTTGAGCTTATGCTATGTGGCTTCAGCTCTCATGAGCTTGTCCATGCAAGTGGTGTATGATTCCTGCCAGAAATCTCTGGTGTCCTGGCGTGCACAAAATATCTTCATTACCACAAACATGGCACTCATAGCAGGACTAGAGCTGTTTGCTCGCTCATCCCAATCTCTGATCAATGCATTTTGGTTACGTTGTTCCCATATTGAGGGTGGATGGATCCACCCAAGGAAACATACTCGCTGCACTGTCAGTAAGTGCATCTCCATGCTGCTGGTAGATTTGACTCAAAACCTCAAAGGCCACAACTTGGGCAGCCTCCCAAGGAGTTTTCCCTTTCGATTCTGCCTTCCACTCCTGCCAGAAGGGCGGTTGTGTGCGAGCTGGTATAGTTAGCCGCACCTCGTAGCATGGTTGTCCCTCCAAGTACTCTTCAATCCAATGATAAAGGGGCGGTTCATGGTACCCCGTGAAGTGCAAAACTCTCCACAATAGGGTAGGCGTTCCGAAAACCATTAGGAAATTCTCACATCCAACTGGTGCTGCCATCTGTACCATCAACATGTACACTTTTGTGAGGCAAGGCCATAATGGATAAGAGTTATATAACCGAGTAAGAAATTTATAAGGGGAGGAACAATGTAATTATTTGAATGATAAATATCATGATGCATGCATGTTCCGTACATCCTCACAAACTTAGGAAAATTTTATTACTAATGGTAGACCCGGTGGCATACATACGTTCTCTCATATATAGCGTAACTAGTCGAGCTACATGTTTCGTTGTTAGTGTACCTGCATAAAAGTTTCATTTTAGCCCAAACCCATAATTAAATATGTAGAATGTAATTCTAAACACTTCCATATATGTATACCCATACATATACTTCCGTATCAAAGCTACCCGATAACAGTTTATACCCACAATTAAATACGCACCACATACACATGCAAGAATGTATACATAGCCGTACCAAAACTAACTCTCCCCGACCGCATGCTCACATCTTGCGGTCATGCCACTCATCAACTTACCTTGGCATAGAGGCATTTGATCCATACATTACCATTCAAATGAATGGCATCGATACAATAGCATGTTGTATGGACGACGAAAGTAAAACCCCCATGTTAGTACTTAAATAGCCACCTAATAGTCCTTAATTTGGGCATAAGGAAAGTGATCACTGGCACACTTTAGGTTTCAAATACCTAGTTATATAGCTATCAGTTGCTAGAAAGGGTTTTGGAAAACAAAAACTTTTGTTTTGAATACACATGTGACAATTAATGTTGAATCTTGCTCTGATGCCAGCTGTCGCAGAACTGACCAATTTATAAGAGTACAAGTATAATGGCAGCTCGCGAGCGGTCACACTGTCATACTTGAAGCCATATAAACCTGGTAGTCCATCGAGTACCATGATGGGTCTCGATAAATGATTTACAACAACCAATATCATACATGATTCAACATACATGTCACATATTACATAAAGTTCACAGATACATTTCCATCATCAGAGTATGAAACAAAGTTATTACAAACCAAGTTTAATGGATAAAAGCGGAAGCAAATTAAGTTTGAAAGTAAAGTTTCCAACATAGTTTAATATAGTGCCGACATACGATCACAGTCCACAAAAGCATGTAGAAGGGTTAATAAAGAAGCCTGCCCAAGGCTTACTCCTCATCCACAGCGGGATAGAAGCAACTCTTGCAATAACCATGATACACAGTGCCATCTGCAACAATGGGAAATAAAACATTGAGTATAGGAAGGTACTCAGCTTGGCTTACCCATCAAAAACTAGAAATAAAATGACTCCAAGGATCATGCAAGGTTGTATAAGTGGATGTAGCTTGACAATATTTTGCATAAAAAGCAATTAACTAGATTATACCATTATAATTCTGTTATCAAGTTAATTATGACTATCCATCTCTAAATTAGCAACTATCATGTGCCAAACATGTGGTATATCATTTTAATAGCATACAATAGTAACCATAGAAGGTATTGTAATTCCATATTCATTCAAACCATCATGTTCCATAACACAGTTACTACGATGGTGGAGCTAGCTAAGTTTCTCACAATCCGGGAGAGACAGCGATACGAATCGATTTCAACCAGCTAGGAATTTATTCCTAACATAAACCCAGGCAGACCCAATCAACGGTCACCGTAGGTTACCTTTGGTACAACTCAGGTCCACATTTCACGGGTTCATACCGTGCTGCACAATCGGGGACACCAAATGCCAGCACATTCAGGCCTAGCCTGCCCTTAGGCTCAGTCTGGCTCCCTGCAAGGAATGCACAATAGAATAGGGCCCGGCCTAAGTTGAGCTACTCGGCTTTGCGGTCGGAACGAGTTATCCGGCTAGCTAAGTGATAGGCATGCATTCAATCTTGTCAGAAGTTCCAACAACGGTACGGTCCTTGATCGGCATAGACGGAATCTCATGAGTCAACCTATACATAGACTCCGCTCGGCCTCGATTTATATTACCCCATGGTTCTTTTCCACGATAGCAAATATAGCCAACCATGCTTCGATATCCACCTATATCTCGCAGGTGATGGGAAATCACCCGACTTCTACCGGTCTAAGCATGGCTAAGCATATATTCAATCCTGGACCTACACAGGGTTAAAGGTGTATATATCTAGACAAGGAATTTATATGCATCAAGTGGTTCCAATCAACTCTTATAACCTAATGCATCAATCATAAGAACTTGAGTAATATTTTGTAAAATACTAGGAGACTTAGAATGCTCCGGGGCTTGCCTTTCAGAAAGGAAGTGGGGCGGTGATCAGGGCACTTTGGAAGCTCCTCTGGGTTCTACTCCTCTTCTTTGGGAGCTGCGGCTTGAGGATTCTCCTGCTGGTCCCCTTCCTCTCCTTCGTCGAACTCCAGCAACGTTATCTCCTCCGTCAATCCTAGATGCATGAGTATGGCATGAGATAGTGCGAATGCATTCATGTTGACAAGTATGGTATGATGGTACATGAAGAATGCATTCTTGTAAGTATTCTTAATAGCATGGTGTTAAAGTAATAACAAGTGTATCATGTTTTACTGAGTATGTGCATATCTCTTCTTAATTACTCAATCAAACACTTTAGCAATTCATGTACTACACTACAAAACAGCAGCTACTCATTTTACTCATAACTGATGTTCTGCTTATCCAAATGTGGTAATCTTGGACTTTATGGAAAGATTATACAATTGTCTACAACTTTTATTTAATCACCAAAAGCTAATTCACAGTTTATCTTAACCAAAACAGACAATCAATCCAGTGCTGTCCAGAAATTCTAGAGAGCAAGCATTTTGGGATACTAACTTTAAACAGCTATAACTCCTAAACCCTTTGGCCTATTGCTCTGAAATTTTAACACAAGATAAATGAAGAATTTATCTACAACTTTTTTATTAACCATTCTTACAGCAAACACCATTTTTACTATGCAACATACCTAATCACAGAATATGTCCGAAAACCCTTTTCACCCGAATTATAAAGCAATGATATTTCTATTGCATATAAACTTTCTACATCTGACTTCAGCAAGTATACCAACAGTTCAAGGACAACAAATGAACTTAAGAAATCATAATGTCCAATTCCAAACTATTTATTTAAATGCCTTTATTATTTTATTTAGATACTTAGGTTAAATAATGAACATATACTAAATGTACATAATAAATTCTCAGAAATTTACAGTGGCTTACTAGTGCTACTAATAGACTACTGTAAATGTCTCATGCCATTTGACCGAGTAAAACATCCTAGGCAAAAATGACAAGGCATAAAGGCTTAAAATAGCATAAATAGAAAACCCTAGTGAAAAGTATCAAGGAACAGATTTTATATTTTTTTTAGCATCCACATGGTACTAGGACAACCTCCAATAAATTTTATGAATATTGGATTCATAAATAATTTATAAAAATTCATGCAAGGATCACCTAATTATAAAAGGAAAATCTATAACTACAAATATATACATGCACTGACCCTCAAATTTTTACTAGAGCTTATACTAGTCAAGAACAGATCACCACATAAATTTCATAATTTTTAGAGCACAGGAACTCTAGATATAAATTAAACAAGTTTACATACATCTAAAAACACATTTCAAGTTTCATTTTAAATCTTCTAGAAATTCTACTACAAATGTGAACATCATATTTTTCATAAATACTACACTTCCTAAGGAACACTACAAAATTTGGTTCACAAATTTTGGATGTCTATAGCTCAAATTATAAATTTTCAAAGATTGCATCAAAACTGAAATAAATGGACTAGCTTTCTTCACTACTGTCGCTGACAGGCGGGACCCGCTGTTAGATGGCCCCACACGCCAGTGAAACAAGAACAGGGCACGGCGCTGCACAATGCCTGTGTGGCTAGAGCTCATCGCTGGTGAGCTCGCCGGCAGTAGCGACTACACCTACATGATCTACTCATTCACCCGCATCCGGTGGTGGCCTTTGTATGGCTAGAAGGAGCATAGAAGCTCTTCACCGATGGCCATGGCGGACAGCTGCGATGGCACGGTGAGGTGGGATGATGGCAATACGCCGGAGCTGGCTATGAAGGCTCGAAATAAGATTTGGCCAAGTAAATACAAGCTACGATGAATCTATATCACCGACTAATGCAGCGAGTGGCGGTCGGAGGCGGTGTGGCCGCGTCGACGGAGCTCGGCGGCGGACACCGGTAAGGACCGCGCACGGCACGGAAGCTTACCATGCGTTTTTGGCTAGCAAGGCAGGTGCGGTGGGACTGTACAAGTATGACAGGGCGGCTGTGGTGATGGAGGAGCGGCTAGGGCGAGCTAGAGCCAGCAAGGGCGACGGCGAGAGTTCGGTGCTGCGGCGGCTGCTGCGAATGGCGAAGGAGGAAGCCGGGGAAAACGAAATGGGAGCATGGGATGGATTGGGCAGGTGCTGGGGTGATAAAGCCAGCTCTGGCCTAGCTTGGCCACGCTGGGCAGGGCGCCGGCGACGCACGGCTAGCTTCTGGCTCCACGCGGCTGTTACAAATAGTGATTTGATGATTTTTGTGAGCCTAATTCAAGCATGTTAGGAGCTAAACTAGTCTATGACCCAAAAATAAAAGTTGTTCCTCTTGCCAAATACTACAACTTTGCTTTAGTGACCACTTCCATGCAAGGTCTCTAGCACATAGTTCAAACTTGGTCAAATATGCTACATTCAAATGATAGTATACATTCAAACTATGGCTTAGTGACCAAATTGCCCCTAACCATGAATACCAAAGTTATTCATAATGATCTTCTAAACATATTTAAGCTATTTGTAAGGTCACACACTCATTTCATGCATTGGTCCCACATAGGGCATATCCAGGTCAACACCTATAACACCACTTGAGTACTTGATCATGAAAGGTGACCTTCATGAACAAGGTTCCATTTGCTAACCTAAATGTTGCTAATATGTTTTTGTGACTCATATCAACCAATTACATGTATTCACTCATGATCATATGCATATACACATGGAAACATGAAATAACAAGCAATGTTGCAAATGTTTCAAACACATGTTTCAATTGTAAAAGCTTAAATATGAATGCTTGATGCTCATGCTCATGCAATGCAAGTCAATTTATGCAAGCCTAACACCTAGGGTGTTACAGGCATAGCACTAGAAGTAGGACCAAGTGGACATATAGGCGATGTATAAGTTAAAGCATAACAAGGTTCATCATGATCGGCAAGAACAGATTTAAGAGCAAATAAAACTTCTTTCATGTTACTTGATGGTTCATTTGTTGGTTTGCTAAAGTATTTATCATGGCCTTTCTTTTTCTTTTCAGCAAGTTCCTTTTCATATTTTCACAATTTCAGCAGGAGTTAAAGGAAGTAAAGCAATGGTCTTTCCCTTAAATATAAAAGTATATCTATTTTGCCTAACATGATGTAGAGCATTATTATCATATTGCCAAGGGCGGCCTAACAAAAGTGAATAAGCTTCCATAGGCATGACATCAAAATTAGCATAATCATGGTATGATCCGATAGAAAAATACACACGAGTAGATTGTGTTACCTTTGCCTTACCACTATTGTTGAACCACTGAACATGGTACGAATGTGGAAGAGCACATGTAGATAAACCAAGGGTCTTGACAAGCTCAGAACTTACCAAGTTATTGCTGCTCCCTCCATCAATTATAGCACAAACATAGAAATTATTGATAATGAGAAACATTTGAAACAAATTGTGGCATTGTAGCTTGTCTACTGGCTCAACTTGTGTACTCAAAACACGTTGGACAAGGATTGATTTGTAGTTTGCAGTGTATGTCACACTATCAATTACCTCATCAGGATCTTCAGCACTATCCGCAATTTTATCAGCATAAAGATCAGTTGCAAGTGCAAATTCATTCTCTTCATCACTAGCACTAGCATACCCACCATCATTAGTAGTAATATATATGTGTTTGCTAGGGCATTCTTTAGCATTATATCCCATGCCATTACAGCGGTGGCAAACAATTTTAGAAGAGCTACTAGAGGAAGGTGTAGCAGATCCACTAGAAGGTGTGATAGAAGAACTCTTCTTTATAAGCGCTGGTGGTGTCTGCACATCAGAAAATTTACTCACCTTGGTTGGACAAGAAGGAGTGGACGAAGTCATGGAACGCCTAGGTTGTCATCCCTGTACTTCCCTTTTAGCTCTAAGAGCATAATGATATAATTGGGAAAATCTAGTCTATTCTTTATAGTCAAGAACATCCTGTATTTCATGACGCAAACCTCTAAAAAATCTAGAACACTTATCCATTTCATCCTCTTGTATGTTACTATGTGCTAGACCAATTAAAAGCTCCTGATAATATTCCTCAACAGTCTTACTACCTTGATTTAAACGTTGTAGTTTTAATCGTAGATCACGCTGATAGTATGGAGGAACAAATCTCAATTTCATTTGTCATTTAAGTACAGTCCAGGTTTGAGGTATTTGAGCATTAGCATTAACATTATTGCAAATATCATTCCACTAGAAAAGCGCAAAACTAGTAACCTCACTAGTAGCAAGTCTAACTCTATAATCTTCAGGGACTTGATGGAAGCTAAATTTTTTATCTACAGCCATCTCCCAATCTAAATATGCTTCAGGATCAGCAGAACCAGAAAAAGGAGGTATCATAAACTTGCTTTTAGAGAAAGGATCATTATTACCTTGGTTATTACCTCCCATACCGTGTCGGTTAAAGTTCAACCAATTACGGTTACGTGCATCCTTAGCACGTCATTGAGCTTCGGCTTCAGCCTCCATGTTGCCATCATCCTCCTTAGAGAGATCATCATCTTCTTCATCAGGACATGGTCTAGGATGTCATTGTTCAACATCTTCAATCCTCTTGCCAAGTTGGTGATTTGTTGAAGGGTCTCATTGAACTTGTCATCAAGAACAACACGAAGCTCATTCTTAGAAACACAGTCATTGAAATCTGTTGGTGTGTCCCCATTTCCTTTGCCGTTGTCTTTCACTTTTCTTGACATGGTTAGTAGAAAGAAGAAGACAACATAAATAGTATTATCCCTACCAACTACTTAGGTTGTGGACAAGGAAAAATAAGGCACTTAACTCTCAAGCGTCTTACCACGGTCTTACAAGTGTTCTTACTAAAGCAATAGGCAGTGCAATCGATCGGTGACTGTGATACCGTTGTAGCTTGAGTGTAACAATTGCAAGGCAAACCTATACTTAGTTAGAAGAAAGTGGAGCTTAGATAGGCACAATATAGTAGCAAGGAATAGCAAAATTTGCAACTGAATAGCAAAGCTGAATAAGTATCCCAAGTACTTATCTTAGTTGCTGGCCTACTCACGTTCCAAGTACCAGATGTATTAAGTGATGTGAATAGCAGGAATATGATAAGGAACAAGGCAGAAATCAGCACACGCAAACACAGCTCAAATGGCGCTCTCTATGTGCTCCTCTAGATATTGTTCCACTTTTGCTCCTCTCTTTTTTCTCTATTTTTGGGCTGTCGTTGTTTTTTTGGGATTCTTTAACTTTTTCTTTTTATTTTTTTGATATTTTTTCTTCACTTAGGAGCATAAAAGAAGGAACCACAGAAAATATGAGCTTAAATAAGTGAAAGGCGTGGCCTGTGGAAATTTCAGAAGACGTGCTCAAAATCAACAAAAAGCTTGTGACCACAAAAAGAGGATCTTGTGACTAGTTTTTGACCAAAATAAAAATCTCCGACCCAACAAGATGGAGTTGGGTGGATCCAAAAAAAATTTCTGTTTGATTTTGATATATGGAACGTCGAAATCGGAGTTCGTATGCGAAAACTAGACCAGTTTTATGAACTAACTCCGAATTAGAAGACAAAATGAGAACAATGCGCGCAAAATTGGTCACGGCAGCAAGGATTTGATGGAAACAGTGAAGACAAGTATAACAAATTAGATGGCGTAGACTAGGGTTTGATGGATATAAAGGAAACATGGTAAGACTTGAAGGTGTTCACGAATTATGATGAAAAACAAAGGAAAAAAACACAAACTGGACTAAAAACAATCTAAAACCAGCAACTAGAGCTTGACCTAGGGCACAAACTCAACCACATGACACAGAGACGAAATTGCTTGGCACAACCAGGCTATATGATAGGGAATATGTGGCGGTGTTTCTTTTTGGCTTTTTGTGGACTATATGTAATGCAAAAACAGTAACAATCTAAAGGGAAAAACAAAGTTATACCTAACGGCAACAAGGTCTCTGATACCACTTGATGTAGACTAGGCCCGATCCTCTTAAAGGTATGATAGTGTCGATTAGTGAAGACTCGACGTTCATGATCTAGGCTTCGAACCAAGACTGATTCGGACCCCCACAACCATTACACCACTGCTCCATTGGTTATCAACCACGCGAACGCGATTGACCTCGCCGAGAAGGCTTTCCTATAAGCGAATCGAGAACACAAGCAAGAACGGGATGAACGCAATCTGAAATTGCAAATAAATATGAGGCTTATGATAACAAGGAGTTCAAGTCTTTATTCGAAAGGACTAATCGTCATAGGCGAACAAGATCAAGAACTGGGGCCCTAGTTCACAACAAGTAGCCTTGGCGGCACAGTTGTAGCAAAACAATGTCTATTTCACGAGGAAATCAAGAACTAAACAAAACTCAAACCCTAATTAGAGTGACGGCTGCTTTTTATAGAGTATTTGGCGTCACCCCCTAATGGGCCCAAACACGATACACGGTCCAACAGACCAAAAGATGATGTCGTAGCTCCCTAGCAGATTCTAGATGCTAACTTGTTTCAATGATTCTCATTGATTCCGAAGGTATTTTGACGTGAGACCACTTGTACTAGCTTCCTTATCAAATTAGCTTTCCAACCATATGCGGATCATCTAAAACGGAGTCCGAATGTGTCCTAGGTGATCAGTTTAAGGCAGACTAGTCCTAGAACCTGAGATGGGCTCCAACTTCAGTTGGACTGGGCCTCCACCCTGAGAAAGATGAATTAGACACCCATGCTGGTCCTCCACCTCTCCTTGGCTTGTATGTGATGAAGAAGTGATGTCCTCATCATCCTCCCTTTCTTGAATTGAAGTCGTCCTCGACTGAAGTAGATCGTCTCCTCCATTGGATGACAGCAACGATGGCTCCGGAAGAATACGTTCATCTTGGCACCCAATCCTTCGCAAAGGCGGCTGCCATGGTGGCTTCCCTACTGGGAATTCATCCTCCTCCTACAAAAGGTTAGTACCAACAAGAGGAATAGCACTAAAAGCAGGACCAAGTGGACATATAGGCGATGTACAAGTTAAAGCATAACAAGGTTAATCATGATCAGCAAGAACAGATTTAAGAGCAAATAAAACTTCTTTTATGTTACTTGATGGTTCATTTGTTGGTTTGCTAAAGTCTTTATCATGACCTTTCTTTTTCTTTTCAGCAAGTTCATTTTCATATTGCACAATTTCAGCAGGAATTAAAGGAAGTAAATCAATGGTCTTTCCCTTAAATATAAAAGTATATTTATTTTGCCTACCATGATATAAAGCATTATTAACATATTGCCAAGGGCGGCCTAACAAAAGTGAACAAGCTTGCATAGGCACAACATCAAAATCAGCATAATCATGGTATGATCCGATAGAAAAATGCACATGAGCAGATTGTGTTACCTTTGCCTTACCACTATTGTTGAACCACTGAACATGGTATGAATGTGGAAGAGCACGTGTAGATAAACCAAGGGTCTTGACAAGCTCAGAACTTACCAAGTTAGTGCTACTCCCTCCATCAATTATAGCATGAACATGGAAATTATTGACAATGAGGAACATTTGAAACAAATTGTGGCGTTGTAGCTTGTCTACTGGCTCAACTTATGTACTCAAAACACGCTGGACAAGGATTGATTTGTAGTTTGTAGTGCATGTCACACTATCAATTACCTCATCAGGATCTTCAGCACTATCCACAAATTTATCTGCATAAAGATCAGTTGCAAGTGCAAATTCATTCTCTTCATCACTAGCAGTAGCATACCCTCCATCATCAGTAGCAATATATGTGCGTTTGCTAGGGCATTCTTTAGCAATATGTCCCATGCCCTTGCAGCGGTGGCAAACAATTTTAGAAGAGCTGCTAGAGGAAGGTGTAGCAGATCCACTAGAAGGTGTGATAGAAGAACTCTTCTTTACAAGAGCTGGTGTTGTCTGCACATTAGAAAATTTACTCACCTTGGTTGGACGTGAAGGAGTGGACGGAGTCATGGAATGCCTAGGTTGTCATCCCTATACTTCCCTTTTAGCTTTGAGAGCATAATGATATAATTGGGAAAATCTAGTCCATTCTTTATAGTCAAGAACATCCTATATTTCACGAAGCAAAGCTCCAACAAATCTAGAACACTTATCCATTTCATCATGTTATATGTTACTATGTGCTAGACCAATTAAAAGCTCCTAATAATATTTCTCAACAGTCTTACTACCTTGACTTAAACATTGCAGTTTTAATCGCAGATCACACTGATAGTATGGAGGAACAAATCTTGATTTCATTCGTCATTTAAGTACAGTCCAAGTTTTAGTTATTTGAGCATTAGCATTAACATTATTGCAAATATCATTCCACCAGAAAAGAGCGAAACTAGTAAACCCACTAGTAACAAGTCTAACTCTATAATCTTTAGGGACTTGATGGAAGCTAAATTTTTTATCTATAGCCATCTCCCAATCCAAATATGCTTCAGGATTAGTAGAACTAGAAAAAGGAGGTATCTTAAACTTGGTTTTAGAGAAAGGATCATTATTACCTTGGTTATTACCTCCCATACCGCGTTAGTTAAAGTTCAACCGATTACGATTACGTGCATCCTTAGCACGACATTGAGCTTCGGCTTTAGCCTCTGTGTCAACATCATCCTCCTCAGAGAGATCATCATCTTCTTCATCAGGACGTGGTCCAAGATGTCATTGTTCAACATCTTCAATCCTCTTGGCCAAGTTGTTGATTTGTTGAAGGATCTCATTGAACTTGTCATCAAGAACGACACGAAGCTCATTCTTAGAAACACAGTCATTGAAATCTATAGGTGTGTCCCTGTTTCCTGTGCCGCTGCCTTCTGCTTTTCCTGACATGGTTAGTAGAAAGAAGAAGACAACACAAATAGTATTATCCCTACCAACTACTTAGGTTGTGGACAAGGAAAAACAAGGCACTTAACTCTCAAGCATCTTACCACGGTCTTACAAGTGTTCTTACCAAAGCAACAGGCGGTGCAATCGGTCGGTGACTGGGATACCATTGTAGCTTGAGTGTAATAGTTGCAAGGCAAACCTGTACTTGGTTAGAAGAAAGTGGAGCTTAGACAGGCACAATATAATAGCAAGGAATAGCAATATTCGCAACTGAATAGCAAAGCTGAATAAGTATCCCAAGTACTTGTCTTAGTTGCTGGCCTACTCATGTTCTAAGTACCAGATGTATTAAGTGATGTGAACAGCAGGAATATGATTAGGAATAAGGCAGAAATCAGCACACGCAAACAGCTCAAATGGCGCTCCTCTAGATATTGTTCCACTTTTGCCCCTCTCTTTTTTCTCTATTTTTGGGCTGTCGTTGTTTTTTTGGGATTCTTTGACTTTTTCTTTTTATTTTTTTATATTTTTCTTCACTTAGGAGCACAAAATAAGTAACCACAGAAAATATGAGCTTAAATAAGTGAAAGGCGTGGCCTGTGGAAATTTTAGAAGACGTGCTCAAAATCGACAAAAAGCTTGTGACCAAGAAAAGAAGATCTTGTGACCAGTTTTGACCAAAATAAAAATCTCTGACCCAACAAGATAGGGATGGATGGATCCAAAAAAATTTTCTGATCGATTTTGATATATGGAACATCGAAATCCGAGTTCATATGCGAAAACTAGACCAGTTTTACGAACTAACTCCGAATTAGAATACAAAACGGGAAGAATGCGCGCAAAATTAGTCACGACAGCAAGGATTTGATGGAAACAGTGAAGACAAGTATAACAAATTAGATCGCGTGGACTAGGGTTTGATGGATATAAAGGAAACACGGCAAGACTTGAAGGTGTTCACGGATTATGATGAAAAACAAAGGAAAAAAATACAAACTGGACTAAAAATGATCTAAAACCGGCAACCAGAGCTTGACCTAGGGCACAAACTCAACCACGTGGCACAGAGATGAAATTGCATGGCACGAGGCTATAGGACAGGGAATATGTGGCGGTGTATATTTTTTTTAGATTTTTGTGGACTATAGGTAATGCAAAAACAATAACAATCTAAAGGGGAAAACAAAGTTATACCTAACGGGCAACAAGGTCTCTGATACCACTTGATGTAGACTAGGCCTAATCTTTCAAAAGGTATGATAGCGTCGATTGGTGGAAACTCGATGTTCATGATCTAGGCTTCGAACCAAGACTATTTTGGACCCCCACAACCGTTACACCACTGTTCCGTTGGTTATCAACCATGCGAACACGATTGACCTCGCCGAGAAGACTTTCCTGCAAGCGAATCGAGAACACAAGCAAGAATGGGATGAACGCAATCTAAAATTGCAAATAAATATGAGGCTTATGATAACAAGGAGTTCAAGTCTTTATTCGAAAGGACTAATCACCATAGGCGAACAAGATCAAGAACTGGGGCCCTGGTTCACAGCAAGCAGCCTTGGCGGCACAGTTGCAGCAAAACGATGTCTGTTTCACAAGGAAATCAAGAACTAAACAAAACCCAAACCCTAAGGAGAGTGACGGCTGCTATTTATAGAGTCTTGGGTATCACCCCCCTTAACACGACCCCTAATGGACCTAAACACGATACACGGTCCAACGGACCAAAAGACAATGTCGTAGCACCCTGGCAGATTCTGGATGCTGACTTGTTTCGACAATTCCTATTGATTCCAATGGTATTTTGATGTGAGACCACTTGGCTGGCTTCCTTATCAAATTAGCTTTCCAACCATATGTGGATCATCGAAAACGGAGGCTAGATACATCTTGGGTGACCAGTTTAAGGTAGACTGGTCCTGGAACCCGAGATGGGCTCTAACTTCAGTTGGACTGGGCCTCCACCATGAGAAAGATGAATTGGACACCCATGCTGGTCCTTCTCCTCTTCTTGGCTTGTATGTGATGAAGAAGTGATGTCCTCATCATCCTCCCTTTCTTGAATTGAAGTCATCCTCGACTGAAGTAGATCATCTCCTCCATTAGATGACAGCAACGATCGTCATCCCTGTACTTCCCTTTTAGCTCTAAGAGCATAATGATATAATTGGGAAAATCTAGTCTATTCTTTATAGTCAAGAACATCATATATTTCATGACGCAAACCTCTAAAAAATCTAGAACACTTATCCATTTCATCCTCTTGTATGTTACTATGTGCTAGACCAAATAAAAGCTCTTAATAATATTCCTCAATAGTCTTACTACCTTTATTTAAACATTGCAATTTTAATCACAGATCACGCTGATAGTATGGAGGAACAAATCTTGATTTCATTCGTCATTTAAGTACAGTCTAGGTTTGAGGTATTTGAGCATTAGCATTAGCATTAACATTATTGCAAATATTATTCCACCAGAAAAGAGCAAAACTAGTATACTCACTAGTAGCAAGTCTAACTCTATAATCTTTAGGGACTTGATGGGAGCTAAATTTTTGATCTACAGCCATCTCCCAATCTAAATATGCTTTAGGATCAGCAGAACCAGAAAAAGGAGGTATCTTAAACTTGGTTTTAGAGAAAGGATCATTATTACCTTGGTTATTACCTCCCATACCATGTCGGTTAAAGTTCAACCGATTACAGTTACGTGCATCCTGTTGATGCAAAAGTGGATCTGCAAACACAAAGGGCTAATACCCGAATTGATATCCAAAGCGTGCCAGTCGATTTGACCTGTTAATCGACAAGGATGAAGATATGAGCACTTTGGTCCTGACAACAACGATACGCCCGGAAGTCACGGCCAAGAGGTACTCACACGGAACTCGAGAATCGCCGAAGGTCGCACTGAAGCTATGCAACTCGCCGAATCAATGAGAACTCGTAAAAAGGAAAAATATGCAAATTGATGAAGTCGCCGAAAAGTAAGTAGATGCAAATAGGAGTAAAAATTGGTTTTGATACTGATTGATTGATTATTACATTGCCCCTCAATCTATATTTATACCCTGATCTAAAGAGACAACCAAATACAACTAGGACACCAAGTCCATATCTAAGGAAACACGTGACTCTTACATGAATCATACTCTAACAAATATAGAAAAGGAAATCAACTCCTATCTATTTCCCTGTCCGCCTCAATTACGATGGAAATCTCACTGACCTCCTTTCCATCGGCATACTTCCTGTTTCATCGGCAGTAGTCTTCAAGCCTTCCTTCATCGGCATCGACAATAACATCTCCAACCTTATCAGCAACGCCCGAGTCTAAATCAACCTTTCCATCGATCACCACCATTCATCGGCAACCATCTTTACAAGCTGATTTTCATCGGCTGTCAGCGTATACAGTAACTTTCCTCCTGCCGATTAGCCCACTCTGATCATTTTGACACGTGCAAAAAACAGTGTCAACACATGCCCCCCAATTTCGGAGTATAAAACCATTAATGCTCTAAAATTTACTCTAGATAACGTTTGCCTTCGCCCAATTACCGTAACTCATCCTTCAAGCCAAAACTTGATCTGTTATCAAATCTAATCAAATCTAATCCTGATTCACGCACCTCAGTAAATATCGCACAATTGCCAACCACTCTTGCCCTGATTATGGTTAAGATACCGAAACAATAATCCATCGGCAAGATCCTAACATAATAATGCCGCCATTTTCAGAATTAAAATATCCTATACTGAGATCTCTTCCAAGTCATGATTACTTGCCATCAAATCATCTATACAATCCCTTGATTATCGTGCGAACAGTTACCATATCCATCTAAACCACCTTGACCTACATGTGCGCGGCATAGAGATAAGTCCAGAATACCCCTACTCCAAGTGGCTTATAAATAGATTTCTCCGGAATGCTCGTCTTCTACCCTCAGACTCCAATCTTTGACATTCTCTCTTTCCGGCGGCGACTCCGACGAACAACTGCGTGACCTCAACCAACAAGAACTTTTCTCCAGCGTCAACCTCGAGTCTCCGGCTTGTGCCCCCATCTACCTCAAAATAATGGCAATCAACTTCGATGTCCCTGTGGTTCGTTCCACTTCTATTACCTTTTACCTCGATTCCTCTAGTCTTTGCGAGTTCATACAGTTGGTAATTTTTTCTCTTTTCTTTTGTTCTTCGGATCCTCTAAACTTAGGAACTGCGCAACAAATTAGTTATTCCAACTGATCAGCCGCATGTCCAATGCCTAGGACCAATGGGCAACCCAGATCCAACTGATCTGATTAATGCAGAGGTTAACAGAATCCCTTTTAGAGCCCAAAATTTCTCTCTGAATTTATGGAAAGATACATTCCGATCTTGGCCCAAAACCACCAAAGGGTGGAAAGACTGGTACTTGAGGGTCAATAGGTCGATGCAAGTATACTGGGCAGAACGGAAGCTAGACCAATGCATTAGGCTATCCATTGCCGATATGCAAAAGAACGAGTCAATGATGATTGCAGCTGCTTACTTCTGGTCAGACACAACAAACACTTTTATGTTTGGACATGGCCCAGCTACTCCCACACTTGCCGATGTCTACATGCTCACTGGCTTGGACATTTCAATCGCCAATGAAGGCTCCATCTATGGTAGAAAATCTGAATATAGGGTGAATACCCGCAACATCGGCGGTTGGACGGGATACATTCAAGAATGCCAGAGAACCGGGATAGTTAACCAGAGGGAACATGCCACATTCTTGAATATGTGGCTAGAAAAATTTATCTTCTGTGGTCGATCAGTAGGACCAACCAACGTCTTCCTCCCCGCGGCTGAACTCTTGGCTAATGGTGTAAGGTTCCCTCTTGGCCGATACCTTTTGAGCTCCACTTATCATCTTCTTCATCAAGTGTCTCAGAAACTTTTGCTTGGCGAACCCATCGACAACTTAGGAGGCCCGTGGTGGTTTATCAACATGTGGCTGAATGCCCATATGCACAAACATTTGCAATGGGACTTCTTTGCCCAACAATTCCCACGAGAAATTACTGAAGACCACGTGCTTGGGGACGAGGAATTGGCAACACGCTCACCCCTCAATTTTGGTGAAGCCATAATTGTCCTCCCTGGAACAGAGGCCAATGAAGACTAGATCGGCAGATTTTTCCAAAGCTTCTACAATGGTCTTTCTCGTGATCATAGGGCCTGGGTACCTTATATTGATGAAGAAAATAGATTCCCCCTTCTTTTCAACTTTGTCGATGACACTCTGAATCAGGATAATGAACTCATGATGGCCATCATTACTCCCAGGGCAATCCCAGTAAACACATTTGGTAGCGGGAAAAACACCAATATCACGTATGAATTTTACAACCCATCGACAGTATCCCGTCAATTGGCTTTTGGGCAACTGCCAATCAAACTTTGTTTTGCCGATGTGATCAAACCCAGAGAAACAATCACCTGCGGAACAGATTGGAGCAGGGTAGTGCGACTCTCCCCCGATGCCAATACTACAGATGTCGATATATCTGTCTGGACGCCAGTATCTTTCATCACCGAATCATATAAGCAATGGTGGCGAGAGTGGAGGGAACAACTATTTGCAACATCTGCTCACACATATCAGCACATGATCGACCCTGAATACGTCATTCTCGATGACGTAGTAAGTTTCTTTTAACTCCCTTCTGTTTTTTACTTTCATATATCGGTAACTAACTTTCTCGTGATAGGTTAACAACCTAGCACCATCTATGAGCAAAAGTGGAAAACCCTTCGATCTTCGGCCTGTTTCCCCGATATCACCGATCGGCTACAACGCCCCCACCTTAGCTGCTTTGACTCACCAGAAGACCCATGCCAAGACCATCACCTCCAAGTCCAAATTGGCTACAGCTAGGGCCACTCCATTGGCTGCTGCTACAACCCTGATCAAGGCATTCAAGGTAACAACCCTGTTTATTTCTACTCATGCCGATCACAAACTGTATTAACATTAATCATCAGGGTGTAAGAGCCGCTGCTGGATCGTCATTGGCAATTCCTCCGACATCAAGCACCACTACTTCTGACAAACCTTCAGAGGTATTCCTTTGATTTTACATTTTATCTATTAAATATCATACCTTACACTTGTTTTGCAGCAACAAATGGGTACATCGGCAAGCATACCAGATGTCCAAGCTCCACAACCAACAAGTGTCGATGCCCCCCAGCCAACCATTGCTGAGGCCCAAGCAAAGCGCAAAGCCTTAACAGATGCTGAGGCACAGCCAAAATGACAGAAGTCCATGCCGATCCCCACATCTGCCCCAATGTCTGCAATCCAGCCAGAATCAGTCGATGCAACTAAGCAAGCAGTTAATCCTCCTGTACAGGACATACCATCGATCATCATACCCCAAGAGCCAACCACCGATGAGGCCACAGAGGATATCCCATCGGCAAGCTCAGCCGATCCTCCACATGGCATACTCCAGGCTGCTTCCTCCAGCCAAGTACAGGAAATTGCCTTGAAACAGGTAAGCCAATTGACCTAGTCGATTTATAATATTCATACTTATCCTTAACTAACCTCTTTTTCTTTTTCTCAGGAACAAGACTCCCCAAACAGCCTATTTTCCTTTGCCATTGATGTTTCTGACGATGATAGAGAGGAAACAAGTTCTTCCCTTGCACTGGGAACAATATCGGTAGAAATTAAGTCTAAGTTGGAAGCTCTCCTGAACTTGTTACAGCAGGATACCACCCAACTGGTAGATGACTTGGACCCCGCAAAGGCAATTTTCAAAACAATCCATGGCCAGGTCCCTGCCGATGTTGAAGAAGTACTCTTCCCAGCAGCCCATTTAGAAAGTCGCCAACTGCAATATCAACGGGTTGCTCAACGTATTGCCGATAGAGCAGCTCAGGCTCAACTCAAAGAAGAGATGCTACAATTGAAACAGATTGCTGATGAGAAGCACAAGGGCATCGGCAACTTGCAAACTTCGGGCGCTGAACTTAAGCAGAAAATCTTAGATTTATCGGCAAAGAGGATGGCTCTATTGGCTGAATTGAAAGAAGTCAAGGCAGCCTTAACTCATGCCCAACAAGAAGAAAGCCAGCTACCCAATGCCATCAAGGCCCTTCAGCAAGAAAGAGACATCTAGGCTCGCAAAGCCTTAGCCATGAAGAAAAAACTCAAGCCTGTGGAGGGTGCTGCCGATGAAGACATCAAAGAAATGAAGGAAGCCGACCAGATTCACCTGTGTGCGATATTGGCTATCCAATCCTTGTTAAACTTGTAAATCTTGTCTATTGCATCGGCACTTTATGAGACATTGACATCCTTGTATAATTCTAGCCGATAGGACTGTTATCGGCACTTATACTTTTATGCATCCATCCAGATACTAGGGTAATATTTCTTTAAATATTTTCCATTTAATGCTCTGGGAAACACAACCCCTTTGAGGGTTTCTAGAATATATGCGTTACCAGGAACAGACTGATTTATCTGATATGGACCTTCCCAATTAGGAGACCACTTTCCAAACTTTCAACTTTTAGTTCCAATCGGTAAAATCAATTTCTAGACCAGATCTCCATCGGCAAACTCCTTTACCTTCACCTTCTTGTCATACCATCTAGCTACTCTTTTCTTATTTTCTTCGATGCTAACTAAAGCCCTTAACCAATGACCCGCCACATCTTCCAACTCATCCTTCATAAGAGTATCATAATCATCGGCTGTCAGCTGATTTTGAGAACGTATTCGCCTAGAGCCATTTTTAATTTCCCAAGGTAATACTGCGTCGTGTCCATATACTAACTGATAAGGCGTTACTTTGGTTGCACCATGATATGACATCCGATATGACCATAAGGCTTCATTTAATACTGTATGCCACCTCTTAGGATTTTCTTTAATTTTGCGCTTAATGAGTTTGATGATCCCTTTGTTAGAAGCCTCAGCCTGACCATTAGCTTGAGCATAATATGGAGAAGAATTTAAAACTTTAATTCCCATACCTACAGCAAACTCATCAAATTCTCCCGATGTAAACATAGTACCCTGATCGGTAGTGATAGTTTGAGGAATACCAAATCGGTAAACAATATGCTCTTTCACAAAATCGATCATATTAGCCGATGTCACCTTTTTTAAAGGAATTGCCTCAACCCATTTTGTGAAATAATCGGTAGCAACCAGAATAAATTTATGTCCTTTGCTCGATGGCGGATAAATCTGACCGATGAGATCGATAGCCCATCCTCGGAACGACCAAGGTTTAATTATAGGGTTCATAGCCGATGCAGACACTCTTTGAACATTACCAAACTTTTGACACCCCTGACATCCTTTAAAATACTTAAAACAATCTTCAAGAATAGTAGGCCAATAGTATCCATTCCTTCTGATCATCCACTTCATTTTGAAAGCCGATTGATGCGCTCCACACACTCCTTCATGAATTTCACCCATCAAGCTTTTCAATTCATCACTACTAACACATCTGAGTAAAACTCCATCTATAGTTCGATAATATAATTCATCATCGAGGAGCACATACTTGGTAGCTTGGAACCTTATACGTCTTTCAACCTTTTTATATGGATCCTTTAAATAATCGACAATCTCCTTTCTCCAGTCATCGGTATCGACCGCCGATGTTAGCACTTCCTGAATAGGCTGATACCCTGAAGCATGCTAAGCTAGTCGATTAGCCTCTTCATTATGCAGTCGAGAAATATGTTCAAGACAAAAATCTCTAAACCCTTTCAACAATTGCAAACATCTTTCATAATACGAAATTAAAACTTCACTTCGACATTCATAAATCCTAGCTAATTGATTTATAACTAGCATAGAATCTCCAAAGATTTCAACAGCATCGGCACGTATCTCCTTCAGCAATTCTAACCCTTTTATCAAGGCTTGGTATTCAGCCTGATTGTTTGTCGATGTAGCAATAATCAGCAATGAAAACTCATACTTCCTTCCTTGAGGTGAAATCAACACAATGCCAACACCTGCTCCTTCACCACATGTGGACCCATCAAAGAAAAGTATCCAAGGAGCAACCTCTAGAGAGTCCACTGTATTACAATGCTGAGTGACAAAATCAGCCATAACCTGCCCCTTAACTGCCTTAGTTGATTTGTAACATAGTTCAAATTCTGATAATGCTAAAATCCACTTGCCGATTCTACCACTTAATATCGGCATCGACAGCATATACTTGACTATATCGTCTTTGCATATGACCGTACATTCGGCAGATAACAAATAATGTCTTAATTTGACACAAGAAAAGTATAAACACAGACATAATTTTTCAATGGCCAAATACCTTGTCTCAGCATCCACTAATCTTCTGCTCAAATAATAAATAACACGTTCTTTCCCTTCAAATTCTTGAATAAGAGCTGAACCGATAACGGTATCATCAGTTGACAAATACAACCTGAAAGGTTTCCTATGTTGAGGTGGAACTAGCACTGGAGGATTTGTTAAATATTTCTTAATTTCATCTAGGGCTAACTGCTGCTTAGCTCCCCATACAAATTCTTGATCAGCTTTCAACTTAAGTAATGGACTGAAAGCCTTGATCTTACCCGACAGATTAGATATGAATCTTCTAATGAAATTAATCTTACCGATCAAAGATTGCAATTCAGTTTTATTGGCAGGAGCAACCACCTTGTTAATTGCATCAATAGACTTCCTACTGATTTTGATGCCCCGCTGATGCACCATAAAACCCAAGAATTGACCTGCCGATACACCAAATGCACATTTATTAGGGATCATCTTCAATCCATGCTATCTTGTGCACTCCAGTATCTTTCGTAGATCGGCTAGATGTTTTGTGATATCTCCAGACTTAATCACTACATCATCAATGTAGATCTCCACTAATGTGTCGATGTATTCATGAAAAATAAAGTTCATAGCTCTTTGATAAGTAGCGCCGGCATTTTTCAAACCAAACGTCATGACTATCCACTCAAACAACCCTACATGACCTAGACATCTGAAAGCAGTCTTGGGAATATCTTCTTTAGCCATGAATATTTGATTGTAACCTGCATTACCATCCATGAAGCTGATAATTTGATGTCCAGCTGCAGCATCAATCAACAAATCAGCAATCGGCATTGGATAGCCATCCATCGGTGTGGCTTTGTTAAGATTCCTGAAATCAATATAAACACAAAGTTTTCCATTTTTTTATAAATAGGAACCACATTAGAGATCCACTCTGCATATCGACACTGCCGAATAAACTTCGCCTCAATTAATTTAGTTATTTCGGCCTTAATGTCAGGAAGTATATTAGGGTTGCATCGGCGCGCTGGCTGCTGATGTGGCCGAAATCCAGATTTGATAGGTAACCGATGTTCAACTATCGATCGGTCTAATCCAGGCATCTCAGTATAATCCCAAGCAAAACAATCTTTATACTCTTTCAACAAATCAGTTATTTGCTGCTTACACTTGGAATCTAACTTAGCACTAATAAAAGTAGGTCTTAGCCTATCGCCATCACCAATATCTACTTCTACTAAATCATCTGCCGATGTGAACCCTTGACCTAATTTTCCATCATCGGCAAACCTATCCATTAAAACTCTTCTTTGGAACCGACTGCTTGGATCGGTGGAATTTCATAATCAGCCACTCTAAGGAATTCTTTTTCCCAAACTTCTCCTGATATGCATTTAGTTCGCTCATAAGTATCTGATTCTGCCGATGCGATGATATAAGAAGAATCACCAGGGACAAACTCAATCTTATCCCCAATCCACTGTACAAGGCATTGATGCATTGTAGAAGGAACACAACAATTAGCATGAATCCAATCCCTCCCTAGAAGCAGATTATATGCACCCTTGCCATTAATAACAAAGAACGTCGTCGGCAAGGTTTTGCTGCCGATAGTCAATTCGACGCATACTGCCCCTTTAGCTGGTGACACATTGCCTTCAAAATCCTTCAGCATCATATCGGTTTTGGCCAAGTCTTGATCTCCCTTACCAAGTTTCCGATACATCACATAAGGCATAATATTAATCGCAGCCCCTCCGTCGATAAGTATCTTAGATACAGGCTACCCATCAACTCTACCTTTCACAAACAAAGCCTTAAGATGCTGTCTCTCGTCATCAGTAGGTTTCTCAAAAACAGCCATCATTGGATCTAGTGTCAATTGAGCTACTTGATCAGAGAGAACAACTTCTTCCTCATTATCAGATAGTGCCAAAAACTCCATCGGCAACATGAATACCATATTAACATCTGCCGATGGACCCTTATTTTTGTGTTTTACCTGCCACTACTGATGACCGGACCTCTCATTGGAGGAATTTTCCTCTCGGTATAAATCCTCCTGATACTCACGTTGCATCCTTCTTTTTTGTGTCTTTGTCAGACCCTCCGGGCACCATCGAGGAAACTTGGTCTTCCAAACCGGCTGATAACAGGTCCTAGTTGATTCTACATGGCGTATATTAGGGTCCCTGTAGAATATTTCTTCATCGGGAACTCTTGTGTTTTCCATCTCCTCAAGCTCCTCTTGATTCCTTAGAAAATATCCAGCGTGTTTACCAAGCCTTTCATGTACACTAAGTCTGCCCCCTAGCCGATCATGCACTGATGCTCTGCCTCTGATCGGCTCATTGATAAATAAACCCTGATTGCCAGGTTGAAACCTCCTTTCTGACCGATTAACCCCATAATAACCATTGCACTCAGGGCAATTTTCAACAGTTGGCAATTTAATACCTTCTTCCCAGCAATGGATGAAAAACAGGCACCTCCAATGATTTTTATGCTGATACCATTCTTCTCGACGTCTCTCTTCTTGCTATTGTCGATATCGGTCCTTACGCTGACGCCAACCCTCCTGCTGCCTTCGATGGGTAATCACAATGCCAGGTCGAGGAGGGTTTTTGGAACTACTGCTTTCTCCCAGCAAACCCTTACTTTTTGCATCATCGGTAGTTATCCGATGTTGGGGATCCACTGATGCGTTTTTCTCAGCAGCCTCTGACGTCAATACCTTGGTCTTCCCTTTGGCCTCCAACATATTTGCTGGAAAAGGGTGTTGATCAATTTTCATCGGCTTCTAGGCCTTGGAAGTACCAAACTTAATTCTCCCAGATTCAATAGCCGATTATAACTGTTGCCTGAACACCTTGCACTCATTTGTACTGTGTGAAGTTGCATTGTGCCATTTGCAGTACAAGATCTTCTTCAACTCTTCTGTTGATGGGATCACATGATTAGGTGACAGCTTAATTTGGCCCTCTTGAAGCAGAAGATCGAATATCTTGTCAGCCTTGGTGATATCAAAGGTAAACTTTTCTGGTTCTTTCTGACCAAAGGGACAAGATATCAGCTTTTTATTCTTAACCCACTCAGCTAAGCCGATAACTGGTTCTTCATCAGAATCAGAATCTCCTACTTCTTCAACAAATGATACTTTTTTACTCCAATTCTTTTTAGGTTCAAAAACCCTAGTATCTTGATCAGAGATCCTTTGCACAAGATGACTGAGGCTTTCAAACTCCTGAGAAGCATATCTGTCTTTAAGATGTGGCAATAACCCTTGGAAAGCTAGATCGGCAAGCTGCCGATCATCCAGCACCAGACTGTAGCACTTATTTTTTACATCTCGTAGCCTTTGCACAAAGCTTTCTACCGATTCATCATTACGCTATCTCAGTTTTACTAAATCGGTAAGCTTCTTTTCATGGATTCCAACAAAGAAATACTTATGAAATTGTTTTTCTAGATCAACCCAAGTAATAATAGAATTTGGTGGTAATGAAATGAACCATGTAAATGCCGATCCAGACAAAGATGATGAAAATAATCAAACTCTTAATTCATCTTTGCTAGCTGCCTCTCCACATTGAATAATGAAGCGATTGATGTGTTCCATTGTTGATGTATCATTTTGCCCAGAGAATTTAGTGAAATCTGGTACCTTGTACCGATTTGGGAGAGGAATTAAATCATATGCAGGAGGGTATGGAGTCCGATAAGAATAAGTATTGACCTTGGGCTTTATCCCAAACTGATCCTTCATAATTTCTGCTATCTTATTGGCCCAAAAAGCATCAGCCTCCTGCTGATGAACTAGTTGAATTTCTATGGGAGGTGCCTACTGATATCCCTCCACATATCTTTGTGGCCCACGATCTCCAGCAATTGGCATATTTGCCATTACTTGTGGTCCATTAACCTGTTGAAAAGGATTCATCGGCTGAGCTGCCGATGCTTGATTCTAGAAACCAGCTTGCATATGACCTTGTTGAATCCCTACAATCTGCTGATTTTGCTGAACTATATGTTGAATAGGTAACTGTCTTGACCAACCATTATTAGAACTCATCGGTACAAAACTTACCGATGGCTGGTAATTTGCTAACATTGTTGGATAATTATAACCAGCTTGAGGCATGAACTGAACCCTAGTTTGACTTATAGCAGGGGCTTTCTGCTGCATCGGCAGTAAGCTTGCCGATGGACTTGAATTGGGTGTTTGAACCAAAGGCATCTGGAAACCTCCTAGAGTTGGTTGCACAGTAGTTGCTGTGGCATATTGAGGCACTTGAGCCATCGGCGAAACAGCCGATGGTATAGGAGCTTTTCCTACTGCATCAAACACTTGAGGTAACCCAAGATTGAAAGCAGATGACTCCGGAGGCATACCATATCCCCACCAATTAGTAGGAATCTGGCTATTCTGAGACATAGGGCCTGACATAGCTAATGCCGATAGATCTGTATTAAGCTGAACTCGTCCTCCTAATAGTACCAGATCTGATCATTTTGGTGTAGATTGAATATTAGGTAAGCCTGCTGATACTGGAGGAGAAGTAACTTCTATACCCACAATGGCTGAGGGAGCCGATGGAGTTTTGACAGATGCCGGCTCTGGTTGGTGATAGGCAGGCCCAACGTAATGCGGTGATGCTTGTCCTTCTTTGAGAGTTCGAACCACAGCATTATGAACAGTATTGGATAGCACATTGGAATGATTAATTAAAGCATGATTTACTGCAGAATTAACCATCTCTTGAAGTTTACCTGGATTGGAGTCAAAGGTAACCTGCTGAGGCAACAGCAAATCTTGCTTCTGGATGACTTGTCCACTCTTGTTCAGGCTAAACAATTTCAGACAAAGCTGCCTGTATTCTTCTATAGCCTTTTCCATAGCCTACCTCTGCTCTTCCTTAAGATCTTCTTCTGATATCGCGATAATGTTCCCTGAATCGATCTCGGAATTGAACATATTGATCGGATTGATTGGTCCCACCAGGCATGCCAAAAGATGTGTTGATGCAAAAGTGGATCTACAAACACAAAGGGCTAATACCCGAATCGATATCCAAAGCGTGCTAGTCGATTTGACCTATTAATCGACAAGGATGAAGATACGAGCACTTTGGTCCTGACAACAGCGATACGCCCGGAAATCACGACCAAGAGGTACTCACACGGAACTCGAGAATTGCCGAAGGTCGCACTGAAGCTATGCAACTCGCCGAATCAATGAGAACTCATAAAAAGGAAAAATATGCAAATTGACGAAGTCGCCAAAAAGTAAGTAGATGCAAATAGGAGTAAAAATTGGTTTTGATATTGATTGATTGATTATTACATTGCCCCTCAATCTATATTTATACCCTGATCTAAAGAGACATAACCAAATACAACTAGGACACCAAGTCCATATCTAAGGAAACATGTGACTCTTACATGAATCATACTCTAACAAATATAGAAAAGGAAATCAACTCCTATCTATTTCCCTGTCCGCCTCAATTACGATGGAAATCTCACTGACCTCCTTTCCATCGGTATACTTCCTGTTTCATCGGCAGTAGTCTTCAAGCCTTCCTTCATCGGCATCGACAATAACATCTCCAACCTTATTGGCAACGCCCGAGTCTAAATCAACCTTTCCATCGATCACCACCATTCATCGGCAACCGTCTTTACAAGCTGATTTTCATCGGCTGTCAGCGTATACAGTAACTTTCCTCCTACCGATTAGCCCACTCTGATCATTTTGACACGTGCAAAAAACGGTGTCAACACATCCTCAGCACGTCATTGAGCTTCGTCTTCTACGTCCGTGTCGCCATCATCCTCCTTAGAGAGATCATCATCATCATGATCAAGACATGGTCTAGGATGTCATTGTTCTACATCTTCAATCCTCTTGGCCAAGTTGGTGATTTGTTGAAGGATCTCATTGAACTTGTCATCAAGAACGGCACGAAGCTCATTCTTAGAAACATAGTCATTGAAATTTGTAGGTATGTCCCTGTTTCCTTTGCCGCTGCCTTCCACTTTTCTTGACATGGTTATGAGAAAGAAGAAGACAATACAAATAGTATTATCCCTACCAACTACTTAGGTTGTGGACAAGGAAAAACAAGGCACTTAACTCTCAAGCGTCTTACCATGGTCTTACAAGTGTTCTTACCAAAGCAACAGGCGATGCAATCGGTCGGTGACTGTGATACCATTGTAGCTTGAGTGTAACAGTTACAAGGTGAACCTATACTTGGTTAGAAGAAAGTGGAGCTTGGATAGGCACAATATAGTAGCAAGGAATAGCAAAATTCGCAACTAAATAGCAAAGCTGAATAAGTATCCCAAGTACATGTCTTATTGCTGGCCTACTCATGTTCCAAGTACTAGATGTATTAAGTGATATGAACAGCAGGAATGTGATTAGGAATAAGGCAGAAATCAGCACACGCAAACACAGCTCAAATGGCACTCTCTATGTGCTCCTCTAGATATTGTTCCACTTTTGCCCCTCTCTTTTTTCTCTATTTTGGGCTGTCATTGTTTTTTTGGGATTCTTTGACTATTCAATTTAGTTTTTTGATATTTTTTCTTCACTTAGGAGCACAAAAGAAGTAACCAGAGAAAATATGAGCTTAAACAAGTGAAAGGCGTGGCCTATGGAAATTTCAGAAGACGTGCTCAAAATCGATAAAAAGCTTGTGACCACGAAAAGTGGATCTTGTGACCGGTTTTTAACCAAAATAAAAATCTCCAACCCCATTTATATGGGGATGGACAGATCCAAAAAAAATTTTGATTGATTTTGATAAATGGAACGTCAAAATCCGAGTTCGTATGCGAAAACTAGACCAGTTTTATGAACTGACTCCGAATTAGAGGACAAAATAGGAACAATGCGCGCAAAATTGGTCACGACGGTAAGGATTTGATGAAAACAGTGAAGACAAGTATAACAAATTAGATGGTGTGGACTAGGGTTTGATAGATATAAAGGAAACAAAGCAAGACTTGAAGGTGTTCACGAATTATGATGAAAAACAAAGGAAAAATACACAAACTGGACTAAAACAATCTAAAACCAGCAACCAGAGCTTGACCTAGGGCACAAACTCAACCATGCGACACAGAGACAAAATTGCATGGCACAACGAGGCTATAGGATATGGAATATGTGGTGGTGTATTTTTTTGGATTTTTGTGGACTATAGGTAATACAAAAATAATAACAATCTAAAGGGAAAAGGAAAGTTATACCTAACGGGCAACAAGGTCTCTGATACCACTTGATGTAGACTAGGCCCGATCTTCCAAATGGTATGATAGCGTCGATTGGTGGAGACTCGATGTTCACAATCTAGGCTTCGAACCAAGACTAATTCGGACCCCCGCAACCGTTACACCACTACTCCATTGGTTATCAACCACGCAAACATGATTGACCTCACCAAGAAGGCTTTCCTGCAAGCGAATCGAGAACACAAGCAAGAATAGGATGAACGCAATCTAAAATTACAAATAAATATGAGGCTTATGATAACAAGGAGGAGTTCAAGTCTTTATTCGAAAGTACTAATCGACATAGGCGAACAAGATCAAGAACTGGGCCCTGGTTCACAGCAAGCAGCCTTGGTGGCATAGTTGCAGCAAAACGATGTCTGTTTCACGAGGAAATAAAGAACTAAACAAAACCCAAACCCTAAGGAGAGCGATAGCTGCTATTTATAAAGTCTTGGGCGTCACCCCCCTAGACGCGCCCCCTAATGGGCCCAAACATGATACACGGTCCAATGGACAAAAAGACAGTGTCGTAGCACCCTGGTAGATTCTGGATGCTGACTTGTTTTAATGATTCTTGTTGATTCCAAAGGTATTTTGACATGAGACCACTTGGACTGCCTTCCTTATCAAATTATCTTTCCAACCATATGTGGATCATCGAAAACAGAGTCCAGATGTGTCTTGGGTGACCAGTTTAAGGCAGACTGGTCCTAGAACCCGATATGAGCTCCAACTTCAGTTGGACTGGGCCTCCACCATGAGAAAGATGAATTGGATGCCCATGCTGGTCTTCCTCCTCTCCTTGGCTTGTATGTGATGAAGAAGTGATGTCCTCATCAGTGTGCAACTCTTGTGAGAGGATATCATATGTGAGAAGAAATTTAATGAATGGGGTGGGCAATTATAAGTAAGGGAGGGTTGCAACAATGTAAATGCATGAGTGAACATGATGCATGCATGTTCCATACGTCCTCATGAATCTTAGGAAAAATTTAAAATTCTAATGACACACATGGTGGCATACATACATTCTCTCAATATATGTAACTAATCGGGCTACACATTTCACTGTTAGTGTACCTGCACAAGAATTTCATTTCAACCCATCCCAACAATTATATATGCAAAATGTAAATCTAGGCTCTAGGTTGCAACTAAATACCTCTATATATGTATACCCATACATATACTTCCGTATCAAAGCTACCCAATGACAATTTATTACCCACAATTAAATACGCACCATACACACATGCAAGCATGCATATATAGCCATATCAAAGCTAGCTCTCCCCGACCGCACGCTCACATCTTACGGTCCTGCCACTTATCAACTTACCTTCTTACCTGGGCATAGAGGCATTCGATCCATACATAACCACTCAAGTGAATGGCATCCATACAATAGCACGCCGTATGGACAATGAAAATAAAAAACCCCATATTAGTACTTAATTAGCCACCTAATAGTCCTTAACTGGGCATAAAGGAGATGACCACTGGCACACTATAGTTTTATGTTCAATCTTCAACACTCTAAACTTATTACTATAGTTGTAGAAATTAAGTTTATAAAACAAAAACCTTTGTTTTAATTACACATGTGACAAGTTTAGTGTTGAATACTCCTCTGATGCCAGCTATAATAGAACCGTCCAATTTATAAGAGCACAAGTACAATAGCAACCACCGAGGCAGTTAAACCATCACACTTGAGCCCATATAAATCTGGTAGTCCATCGAGTATCACGAAGGATCTTGAATCAACCAACATACAAGCCAAGATCATACACGATTTAACATACAAGTCGCATGTTACAACAAGTTCACAAATAGTTTGTCATACATCGAAGTTCCAACACAGTTATTACAACATCAGTTTAATAGTAGCAGAAGCAACATAGCTCTAAATGACATCAATAGTAGTTTAGATACATAGCCAGTTTTCACAGTCATCTCCAACAAAAGCACAAGGGTGAGATGATATATAGAATGACCATGCCCATGGTCCTATTCCTCATCCACTGCAAGACCAAAGCAGTGCTTACAGTAGCTATGGTACATCACGTTATCTGCAACAATAGGGAAATAAAACCTGAGTATGAGAAGGTACTCAGCTAGACTTACCTGTCATAAACCAAAAATAAGAGACACCAAGGATCATGCAAGGCTTATAAGTGGAGCTGGTTGACATCCTTTGCCTACAAGCCAATATTTATCTAGTATCTTTTAACTTTTGAATAACAAGTTTATTATTCCTGTTCCATTCTAGATTAGCATCTATCCTATGCCAAACGTGTTGTGTACCATTAAATGATCACGATAGTAACCATATCAAGTTGAGCATTTTCATAACCCACATAACCAACACTTTCATCAATTACTATGATGAAGGGGGCTCATGTCAAGTTCTCACTATCCAGGAGAGATGACAATTCAAATCGATTCCTACCCAGTTGGGGAATTATTCCTAACTCACACCCAACTTCCCCCATCAGGGTTGCATTAGGTCACCTTTGGTACAACTCAGGTCCAAATCACGGGTAAGACCAGAGCCGCACCCTCAAAGATACTACCAATCTGTCAAGAAGCTTGGGACTTGAACCCGCCCTTGGACTCATGCCATTGGCTCTCCACACATCCTTACTACCTTTAGGGTGCACACTTTAACTACTCGTTTCCTTGGCCTGAGTTGAGTTACTCGGCTTTACGGTCGGAATGACTTATCCGGCCAACTATGTGAGAGGCATACGTTCAACATGACAAGAGGGCCTCCAATGGATGGTCCTTAAACGACATAGACAGAATCACTATAAGTCACCACACCTAACATATAAGATTCCACCTAGTCTCCAATTGTTCAACATCACCAAGTTATGTTCCACGATAGCACAATATAGCAAACCATGATCAAGTCACCACCTATAGCTCACAGGTGATAGGAAATCACCCGACTTCTATCGGTCTAAGCATGGCTAAGCATAAAGGTCGATCCTAGACCTACATAGGATTCAAGATACATATTTCTAGACAAGAAAAGTATATGTAGCAAGTGGTTCCAATCAAGTCCTAGTACTTAATGCATTAACATAAAACAAAAGGACTCAAGTTGGTATAAGAACACATAGGATGTTAGAATGCTTCGGGGCATGCCTTTCACAAACATGGCTGGCTGGTGGTCAGGGAACTCTAGGAGATGATCAACTTTAGGCTTGCCTTTGCCTGGAGCTTCTTGGTGCTGAGCTTCCTGGTTCTCCTCTTATGGATTGGCTTCATGTTCACCAATGTGATTTCTTCCGCTGCACCTATTGCATGCATATGCATAAAGTAAGTACCACAAATGCATAAGAAGAATTATGAATGATATGACATGAGAACATGCATGATTCTATGCTGATGATTATATCAAGTTACTTAGATGATAACCAAGTTGAATTCTTATTTACTGAGTAGGTGCATATCTCTTCTCTAGAAATTTGAAGAATCCACACTAAGTCCATTTCTAGACCACAACACAGCAGCTACAAGTTTAGATCATAACTAGAGTTTTTCTCAACCAAATGCTATGATCTTTGACTTTCTAGAAAACTTATAAAATTGCCTACAACTTTCGTTTAGTCATCACTATATGACTTAATAGCTATCTAGGTTAAAGAATTCAATCATCCAGATCTATCTAGAACATAAGCAAATCTGACAGCAGACTTCTAACTGCTATAACTCCCAAACCATTTAGTCTATTACCATGAAAATTTGACACAAGTAATATAAGTAAGCTATATATAACTTTGTTGATAACAAGTTTCATAGGAAATGTAATTATCATCATGAATTTATCAATACAACAGAAACTACTCCTGCAGCCATCTAGTAGAATTATAAAGCAATAATTAAGTAGCTGCTTATAACCAATCAACCTCAAGCACAACTACCATTATCAGACGATCATATACATCACAAGGACCATAGAAAACATTATGTTTATGCCAAACTAATGTATTTGGATACCTTTATTAATTTCATTATATAATAAGGTGATTTATGAGATAAATATTTCTAGTGTTTCATAAATTCTAAGAAAATTATAGTACATACATATGACCCCAAAAGCCTACTGTGCAAATTTCATTCCAATTGGATAAGTATAGCCCTCTATAAAAAAATGACAAGTTGCTTAGGTTTATTTTAGTAAAAATAATTTAGCCTATTGAAAAGTGTCAAACAACATATTTCATATTTTTCTTACATTCATCCTAGTACCATAACATTTTGTAAAAAATCACATGATCATTAGTTATGTATTTTTGCCCCATTATTTTCACTAGAAACTAACAATTATTTAGGATTAAATAAGAAGACCATATCCAAAGTATGACCACTAAAAGTTTAGTATTTTTCCAAGCTAGAGCATGTGAATACAAACTCAACAAAATTGGAATCACAATTTTTACACATACCAAGCTTAAGTTATGCATTTTTCAAGATAGAAACCATTTAAAAAGCATTTATCTAGCTCCATTTTATTCTCCTAGAAAAATACAATAAACAGTGCATTTCATATTTGTATCAAATACTACACTTCATGAGGAATTCAACAAAATTTGGTTCACCAAAATTGGACACTCCTAGCTAGAGATATGAATTTTTGAAACTTACATTCAAATCTAGAAAATAAATCAACAAATCAAAACATATACAGGCTGACAGCTGGGGCCCTCTGGTTAGCAGGACCCATGCGTTAGCGATACCAGAGCAGGGGAGGTGCTCCGGCCAGCTTTATCTCGCTGGTGGTGAGATCACCGGTGATGACGGTGAGACCAACGTGTTCCCCTCATCATGCCTTGACTTAGGAGAACCTCATACAATGAGTTCATTAGTGATGCCTTGACTTAGGAGAATCATAACAATCTACATGCAGCAGCAAAGGGCCATAAGAGGGTAGCTGAGGTAGGTGCCTTAGGGTCTTCTCAGTCCAAAGCTCTAGTGGTAGCTAGGCCATAGTTCCGACCACCAGCGCAAAAGTTCAGGCCTCCTCCACCAAAAGCTCAAACCAACCGACCTCAGAAGGTGTTTCATAAGGCGTTCACCATTGCCTTACCCAAGGAGAATGGAGGGCAAGGAAGCTCAGCAGGACCCAAGAGCAATCAACCATGCTTCAACTGTAATCAACTGGGTCACTAGGCCAAGGAATGTCCCCATCCTAAGAAGAACAATAATCAGAACCAGAGTAATCAGAGATAGGCAAATCCTAAAGCACATCCTAGATACATGCACTACACCACTATTGAAGAGGTTCCCATAGGAGAGGTTGTCATCGTTGATATGTTTCTCATTAACAAACATCCTACCACTATTTTATTTGATTCTAGAGCTTCTCATTCATTTATGAGCCAAGCATTTGCATCTAGACATGATCAAAAAGTAATTGAGTTAAATAAGGGTGGTTATAGTATAAGTTCAGCTGGGGCTACTATCTCTACAAATGAGATGGTTAGAGATGTACTCATCTCTATACAACAGAGGGAGTACACAATGGATCTAATAATATTATCTAGATTATCTATAGATGTGATCTTGGGCATGAAATGGATGAGCGATCATGGGGTTCTCATTGACACTAGCACTTGTACAATTATGTTGAGAGAACCAAAGAGAGGTAATGCTTTTCTAGTACCACTTTTCCAAAATTTTGAACTCCAAAACTTTTCTTGTGCTATCCAAGCCACTACCCTTTATGATATTCTAGTGGTTTGTGAGTTTCCTGATGTATTCCCAGATGAGTTATTAGGTTTACCATCTGATAGGGATGTGGAATTTAAGATTGAGTTAGTGCTAGGTATGGCACCTATCTCAAGGAGACCCTATAGGATGCCACCAAATGAGTTAGCTAAACTTAAAATTCAGTTACAAGAACTATTGGACAAAGGTCTAATTCAACCTAGTTCATCTCCATGGGGATGTCCAGCATTGTTTGTAAAGAAGAAGGACAAGTTTTTGAGAATGTGTGTGGATTATAGGCCACTTAATGTTGTGACCATAAAAAATAAGTATCCTTTGCCTCATATCGATATCATGTTCGATCAGTTGGCAAATGTAAAGGTATTCTCCAAGATTGACTTGAGGTCAGGCTATCATCAGATAAAGATTAGGCCAGAGGATATACCTAAAACCGCTTTCTCCACTAGGTACAACTTGTATGAGTATTTGGTCATGTCTTTTGGACTGACGAATGCTCCCGGTTACTTCATGTACTTGATGAATTCGGTATTCATGCACGAGCTCAACAAGTTCGTGGTTGTGTTTATCGATGATATCTTGATTTATTTGGAGAATGAGGTAGATCATGAAGAGCATCTAAGAATTGTTCTGTCTAGATTGAGGGACCATAAGTTATATGCAAAGTTTAGTAAATGTGAATTTTGGTTGAGCAAAGTACCTTTCTTGGGTCACATCTTATATAGATATGGAATATCTGTAGACCCATCTAAAGTATAACAGGTCATGGATTGGAAGGCCCCGACTTTGGTTCATGAAGTTTGAAGTTTTCTTAGGTTAGCAGGTTATTATCGTCATTTCATTCTAGATTTCTCCAAGATAGCTAAGCCCATAACTAGACTACTTTAGAAAGACGAAAAGTTCAGTTGGACACCCGAGTGTGAAGTAGCTTTTCACACCATAAGGACTCTATTAACTACAGCTCCTGTTTTAGCACAACCTGACATTGAAAATTCATTCAATGTGTTCTGTGATGCATCGAGTATAGGTTTGGGGTGTGTGCTCATGCAAGAAGGGAGAGTTATTGCATATGCTTATCGATAGTTGAGAAAGCATGAAGTCAATTACCCTATGCATGATTTAGAGCTTGCAGCAGTTGTTCACGCATTAACGATATGAGAGATATTATTTGTTGGGCAACATATGTCACATATATATTGACCACAAAAGTCTCAAATATGTCTTCACTCAACCTGAGCTGAACATGAGATAGCAAAGATGGTTAGAGCTGATCAAGGACTACAATTTGGAAGTGCACTACCATCCAAGAAAAGCCAATGTTGTAGCAGATGCACTTAGTCAGAAATCTCATTGCGACACTTTGGAAGCGTTGTTGGAGGATGGATTTAATTTGTTATATCCTATTGTGCCGCACAATATCACTATCAGTTGTTCACTTGAGAGCAAAATCATAGAACTATAGAAGATAGATGTAGGTATATTTCACATCAAGAGAAAGATGCAAGAGCATGAAACCAAGCATTTCAGATTAGATGAAAGAGGCATGCTATGGTTTGAGGACCGACTTGTGGTACCAAAAGACCATGAGCTTAGAAATCAAATTTTAGATGAAGCTCATTCATCCAAGTTGTCTATCCACCCAAGTAGTAGCAAAATGTATCAAGATCTGAAAACCCATTTTTCGTGGACCAAGATGAAGAAGGAAATCATCGCCTATGTCGCTAGGTGCGATAATTGCAGTAGAGTAAAGGCCGTCCATTTGAAATCTACTGGATAACTTCAGCCTTTACCTATTCCATGCTAGAAATGGGAAGAAATAAGTATGGACTTTATCATAGGCCTTCCAATGACATAGCAAGGTCACGATTCAATATGGGTCATTGTAGATCACCTCACCAAGTCAGCACATTTTATACCAGTGAACACAAGGTATCACGTCGGGAAGTACACTGAACTATATGTTTCTTAGATCATGAGACTACATGGAATACCTAGGACTATAATCTCATATCGAGGACCCCAGTTTATAGCTCGTTTCTAGGACACTTACACTAGGCTTTGGGGACTAAACTAATCTAAAGTTCAGCATACCATCCCCAAACTTTTGGATAGACTGAGCGAGTGAACCAGATCCTAGAAGATTTGTTGAGAGCTTGTGTTATATCTTTCAAGGGTTCATGGGAGAAATGGCTATGTTTAGCTGAGTTCTCCTACAACAACAGTTATCAAGCAAGCATCAAGATGGCTCCGTTTGAAGCCTTATATGGTAGGAAATGTAGAACTTCTTTGAATTGGATTGAGCCTGGCGAAAGAAGATACTTTGGCATTGACTTTGTCCCTAAAGCTGAAGAGTAGGTGCGCATTATCCAACAACATATGAAAGCAGCTCAGTCAAGACAAAAGATTTATGCTAATAAAAGAAGAAGACAACTGACTTTTGAAGTGGGAGACTATGTATACTTAAAAGTGTTACCCATCAAAGGAGTACAGAGATTTGGAGTGAAAAGAAAGCTTGCGCCTGGATATGTAGGGCCATACAAGATTACTGAACAGAAAGGAAATGTCGCTTACAAGTTACAACTTCCTCCAAAGATGAGTGCAATATTCGATGTCTTCCATGTTTCTCAGTTGAAGAGATGCCTTCGTATACCTGAGGAAGCCATTGCACCCACCAACATTGAGCTCCAATTAGATCTGATGTATGAAGAGAAACCAATCCGAGTGTTAGAAGAGATGGAATGAGTAACATGGAGTAAGATCATTAAGTTCTACAAGGTGGTGTGGAATAACCACAGTGAATAAGATGCCACGTGGGAACGAGAGGATTACTTACATGATTATTGTATGAATTTAAGATTCTCTCCAGTAATTTTAGTTTGGCATGATTATACAATTCATCTGCAATCTTTTGACATCATCCAATAATCACTTATTATTGCAACTTTGTAGATGACTCGCCCTCATGCTGGAGCAGGCAGCAGCCAAGAGGGCAATGACGGTGACTTACCACCACCACCACCACCGTCGGCTATTGAATTCTTTGCCCAATTCTTGGAAAGTTAGAGAACTATGGAGGAAACCCTGCACCTCATTGCATAGAACATGGCTCGCGCCCATCAGCAACAACAGGGGCCTGAGCCAAATTAGTATAGCTCTTTCAAGGATTTCCTGGACACCAAGCCTCCTATCTTCAAGGTGGCCAAGGAACCACTCCAGGCATATGAATGGCTCAACACTATTGAGCAAAAGTTCCATCTACTGAGGGTCACGGAACATTAGAAAATAGAATATGTGTCCCATTAGCTACAGGGACCGGCCAAGATATGGTGGACCCATTTCCTATCCTCTCTACCTACCAATGCACAGGTAACATAGGAGCAATTCAAGTTAGCCTTTAGGGGACATCACATTCCCCTAGGGCTAATGTGCATGAAGGCAGCTGAGTTCATGTGACTCACATAAGGGACCAAGACCCTTATTGAATATATGCATGATTTCAACAATCTATCTGATTATGCCCCAGGTTTTGTCAATAAAGAATATAGAAAGCTTCAAGAGAGGTCTGGGCACGAAGCTGATGAAAACTATGGCCAACATGAGGTGCACCACATACAATGATTTCATTAGTGATGCCTTGACTCAGGAGAATCACAATAATCTGCATGCGGCAGCAAAGGGCCGCAAGAGGGCAACTGAGGCAGGCGCCTTAGGGTCTTCTTAGTTCAAAGCTTCAGTTCCAACTAGGCCACAGTTCTGACCACCAGTGCCCAAGTTCAGGCCTCCTCCACCAAAAGCTCAGACCAACCAACCTTGGAAGGTGCTTCGTAAGACGTTCACCATTGCCTTACCCAAGGGGAATGGAGGGCAAGGAAGCTTAGTAGGACCCAAGAGCAATCAACCATGCTTCAACTATAATCAAGTGGGTCACTAGGCCAAGGAATGCCCCCATCCTAAGAAGAACAACAATCAAAACCAGAGCAATCAGAGATAGGAAAATCCTAAAGCATGTCCTAGATATGTGCACTACACCACTGTTGAAGAGGTTCCCATAGGAGAGGTTGTCACTACTGGTATGTTTCTCATTAACAAACATCCCATCATTGTTTTATTTGATTCTGGAGCTTCTGATTCATTTATGAGCCAAGCATTTGCATCTAGACATGATTAGAATGTAATTGAGGTAAGCAAGGGTGGTTATAGTATAAGTTTAGCTAGGGCTACTATCTCAACAAATAAGATGGTTATAGATGTGCCCATTTCTATACAAGAGAGGGAGTACATGATTGATCTGATAGTATTGCCTAGATTATCTATAGATGTGATCTTGGGCATGAAATGGATGAGCGATCATGGGGTTCTCATTGACACTAGCACTCGTACAATTATGCTGAGAGAACCAAAGGGAGGTAATGCTTTTCTAGTACCACTTTCCTCAAAATTTGAACTCCAAAACTTATCTTGTGCTATCCAAGACATTACCCTTTGTGATATTCTAGTGATTTGTGAGTTTCCTAATGTATTCTCAGATGAGTTACTAGGTTTACCACCGAATAGGGATGTGGAATTTAAGATTGAGTTAGTGCTAGGTACGGCACCTATCTCAAGGAGACCCTATAGGATGCCACCAAATGAGTTAGTTGAACTTAAAATTTAGTTTCAAGAACTATTGGACAAAGGTCTCATTCAACCTAGTTCATCTCCATAGGGATGTCCAGCATTGTTTGTAAAGAAGAAGGACAAGTCTTTGAGAATGTGTGTGGATTATAGGCCACTTAAGGTTGTGACCATCAAAAACAAGTATCATTTGCCTTGTATTGATATCCTGTTCGATCAGTTGGCAAAAGCAAAGGTATTCTCCAAGATTCACTTGAGGTCAGGCTATCATTAGGTAAAGATCAGGCCAAAGGATATACCTAAAACCGCTTTCTCCACTAGGTACGGCTTGTATGAGTATTTGGTCATGTCTTTTGGACTGATGAATGCTCCCACCTACTTCATGTACTTGATGAATTTGGTATTCATGACTGAGCTCAACAAGTTTGTGGTTGTGTTTAATGATGATATCTAGATTTATTTGGAGAATGACGTAGATCATGTAGAGCATCTAAGATTTGTTCTGTCCAGATTGAGGGAACATAAGTTATATGCAAAGTTTAGCAAATATGAATTTTGGTTGAGCAAAGTACCTTTATTGGGTCACATCTTATCTAGAGATGGAATATCTATAGACCCATCTAAAGTACAAGAGGTCATGGATTGGAAGGCCCCGACTTCGGTTCATGAAGTTTAGAGTTTTCTAGGGTTAGCAGGTTATTATCATCGTTTCAATCTAGATTTCTCCAAGATAGATAAGCCCATGACTAGACTACTTTAGAAAGATGAAAAGTTTAGTTGGACACACGAGTGTGAAGCAGCTTTTCACGCCATAAGGACTCTGTTAACTACAGCTCCTGTTTTAGCACAACCTAACATTGAAAAGTTGTTCTATATGTTATCTGATGCATCGGGTATAGGTTTGGGGTGTGTGCTCATGCAAGAAGGAAGAGTTATTGCCAATGCTTCTCGATAGTTGAGAAAGCATGAAGTCAATTACCCTATGCATGATTTAGAGCTTGCAACAGTTGTTCATGAGTTAAAGATTTAGAGACATTATTTGTTGGGCAACGTATGTCACATATATACTAACCATAAAAGTCTCAAATATATCTTCACTCAACCTGAACTGAACATGAGATAGCGAAGATGGTTAGAGCTAATCAAGGACTACAATTTGGAAGTGCACTACCATCTAGAAAAATCCAATGTTGTAGCAGATGCACTTAGTCGGAAATCTCATTGCAACACTTTGAAAGCGTTGTTGGAGGATGGATTTAATTTGTTACATCCTATTGTGCTGCACAATATCACTATCTATTGTTCACTTGAGAGGAAAATCATAGAACAGAAGAAGATAGATGTAGGTATATTTCACATCAAGAGAAAATGCAAGAGCAAGAAACTAAGCATTTTAGATTAGATGAAAGAAATGTGCTATGGTTTGAGGACCGACTTGTGGTACCGAAAGACCGTGAGCTTAGGAATCAAACTTTAGATGAAGCTCATTCGTCCAAGTTGTCTATCCACCCAGGTAGTAGCAAAATGTATCGAGATCTGAAAACCCATTTTTGATGGACCAAGATGAAGAAGGAAATCACCGCCTATGTCGCTAGGTGTGATAATTGCAGTATAGTAAAGGTCGTTCATTTGAAATCTACTAGATTACTTCAGTCTTTACCTATTCCAAGCTAGAAATGGGAAGAAATAAGTATGAACTTTATCACAGGCCTTCCAATGACATAGCAAGGTCATGATTCAATATGGATCATTATAGATCGCCTCACCAAGTTAGCACATCTTGTACCATTGAACACAAGGTATCACATGGGGAAGTACACTAAACTGTATGTTTCTTAGATCATGAGACTACATGGAATACCCAGGACTATAATCTCAAATCGAGGACCATAGTTTATAGCTCATTTCTAGGAACACTTGCACCAGGCTTTGGGGACTAAACTAATTCGAAGTTCAGCATACCATCCCCAAACTTCTAGATAGACTGAGTGAGTGAACCAGATCCTAGAAGATTTGTTGAGAGCTTGTGTTATATCTTCCAAGGGTTCATGGGAGAAATGGCTACCTTTAGCCAAGTTCTCCTACAACAACAGTTATCATGCAAGCATCAAGATGGCTCCATTTGAAGCCTTGTATGGTAGGAAATGTAGAACTCCTTTGAATTTGATTGAGCTTGGCGAAAGAAGATACTTTGGCATTGACTTTGTCCCTAAAGATGAAGAATAGGTGCAGATTATCCAATAGCATATGAAAGTAGCTCAATCAAGACAAAAGATTTATGCTGATAAAAGAAGAAGACCACTAACTTTTGAAGTGGGAGACTGTGTATACTTAAAAGTGTCACCCATGAAAGGAGTACAGAGATTTGGAGTGAAAAGAAAGCTTGCGCCTAGATATGTAGGGCCATACAAGATTACTGAACAAAAAGGAAATGTCACTTACAAGTTATAACTTCCTCTAGAGATGAGTGCAATATTCGATGTCTTCCATGTTTCTCAGTTAAAGAGATGTCTTCGTATACCTGAGGAAGCCATTGCACCCACCAACATTGAGCTCCAATCGGATCTAACATATGAAGAGAAACTAATCCGAGTGTTAGAAGAGATGGAAAGAGTAACATGGAGTAAGATCATTAAGTTCTACAAGCTAGTGTGGAATAACCATAGTGAACAAGATGCCACATGGGAATAGGAGGATTACTTACATGAGGTTTATCCCACCTTTTTTGAAGAATGGTAGGTCTTGCAAATCTCAAGACTAGATTTCTATAAGGAGGAGGGGTTGTAACACCCTAGGTGTTAGGCTTGCATAATTTCACTTGCATTGCATGAACATAATCATCAAACATTCATATATAAGCTTTTACATGTGAAATGTACAATTGAAACATGTGAAACATGCCTTGCTATTTTATGTTTCCATATGTGTATGCTTATGATCATGTGTGAATAAGTGTAAGTGATCGACCACCATGCCCTGTTTTGGCTCACTGACGGGTGGGGTCCGCTGACCCGTGGGTCCCCTCTGTCAGCGAGTTCAGTTAGGGTTTTTGTTTTTTTTTTCTAGATTTTTGTACTAACTTTGGAAAATCATAGGTAGAGCTAGGAATGTCCAAATTTGGTGAACCAAATTTTGTTGTGTTCTTCATGAAGTGTAGTATTTTATAAAAATATGAGATGTATAGTTTTTAACATTTTTATTAGTGAATAAAATATAGCTATATAAGTGCTTTTTGAATGTTTACAATTTTGTAAAATGTGTAACTTGAGCTAGGGATGTGATAAAATTGTGATTCTAATTTTGATGGTCTTGTGTTGACATGCTCTATCTAGGAAAAATAATAAACGTGCAGTAAACATGATTGAAATTTGATCTTTCTATTTATCTATTAATAAATGGTATTTTCTAAGGAAAATTATGGGGATAAAAATAAGTAACATATTGACATGCAAATTTTTGTACAGTATTATGGCACTATTATGAAGCTAAGAAAAATATAGAATCTATTGTTTGACACTTTTCTATAGGGTTAACTATTGTTACTAAAATAAACCTTGCTAGCTTGTCATTTTTCTAGAGGATGTTATGCAAGTTCAAATGGTATGAAATTTTTATAGTAGTCTATTGGGAGCACTTGGAAGCCACTATAATGTTATGAGAATTTATTGTGCACATTTAATATATGTTTGTTATTTCCCCTAATTATCTTATTGAAATTAATAAAGGCATGTAAATAAATAAATTGTGCTTGACCATGATGTTTTCTATGGTACTTGTGATACATATAACTATTGATGTTAATAGTAAGGCTTAGAAGCAATTGGTTGTATGCAACTAAGTAATTATTGCTTTATAAATCAAATAAATGGCTACATGCATAGTTTTGGTTGAGTTGATGATTTCATGTTGATAAGGGCCTTTTCTATAAAACTTATTAACAATAAAGTTGTAGATAACTTACTGATCTACCTTGTGTTAAATTTTCAGTCATAGGCCTTAGGGTTTAAGAGTTTTGGCTGTTAGAAGTTTGTTATCTAAAATGTTTACTTCCTGGATAGATTTGAATAGCTGAATTGTTTGACCTAGATAACTATTGAATCACATTAAGGGTATTAAAAGAAAGTTGTAGAAAAATTTCATAAGCTTTCCAGAATGTTCACAACCATATTATTCCAATGTGTATAACTCCAGTTATGGTTAAAACAAGTAGCTATTGTCTTGTAGTCTGGTAAATCGATTACAGAAGTGTTTACTTAAGTAGTAGAGAAGAGATATGCACCTACTCAGTAAAATATGATGCACTTGTTATTACTTTAATACCATGCTATTTAAAGTACTTATGAGGATGCATTCATCATGTTGTATCATCTTATACGTGTCATCATACATGCATTCACGATATCTTATTCCATGCTCATGCATATAGGATCGAGCGAGGAGATAACGTTGCTAGAATTCAACAAAGAAGATGAAGGGGATCAGCAGGAGACTCCTCAAACCATAGCTCTAGGAGAAGAGGAGCAAACTCCCGAAGAGCTCCCTGAGTGCCCAGATCACTGACCCACCTCTTTTCTCAAAGGCAAGCCCCGGAGCATTCTAAGTCTCCCATATTTTACAAAAATATTACTTGAGTCCTTTATGTTTGATGCATTAGGTTATAAGAGTTGATTAGAAACACTTGATGCATGGAACTACCTTGTCTATATATACACCTTTAACCCTATGTAGGTCTAGGATCAAATATATGCTTAGCCATGCTTAGACCGGTAGAAGTCGGGTGATTTCCTGTCACCTGCGAGATATAGGTGGATACCAAAGCACGGTTGGCTATATTTGCTATCGTGGAAAAGAACCATAGGGGTAATGTAAATGGAGGCTGGGTGGAGTCTATGTGTAGATTGACTCATATGATTCTATCTGTGTTGATTAAGGACCGTACCATTGTTGGCACTTCTGACAAGATTGAATGCATGCCTATCACTTAACTAGTTGAATAACTCGTTCTGACCATGAAGCCGAGTAGCTCAACTCAAGCCAGGCCTTGCTCTATAAAAGTGTGCACTCTAGATGGTAGTAAGGATGTGCGGGGAGCTAGGTGTGAGCCTAAGGGCAGGCTAGGCCTGAACATCCTGGCAGCTGGTTGTCCCTGATTGTGCGGCGCTGGGTGAACCCATGAAATGTGGACTTGAGTTGTACCAAAGGTGGCCTAAGGTGACCGTTGATCTGGTCTGCCTGAGTTTGTGTTAGGAATAAATTCCCAACTGGTTGAAATCGATTTGAATCACCATCTTTCCCGGATAGTAAGAAACTTGGCTAGCCCCAACATCGTAGTAATTGTATTATGAAATGTGATGGTTCAGATAAACATGGAATTACTACACATGCTATGGTTACTATTGTATGTTATCAAATGACATACCACATGTTTGGCACATGATAGTTGCTAATCTAGAGATGAATAGCTATAATTAACTTGATGACTGAACTATAATTGTATAACTGAGTTAATCGCTTTTTATGCAAAATGTTATCAATCTACCTCCACTTATAAAGCCTTGCAAAATCCTTGGAGTTAATTTATTTTTGGTTTATGATATGTAAGTCTAGCTGAGTACCTTCTTGTACTTAGGGTTTTATTCCCATTGTTGCAGATGGTACAGTTTATCATGGCTATTGCAAGAACTGCTTCTATCCCGCCATGGATGAGGAGTGAGCCTTGGGCAGGCATCTTTAATAATCCCTCTTATATTCTTTTGTGGATTGTGATCATGTGATGGCACTGTATTTGAACTATGTTGGCAAATGCTAGTTTCGAACTTTAATTTACTTCCGCTACTATCTATCGAACTTGGTTTGTAATAACCTTATTTCGCAATCTGATGAATGAACTATATCTGTGAACTTTATGTAACATGTGACATGTATGTTGAATCATGTACGATCTTGGTTGTATGTGGATCATTTATCAAGACCTGTCGTGGTACTTGATGGACTACCAAGTTTATATGGGCTCAAGTATGACAGTGCGACCACTTGCGGGCTGCCATTGTACTTGTGCTCTTATAAATTGGTCGGTTCTACGATAGCTAGCATCAGAGCAATATTCAACATTAATTACCACATGTGTATTTAAAACAAAGGTTTTTGTTTTCCAAAACCAGTTTCTAGCAACTAATAGCTATATAAATAAGGTTTGAAATCTGAAGTGTGCCAGTGATCACTTTCTTTATGCCTAGTTAAGGACTCTTAGGTGGCTATTTAAGTACTAACATGGGGGATTTTACTTTCGTCGTCCAGACAGCATGCTATTGTATGGATGCCATTTGCTTGAGTGGTAATGTATGGATCAAATGCCTCTACGCCAAGGTAAGAAGGTAAGTTGATGAGTGGCATGACCGCAAGATATGAGCATGTGGTCGGGGAGAACTAGCTTTGATATGGCTGTGTATCCATGTTTGCATGTGTGTATGGTGCGTATTTAATTGTGGGAAAATAATTGTCATCAGGTTGCTTTGATGCAGAAGTATATGTATGGGTATACATATATAGAAGTATTTAGATTACAACTTAGAGCCTAGGTTTACATTCTGCATATATAATTATGGGGTTGGGCTGAAATGAAATTCTTGTGCAGGTACACTAACAATTAAACATGTAGCCTAACTAGTTACGTTATATATGAGAGAACATATGTATGCCACCATGTATGTCATTAGAAATAATTTTTCCTAAGTTTGTAAGGACATACGAAACGTGCATGCATCATGATAAATCATTATTCAATACTTGCATTGTTCCTCCCCTTATAGATCTCTTACTCAGTTATGTAACTCTTATCCATTATGACTTCATCTCATAAGAATTGCACATGTTGTTGGTACATATGGCAGCACCAGCTGGAAGTGAGAGTTTCCTGTTGATGTTTGGAACTCCTGCCCTGCTTTGGAGAGTTCTGCACTATGTGGGGTATTACGAACTGCCCCTCTATTACTTGAGTGAAATATACCTAGAGGGACAACCATGGTATGAAGTACGGCTGATCAAACTAGCTCGTACCCAAGCACCCTTCTGGCAGGAATGGAAGGTGGAATCGGAAGGAAGAACTCCTTGGGAGGCTGCCCAAGTAGTAGCCTTCAAGGTGCTGAGTCAGATTTGTCAACAGCACGGGGATGAGCTTACCGGCAGTGCCACTAGTATTTTTCCTTAGGTGGATCCATCGACAACCATGTGGGCATAGCTGAAAGGTCCTAATGGCTAGAGGGGGGGTGAATAGCCTCATAAAAAATTCTACAACAATACTTAACAAAAAGGTTAGACAATTATGAGGCGAAGCAAGTGTTGCGCTAGCCTACTCAAAATGTAAGCCACCTACCACAATTCTAGTTTAGATAGTATCTATTCACTCAATAGCTATGACACTACCCTATGTTAGTGTGCTCTCAAAGGCTAACTAAAGAGCCACACTAACTAAGCAAGCAAGCTCTCACAACTAGCTACACTAAAGAGCTTGACAACTAGTTTGCGGTAAAGTAAAGAGAGTGATCAAGAAGGTTATACCACCATGTCGAGGAGTGAACCAATCAATCATAAGAATCAATATTAATGAAGACCAATCACCTTGGAATCAAAGGATGAACACAATGATTTTTTACCGAGGTTCACTTGCTTGCCGGCAAGCTAGTCCTCATTGTGGCGATTCACTCACTTGGAGGTTCACACGCTAATTGGCTTCACACACCAAACCCTCAATAGGGTGCCGCACAACCAACACAAGATGAGGATCACACAAGCCACGAGCAATCCACTAGAGTATCTTTTGGCGCTCCGCTAGGGAAAGGTCAAGAACCCCTCATAATTACCATGATTGGAGCCAGAGACAATCACCACCCTCCGCTCAATGATCCTCGCTGCTCTAAGCCGTCTAGGTGGCGGCAACCACCAAGAGTAACAAGTGAAACCCACAGTGAAAACACGAACACCAAGTGCCTTTAGATGCAAACACTCAAGCAATGCACTTGGATTCACTCCCAATCTCACTATGATGATGAATCAATGATGGAGATGAGTGGGAGGACTTTGGCTAAGCTCACAAGGTTGTTATGTCAATGAAAATGGCCAAAGATGTGAGCTACAGCCAGCCATGGGGCTTAAATAGAAGCCCCACGAAATAGAGCCGTTATACCTCTTCACTGGGCAAAACACAGGCTGACCAGACCCTGCAGTCCAACAGACCGGACGCAGCACCGGACGCTCTGGTCGTGAATACCGGATGTGTTCGGTCAGCATACCGGACATGTTTGGTAGCCCCCAGACTACCACGTGTCTTGTTCAAACAAACTTAGCTGTTGCTGCCCCTTCTGCTAATGACCGGATGCACACACCGGACGTAGAGTCCCAAATGATCGGACGCTGAACCGCGGCGTCCGATGGAGTACAGTAAGCACCCTAGCTCGACCGGACACGTGTGATGGTACTGGATTGGACACTACCAGCGTCCGATCAGCTGCTCTACCATTTGCTGCCTTTTCTGATTCACACCGGATGCGTCCGGTGTGGCGACCGGACGTGTCCGGTCGCTGAGTCTGTCGCCAAGATACCGGACATGTCTGGTCACATATCGGACATGTCCGGTCACTCTGTAACTAGCGTGACTAACTCTTCTTCGACTCTATCTTCTTCACCCTTGCTCAAATGTGCCAACCACCAAGTGTATCACTTTGTGCACATGTGTTAGCATATTTTCACAAACATTTTCAAGGGTGTTAGCACTCCACTAGATCCTAAATGCATATGCAATGAGTTAGAGCATCTAGTGGCACTTTGATAACCGTATTCCAATACGAGTTTCACCCCTCTTAATAGTATGACTATCAATCCTAAATGTGATCACACTCTCTAAGTGTCTTGATCACCAAAACAAAACAGCTCCTACAAATTATACCTTTGCCTTGAGCTTTTTGTTTTTCTCTTTCTTCTTTTCAAGTTTAAGCCCTTGATCATCACCATGCCATCACCATTGTCATGCTATGATCTTCATTGGCTTCTCCACTTGAAGTGTGTTACCTATCTCATGATCACATGATAAACTAGGTTAGCACTTAGGGTTTCATCAATTCACCAAAACCAAACAAGAGCTTTCAATCTCCCCCTTTTTGGTAATTGATGACAACCCTTCTACAAAGATATGAATTAAAATTCAATTGAATCCATGTTGCTTGTCCAAGCATGTTTACCATGTGTAAAAGGATATGGACAAGTTTCATGAACCCCAAATGGTAGCAATTGCTCCCCCTACATATGTGCTAAGAGTTTGGATTGTAGCTTGCATATATACTTAGATAGAAAATATAGGAGTCAATGTCTACCAAATGATGCTAAGGTATAAAAGATGGACCTTTGAAGCATGATACCAATCGGAGTGCACCATTATACCATCCTTAGCACCATGGTTAGCTTAATACCACTTGGAAACACTTGGAAATGAAAGTTATCTAGTGATTTCATTTCATCATTCAATCTTACAACTAACATACATCACACAAGCATGGATGTGTAAATTTAATACTTGTGCCATGTAAGCAAACATATGAAATGCACATTCAAATGCACCATACAAGTTCATGAGCTTGCTCCCCCTACTTGTGTGCGCAAAATTTTAGTTGATCCCTTTCCTTTTTCATATCTCTCCCCCTATGTCATATATCAAGATATCCATCCATTTCCTTTTTCATATCTCTCCCCCTATGTCATATATCAAGATATCTTTATGTTTCTTTCCCTTTTTCACTATCTTTGCTACTATCTTTGTTTCTCTCCCCCTTTGTCATCAATGACTGTGGGGGTATTAACCCCTATACCCTTACAGCTAGGCTTGGGCCGGCCCAATCTAGGGGGTTCGGTCCATTGGAAGACAACACGTGGCTCGGCTGATCTGTTCGGAGTCCCACGCAAGGAGTCAAGACAGACTTAGAAATCAAGCAAGATCCTAGTCGGTTAGAATAGGAATCCTTATCTAGCCACCTATGGCAATTGTAACCGATTAGGATTAGTTTCCAGATCTGTAACCCTGCTCCCTAGACTATATAAGGCGGGCAGGGGACCCCTATAAAAAACATCTCTCATTGACATATGGTAATACAATCAGACGCAGGATGTAGGTATTACGCCTTCGCGGCGGCCAAACCTGGATAAAACCTTGTGTCTGTCTTGCATCACCGTCTTGTTTGTGGCTTGCGCATCTGTCTGCCGATAATCTACTACCTTGGGCATACCCCTAGGTAGACTGTCGACCATATTTCATCGACAGTGGTGTGCTAGGTAGGGGGTGTGCATACTGCTCTCCAAGCAAACAAGATGGTCATCGTCTCCGGCTCTGTGGCTATGTCGAACGGCCTCACGTTCACCGTCAGCCAGATCACCTAGACCACTGGCTCCGATGACTTCATCGCCATGATCACGGAGGAGGCACGGACTCAATCCGCGTCGACCACTACTTCACCTGCATTGACTACAGCTTCGACCATGGTGGACCTGGCTCCGACCATGGTGGATCTAGCTCTGACCACGTCCGCATCGCCTTCAGCCACGCCAACAACCCATCGTCCGCTTCCCCGCTACAAAGGGAAGCAGATCGACAACACCAACCTACTCCACTCCATCAATCGGGTCGGCACCAAACTCGCTAAAACCCTAGCTCTGGTAAGTTCAATTCAAAGTCAACCTAATGAGCAGGTAACCGCTCCCCACAATAGATCTACCTGACTAGCTCAGGCCAGTCGTCCTGCATGACTTGGTACAGATCTCATGGTCATATCTACTCCTAAAGGGCGCTCTGCTCATTGCCGGCCAGCCTCCGCAATGGGTCTTTGGCTCTTCAAGTACGAAGCCTCGATGGAGAACTACTAGGCCCAGCCCTATGGCTTGTGAAACGCTGCTTCCAACTATGCTTACAATATACAACGCTGCTCGGATCTATGTTTTATACTTCGACCTCGGCCAAAGCTACGCAACTTCATCAACATGGTCTAGATTGAAGATTGTCAAGAAGGATCGGTCCACACAGTTCAAGAGGGTGGCTCAAGCTCTTCGTCCGGCACCGCATCTAATGCCTCTATTCGCACCGAGCTCTAGAATCACGATGATGAAGGCATCGAATACAATCTGGATATCCTAGACCACGCCCTAGGATACCTGTGATTCCCGTCCTTCCGACCAAGGTGGGGAGACTTGATCAACATTATCAGTAATGACGAGCCACCGACAGTCAGTGAGACAGAATAAGAAAGGCTGGCACGCGAAGCACGCAATATTGATCGATTTAATCGTCGACAAATCGAAGCCGAGGCGGAAGAGGTGGCCCAACACATAAGGGTCCAGCCACGCGATCTTAACAACGCCTTTGACAGGGTGGGGGACAAGCAAGTCTTTAGGACTTTGAGCGCCAACGTAGCTGTTGCTATGGCAACAATGCAATGACTACCCAACACCCCAGAAACTCAGGCAGTTCATGATGATATACAAGCTTACATGATGGCTGCCATGGCCTAGACCGCAGAAATTATAAATCAAGCTTGGGCTCCATCCATATTAGTCGAATCAAGGCACAGTCGCTAGTACTCAAGTCGCTCACAGCTACCCAACCAACGTGGCTCGCGCAACAACGACCCATCAGACAACCGTCAAGGCAGAAACGGTGGCCATGATGGTGGTTGGGATGACAACCGCTGTCGGGATGACAACCGTCACGACTTCTGGGATGACAACCACCGAGACAACCATGATAATCGCCATGATAACCACAGTCGTAGGGATAATCGGGGGGGCAACCGAGATCGCTATGATGGCAATAACGATCTCTGCCATTACCTCAGAGAACACGATCTGCACAATCATATCAACCAAAGAGCTAACAATCGTGCATCCCACAAAAGCCATCGCCGTATGGAATATGATACTGCCCACGGCCCTCTAGGTTTGAAGCAGTTTACTCTGCATCTTCACCAAGTCATATGGCCCAAGAACTTCAAGCTCAAAAAACTTTAGAAGTACGACGGCAAGGAGAACCCCGAATTATGGGTCATGCTCTATGAAACTACGTGCAGATCAGCCATGGCTGATGAGCACGTCATGTCTAACTACTTCCTAGTCGCTGTTGGTCATGCAGGTCACCAATGGCTGGTCAGCTTGCCGGTGAATTACTTCGATTCCTGGCAAGAACTCAAGCAAGCTTTCATCGACAACTTCATTGCCACTTGCGAGCAACCCGGTAACAAATATGATCTGCAGCAGATTCAAGACTGGAAAGATGAGCCACTACGCGAGTACGTCTGACATTTCTCAAAGATGCGCATCAAGGTCCCATCAATCTCCGACAACGAGGCAATCAAGGCTTTCATCACTGGTCTCCGCTTCCACAATGCCCTATGGGACAAGCTCCTCCACAAGAGACCCAAATCAGTCATAGCGCTCCTGGCCACTGCCAAGAAGTATGAGGATGCCGACGACGCTAAGAAGATAATCATCAAAGAAGCAGCAAGGGTTCCACGCTCTGACCACCCCCCACACCGTGATGACTACCGCAGCAACCGTGGTCGGAACAACAATTTTGATCGCCACAGCCAGCGCAATGACCCCCCCGACCACCGCGACCAGCGTAATCAGCGGTGCAATCGCCGTGATGATTACAGGGGCAAGCATGATCGGGAAGACGACGGCGAGGTCAACACCGTTAAGAAATGTGGCGGACGTCGCAACTACAAAGAAGACTACGCCAAAGCATTAAAAGGACCCTGCCAGCTCCACCCCAAGTCAAACCATACCATGGAGAATTGCCATGTTCTCAAGTCTATCTATACGCGTCAACAGGCTCCAGATACGTCTAACAAGCCTAACGACGCAGGGGAATAGCACAACGAGGACAATGATGATGAAGACACAGATCCCCGTCATAAGTATGTCAAGCCAGCCGATCGTGTCCACACCATCATTGGAGGCAAAGTGTCCATCGAGACCAAATGAGAACGCAAACTGCTCGCCCGTGCTTGCTTGAACGTGGCCAACACCGACAACCTCATCACCGATCCACGACTCCCTCCTTGGTCTCACTACGAGATCTCCTTCAGCAGAAAGGACCAATGGGCCGCAATACCTGAGCCAGGACATTTTCCTCTGGTCCTTGATCCTTGTTTCAACAGGGTCCAATTCGACAGAGTGTTGATTGACGGCGGTAGCTCCATCGATATACTGTTCAAGAACAGTTTGCTAGCTCTGAAGATAACCCCGGCTGATCTCAAGCCATACGAGGCACAGTTCTAGGGTGTTCTCCCTAGACAGAGCTCTACTCCTCTTGGGCAGATCACGCTACCTGTGCAATTTGGTACCCCAGACCACTTCCACACCGACTATGTCAACTTTGTGGTCACCGACTTCAAAGGCACCTACCATGCTATCCTTGGTCGACCAGTGCTCACCAAGTTCATGGCCATACCTCACTACAGGTATTTAGTGCTCAAGATGCCTACTGAGAAGGGGGTTCTAACTCTCAAGGGCAACGTGTACGCAGCTTACACCTACGAGGATGATAGCTTCAAAATAGCAAAGGCTCATGACCTCTCTATTTGCATGGCCGAGACCATGCTTGATGCTAAGAAGACCCCAGCCGACCACCTAGAGATCCCAGACCTCGAGGCCCCTGCAAGAACGTCAAGTCCAAAGAGCACAAAATGATCCAGTTGGTCGATGGTGATCCTAGCAAAACAGCCCTTATCGGGGCCAGCTTGGATCCTAAATAGGAAGACGTGCTCGTCAGGTTCTTGAGGAGCAATGTGAGCATGTTCATGTGGAAACCTGCTAACATGCCTGGTGTACCTCAGAACTTGATCGAGCACTCCTTAAATGTCGACGACAAGGACAAACCTATCAAGTAGAAGCTACGACGGTTTGCTCATGACAAAAAGGAGGCGATTACGGTAGAAGTTACATGGCTCTTGGCAGCCAGATTTATTAAAGAAGTGTATCATCTGGAGTGGTTAGCCAACCCGGTTCTTGTACACAAAAAGAATAATGAATGGAGAATGTGCGTTGATTACACTGATCTCAACAAACACTGCCCTAAAGACCCCTTTGGCTTACCTCACATAGATGAGGTCATAGATTCAATGATCGGTTGCGAGCTGCTTTCCTTTCTTGATTGCTACTCTGGTTATCACTAGATCGCTCTCAAAAAGGATGACCAGATCAAGACATCTTTTATCACGCCTTTCGGCGCCTACTGCTACACGACGATGTTATTTGGGCTCAAGAACGCTAGGGCTACCTACCAACGCGCTATACAGGCCTACCTCAAAGACAAGATAAAAGATGACCTCGTCGAGGCTTATGTTGATGCTGTAGTTGTCAAAACCAAGGAAGCACATACCCTTGTTGACAACCTGGAACGCACCTTTGAAGCCCTTAACACGTTCCAATGGAAATTAAACCCAAAGAAGTGCATCTTTGGTGTTCCTTCTGGCATACTACTTGGCAACATTGTCAGTCACGATGGCATATGCCCTAACCCAGAGAAAGTCAAAGTTGTCTTGGACATGAAGCCACCCAAAAAGGTGAAGGATGTTCAGAAGCTTACCGGATGCATGGCCGCTCTCAGTCGTTTCATATCAAGATTAGGCGAAAAAGGATTACCGTTCTTTAAACTGCTCAAAGCATCCGAGAAGTTTGAGTGGTCAGAGGAAGCAGACGCTGCCTTCACACAGCTGAAACAATACGTTACATCACCTCAGGTCCTCACTGCTCCTAGAGAAGACGAAACACTCCTGCTTTACATTGCGGTGACTAATCGAGTGGTCTCCACTGCCATGGTGGTCGAGCACAATGAGCCCAGCCATGTCTATAAGGTACAGTGACCAATCTATTTCATTAGTGAGGTACTCAATGAATCCAAGACCAGGTACCCATAGATTCAGAAATTGATCTATGCCATACTGATAACATCTCGAAAGTTGAAACATTACTTTGACGGATATCATGTGGTGGTCATGACTGAGTACCCTTTGTGAGACATCATTAGCAACAAAGATGCAAATGGGCGCATTGTCAAATGGGCAATGGAGCTATGCCCTTTCTCGTTGGAATTTGCAAGCCGAAATACAATCAAGTCTCAAGCACTTGTCGATTTCATCATCGAGTGGACAGACTTAAGCACACCTACCTCTCAGGGGCTCGATGAGTATTGGAAGATGTACTTTGATGGCTCTCTCAACATCGATGGCATCGGAGCAGGAGTCCTTTTCATGTCACCATCCAAGGAGCAGCTCCGATACGTCCTCAGGATTCATTTCCCAGCATCTAATAACGCTGCCGAGTATGAAGCATGCCTACATGGTTTGCGCATTGCGGTTGAGCTTAGTGTCAAACATCTTTATGTCTATAGAGACTCAGCTCTGGTCATCAACTAGCTCAACAAGGACTGGGACACGACCAGCGAAAAGATGGATGCATACTGCAAATTGATCAGAAAGCTAGAAGGCAAGTTCTACGGCATCGAGTACACACATGTGGTCCAGGACAAAAATCAATCAGTAGATGCACTGTCAAAGTTAGGATCATCCCGAGCTAAAGTCCCACATGGCGTATTTGTTCAAGACTTGCTCGTGCCTTCCTTCGAAGAGGAAGATCCCATAGTCGACAAGCCTCCAGACTAGCTTTTGGTGGCTACGGTTTCGGCGTCAAACACCATCAAACCACCTCTGATCACTAACAAGCCTGATTGGAGAGTACCTTTCATCAAGTACCTGACAGATGGTAGTGGTTACACCGATCGAACAGAAAACGAACGCCTGATGCGGTGCAGTAAGCAGTATCTACTCGTCGATGGCAAATTATGGCACAAGAACACAAAGGAAGAAATCTTGATGAAGTGTATAACCCAGGAGGATGGCGAACTTCTCCTGGACCAAATCCACTTTGGTTCCTGTGGCAACCACATGGCCTCCAGAACACTGGTTGGCAAGGCCTTCTGAGCAGGGTTTTAATGGCCGTCAGCTGTAGCCAATGCAGAGAAGCTAGTCTACCATTGTGAGGGTTATCAGTTCTTCGCCAAAAGAGTCCACGTACTAGCACATGAGATTCAGACAATACTAGCCTCTTGGCCTTTCGCATGCTGGGGACTGGATATGATCGGGCCCTTCAAGCCAGCTCCTGAGAAATTTACATGTGTCTTTGTGCTGATCGACAAATTTTCTAAGTGGATAGAGTATATGCCTCTGGTATAGGCATCTTCAGAAAAAGCCATCATGTTCATCGACCAGGTCATCCACCGCTTCGGCATACCCAACAGCATCATCACTGATTTGGGTACTCAGTTCACCAGGAATGCTTTTTGGGACTTCTAAGATGAAAGGAGAATAGTGGTAAAATACATCTCGGTGGCACACCCTAGAGCTAATGGACAGGTCGAGTGGGCAAACGGTATGATCTTGGACGCACTTAAGAAGAGGATGTACAGAGAAAATGACAAAGCTCTCAGAAGATGGCTCAAAGAGTTACCAGCCATGGTCTAGGGCCTCAGAACCCAGCCCAGTCGTAATACCGGCGTATCACCATACTTCATGGTTTATGGTGCTGAGGCAGTGCTCCCGATAGATATAGCCTTTAGATCAGCACGGGTAGAGAACTTCGACGAGGACAAGGCCAATGAAGCAAGGGAGCTAGAAGTGAATAGTACAAAAGAGAAGCGGCTCGATTCTTGTGTATGTACAGCCAAATACCTTGTTGTTTTGCGTAGGTACTACAACAAGAATGTTAAGGAGCTGTCCTTTGTGGTCGGGGACCTGGTCCTGAAGTGGAAGATGAATCAGGCTGGTGTCCACAAACTCGCAACTCCATGGGAAGGGCCCTTCATGATCAAGGAAGTTACATGACCTATGTCTTATAGGTTAGCTCACCTGGATGGTACGGACGTACCAAATTCATGGCACATCGACAAGCTTAGGCGTTTCTATGCTTAACTACTAAGATATGTACTCCTCTTGTACTTTTGATTTAATTCAATAAAGCTACTATGATTTCTCTGACCACTCTAATGTGTTACTTCAAAGTCTACTGAACCAGTCAAAACTGACCACCATTCCTTCCTGAGTTTTCAGAGTAGGCCCTATCTCTGGTTCTTCCCAACACATGCATAGGGATCTGCTCTCTACACTACGGGTGATCGGCAGGTCTCCTCTGGTTTGACTTGTCTATGTCTATGTGTGCACAGGCTACGCACCTCACACTCTGACCACATGGCAAACTAGGGTCATACAAACCTTTTAGAATGATGTGTCGACTAAACTGGTACAACTAAACAGAACGCTAACATGTTCTCACTTAGTTACACCAACACAAGTTCCAAGCTTAAATACGTTTTCCAAAAAAACAAAAAAGCTTATGCTGATATACAGTTATGTTATTACAAGCTTGCCTGAAAAGGTACAAGTTTACAATAACAAAATTGCATCCTTCTTCTATAGCTCTAGCCAATCCTGTTGGCTAGTCGGGGCATGCGGCACCTGCTGCTTGCTGCTTCCGACATCCTGCTCGAGTCTCGGGGACTCTTGTACTGGTCGAGCTGAAGAGGATGGCCATGCCGATGCCTGGCTAGTCGAGACCGTAGGCTTTGCCGGTTGGCTCACAACTAATGGTGTTTCCAGCTGACTTGTTGATGGTGTACCCTATACAGGTGCTGTCCCACCTCCACACAGGTTAATGTCGCCTATTATCTTTGAAGACAAGTCCAGCTGGGTCATCCGAAGCTCCTCAGCCTTGTCTGGATCTACCTCCTTCGGGTATCTAGCCTCTAGGCATTTGAGATCGATCAAGGGGTAGTGAGCATGCACCATGCTTAGCACATGTGCGCCTGTGTACTCACCTGCCTCCTTCACAAACTCTTGGAACCATCCCCATGCCTTTCGGCACCTATCGACCAGACCGAGCTGTGGCGTCCTTGGCACTTTCTCTATAAGCGCTAGGTCGATAAGGTTGAGGACTGGCAAGATGCCTGTTGCCACCTCCTAGCACTGGTCTTTCCATGTGTTCCGATCCTCGGTGATCTCTTGGCACCGCGCCTTCTAGCCATCATGGCTTCCAGATGCATCTTGGCATTGACTTTTAAAACTGTAAACCACACAAGCAAGTAAACAATCATATCACGACAAGATAAGGCGGGCAACAAAAGTGAGCAAGGTGGTCTGGAACACTTACTTTTTAGTTCCTCCTTTATCTTGGTTGTGTGGTCCCAGAGTTGTGACTGGTCGTGCGCTAGTTTCTTATTGTCCTCCTTCAGGCGACCACACGGCAATTCTCCTCTTGGAGACAGACTACTTTGGCTTCTAAGCCTGCACTATAGCTGTGACTACCAACAATGCAACAACACGTGTCATGCACTCGTTGTGATAAAGTGACAACTTACTTGTTTTTTTCCTGCTCTTTGTTACTAAGCTGGACGACCAAGTTTTGTTTCTGCGCCTCTTGCTCCATCCTCTCATGGTTGGCAGCTTCAAGTTAGTGGCGCAAGCGTTCCACCTCGGCCGCTAGTTCTTTATTGCTTGCTGTGATCCCCTTAGTCTGGTCGAAGCACTTCTTTCGGTACCTTGCGGTCTTCATTAAGTCCTGCATGTAAAAAGCTAAGTCAGACAGTTTGACTAGATAGCAGGATCAAGTGGTCAAGCAAAACATACCTGGACTTCCGTCACCAGACGTTTCGCCGCTCGTTCAACTTTCATGGTCTCTTCGACCTCTGGGATTTCCTCATGCACAACCCATTGGTCGTTCCACTAGCGTGACACATATACATGTTGTCGTTTGTCCTGGGGGTGGCCCAGGACCTCCTCCATTTCATCCTCTTCGGCCTCTTCTTCGGGTAGCGGTGCTGGTCCGAAGTTTGTAGCTTCTGCGATCACTATGGCCTTCCCACGGGTCGTAGCATCAGCAAACATGCTCTATGCCACCTCCGGCTACTACTCCTCGGTTTGGTCTGTTACCCTTGGTGCTGAAGTGTTCCCCTCAGCAGGGTTAGTGCTCGGAGCACCTGTACTTGGCTCGGCTCTCCCCTCGACCACCTGCTCAGGGACTGTTGTCTGGCCGCTCGTCTATTGGGGCTCTAGCAGACTTTCTACTATAGGTTCCTCCATAGCCGACTGCTAGGCAGTTTTTTCTGACACTGCTGGTAGAGCCACGTCGCTCCCGGCTAGTTGGTCAGGATTTTCGGTGGATGTCGACCTAATATATCCGAGATAAGTTCAGAAGACAACAGTATTCAACATAAATTGTAAGCTTACATCAAGGTTACAAATACTTACAGCTTGGAAGCACAGAATGATGTGGCGAAGGCGCGTCTCTTCGGCCGCGCTTGCTCCACGAGCTCTACGGGTGCCACCTGGTCTCCCTCTATGACCAGCATCGGCGCCGGGGCTTGATGCTCGACCCCTTTGCCGCTTGTCCTCTGCACTGTAGTGGTCAGCGATGTGGGTTTATTTGGCACAGACGAGCCACCTTGCTCCATCGACTCCACTTGCCTCCTCCTCTTTCGAGGGACGAGTCAAAAGATGTCTGCATCCTCTGTTTCATTGTCTGACAATGTAAAGATCGCCTAGCGATGCTTGCTGGCCACCAGCCGTTTACCAGCAGCTCTGGTCGCTGTCTCCTCCCTAACTCCGAGCATGGCCCAGTCGACGTCTTCGATCCCATCGCTGGTCTAGGCGGTTGGGCCGACAACTTGCGGCCAATCTACACCAGGGGGTGGAGACACGAACACTGTTGCTCTATCATGACCATTAATCTAGGAAACACAAAGGAGATAACACAGTAAGTTTCTGTTATAACATAAAACTATGGGTACAAGGCAGAATGATTTACCTTTGGGGGAGGTCGGGCGAGCTTGAAAGCGTGCTCGATGTCACTCAATCTGACATAATTTGGATCAGCTAAGTTAAATAGCTCTCCAATTCTGGCTTTGACTTTGATCTTGTCAAGCGCCTCTTGCCTGGTCCTTGTTGGGTCTATGCTACCTTGGTACTCATAGCCAGGATGTACCCTCCTCTAGTAGGGCTAGATCCTTTGGCTGATGAAGTTTCCGACCATGCTCGGACCGTCCAGTTTCCTCCATGGGATCATCCCAAGTAGTTCTTGGATCTATTCTAGGTGCTCAGGCTTTTCTGACCAGCTGTTCTTCTTCTCCAGAATGAACCCCATGTCGCACAGTGTGATCGTGTTTGGCTCCTTGCAGATGTAGAACCACTTCTTGTACCAGTCATCCAGCGATATGTTCCAAGGGCAGTGTAAGTACTAGGCCTTCATTCCGTCATGCAGATTGAGGTACACACCTCTGGCTATCTTCGAGCCGCCACTTCCTTTCTTCCGTAGACAGAAAAGATGGCGAAAGAAGTTGAAATGGGGCTAGAAGCCACCATATGCTTCGCAAAGATGAATGAAGGTGGAGACAAAAAGAATCGAGTTGGGATGCAGATTGCAAATCCCAATCTCGTAATACAAACAGAGCCCCTAAAGGAAAGGGTACACTGGAACCCCAAAACCCCGCTTGAAGAAATCTTCGAAAACCACAATCTCACCTGGTTGTGGATCGAGGTACTCTTCGCCTTCCGGTGCATGCCATCCCACGAGTTCCTTGTTGTGGAGTACTCCCATGATGACGAGGTCTTCAATGATCTGCTCGTTGCTTCTTGACTTCCACCACTCCTTCGCCATGACTCCGGCTTTCTTCTGGGCGTCACTCTTCGCCATGAATCTGCCCATGCTGATGAAGGTGGATATGGTGGAGGGGTGATTGGTGATGATTTTGGAGGTATTAGGGTTGGCAAGAGGAAGAAGAAGGCTACGGTGGTGAATGGTAATGGGGTTCGGTAAAAAGTAACTTACCAATTCTATATTATAAATAACCAAGAGTTCCACCATTTTGTCTGCCTAAGATTCTTGGGAGACGTGCGCACATGCCGTAGACGGTTGTTTTCACAACCTCGAGATCTATGCCAATATATGTGCCTCTTCATTATCAGTGTATTCGCCTCTTCGTTGCCAGTGTGAGAGGGCCCATACTGACGCACCTCTATATAGGTGCCAAGTGACTGTTTGCTTGAAAGGACAAGAGGGCATTATGACGTGCTACACCCATCTACTTTTTTTACCCGACGTGTCAGATTGGACTTGATAGAGTAAGAAGATAAATAAATACACCAAATAATAGTACAAGTGGCATTCATTTCTTCATCGCATGTCTCATGCTCAGGGATGGTCCAGACCATGGTTGTACTCGAGGACTGCCCAGACCACTATCGTGCTCAGGGACTGCCTAGACTACTACCATGCTCGGGGACTACCCAGACCACTACCATGCTCGGAGACTGTCCAGACCACTATCGTGCTCGGGGATTGCTCCGACCACTGTCATGCTCGGGGACTATTCTGAACAATGCTCGGCAACTGCTCTCCTTGGCTACATGTGATGTGTACTCACATACAGTTGAGAGGCATTTATTTGGACCTTGCTATAAGGCTTATACTTCATCTTCCAGCAAGCTTGGGGACTACATCGGTACGATGCACCTGTCGGTGCATCTCGTATTGATTGTACGACGATTGGATTCTTAACTTCAGTAGAAATTCTTTTTAGACCCTGGCACCACGTGCCTGTGTCACCTACTACCAGGCTCGGGGACTAAGTGGGCACACTTCACCTCATGGTGAATGTGTTTATTTAATCGACCCCTACGCTTTGACTGATTGTCAGGATTACTATCATGCTCGGGAACTATCCCGACCACTGCTCGGAGACCGCTCTCCTCGGCTACATGTGATTTGTACTCACATATAGTCGAGAGACATTTATTTAGACCTTGCTACAAGGCTTATACTTTGCCTTCCAGCAAGCTCAGGGACTACATCGGTACGATGCACCTACCAGTGCATCTCGTATCGCTTGTATTATGATTGGATTTTCAACTTGAATGGGAATTCTTTTTAGACCCTGGCACCACGTGCCTGCGTCACCTACTACTAGGCTCGGGGACTAAGTGGGCACACTTTACCTTGCAGTGAATGTGTTTATTTTGTCGACCCCTACGCTCTGACTGTTGGCCATAACAACTACTGTACAAGGGTCACTTACATTTCTTTTCAGAAATACAAGTGGGCACACTTGATCAAGAAAGAAATCTTTTTGTTTTTTCTTTTAGAGCGCCATGCATTCTTCGGACAACTGAAATTTTTGGCTATAATCGTGGTTTATTGCTCTCTACATGGACCAGAATACTAGCGTATTTGCTTGGTCAATGTTTTAGCTAGCTAGAGATGACATAAAGACAGACTGCATTAGCCGAAGAAGATCAAACGGTGTGTCGCAACATAATACATGGTGCTCGGGGACTAGCTATGGGGGTATTAACCCCTATACCCTTATGGCTAGGCTTGGGCCGGCCCAATCCAGGGGGTCCGGTCCATTGGAAGATGACACATGGCTCAGCTGATCTGTTCGGAGTCCCACGCAAGGAGTCAAGATAGACCTGGAAATCAAGCAAGATCCTGGTCGGTTAGAATAGGAATCCTTATCTGACCACCTATGGCAATTGTAACCGATTAGGATTAGTTTCCAGATCTGTAACCCTGCTCCCCAGACTATATAAGGTGGGCAGGGGACCCCTCTAAAAACATCTCTCATCGACATACGGCAATACAATCAGACGTAGGACGTAGGTATTATGCCTTCATGGCAGCCGAACCTAGATAAAACCTCATGTCTGTCTTGCGTCACCGTCTTGTTTGTGGCTTGCGCATTTGTCTGCCGACAATCTACTACCTTGGGCATACCCCTAAGTAGACTGCCGACCATATTTCATCGACAATGACCACAATGGTTCTAAATATAGATAGTATTACTTGTAGGGTCGAGATTATCAATGTCAATCAATGGGGTGAGGATCATTTTCCCAAATTTAGTCCAATCTAGATTATTTGCCAAAGATATTTAACTCGGTTTGATCCAAGGACAAGCTTCTTCACACCTCCAAATAAGGGTTATCTTGTACCATGTTGAGTTAAACACTTATAGTTCATTTTCTAGGTTAAACACTAGGTTTACAAGCCCATAAACATGTCATATGTCATCACTAGATCAAGTCAAACATAGAAGCAATAGTGATACCATTTAGACATCAAAATCATTTGATTTTCATGAATGAGCCTAATAACATAGAACCACTTGAAAGGTCCTAATAAAATTGAAAATGTGACTAGATGCACTAATCATGTCCTTAGCAAGGATGTATGTCATGCCAATCAACTTTTACCTTGGATAGCTCAAAGGAGAGGCATGTCATATTAGTGGGGGTGCATCAACACATATTTGAGAAATCCAATATGTTCAACACATTCCTTAGCTTGCAAAACCTTTTCTCATCCAATGGCTTGGTGAATATATCAGCAAGTTGATCTTCGGTGCCTACACTTTCAATGCAAATGTCCCCTTTTTGTTGGTGATCGCTTATGAAATGATGGCGGACATCAATGTGCTTTGTTCTTGCATGTTGAACTGGATTGTTGGTTAGCTTGATTGCACTCTCATTGTCACATAGCAATGGCACTTTCTTGAACTTGATTCCAAAGTCACTCAAAGTGGCCTTCATCCAAAGTACTTGTGCACAACAACTACCGGTGGATATGTATTCGGCTTCGGCGGTTGATAATGCAACACTATTTTGCTTCTTTGATGACCATGAAACAAGTGATCTTCCCAACAATTGACATGTGCCCGAGGTGCTCTTCCTTTCAACTTTGCATCCTGCATAATCCAAGTCAGAGTAACCAACTAGCTCAAACTTTGCTCCTTTGGGATACCACAAACCAACATTTGGTGTATGCTTCAAGTACCTCAATATTCTCTTTGTAGCCTTCAAATGACTTTCTCTTGGTGAGGCTTGAAATCTTGCACACATGCATACACTAAACATGACATCCGGCCTTGATGCGGTCACATAGAGTAGGCTTCCAATCATAGACCGATACAACTTTTGATCCACCATATTTCCACTTGCATCACTATCCAAGTTGCCATTGGTTCCCATTGGTGTGCTAATGACTTTGCTATCACACATGCCAAATTTCTTGATCATGTCCTTGATATACTTGCCTTGACTTACAAATGTACCATTCTTCATTTGCTTGATTTGAAGACCAAGGAAGTAACTCAACTCTCTGATCATGGACATTTCAAACTCATTAGCCATCATCTTTCCAAACTCATCACAAAAATCATGATTGGTTGATCCAAATATGATATCATCAACATAGATTTGCAATACAAATAGATCTTTTCCAATCTTCTTGATGAAAAGAGTGGTGTCAACCTTGCCCATGGTGAACCCTTTTGAGAGTAGGAAATCCCTCAATCTCTCATACCATGCTCTAGGTGCTTGCTTCAAGCCATACAATGCCTTCTTCAACTTGTACACATGGTTGGGCTTCTTGTCATCTTCAAAACTGGGAGGTTGCTCAACATATACTTCTTCATTGATGTAGCCATTGAGAAATGCACTTTTAACATCCATTTGATAGAGCTAGATGTTGTGGGCAAAGCATAGGCTAGCAAGATTCTTATTGCTTCCAATCTAGCAACAGGGGCATATGTTTCTCCAAAGTCAAGACCTTCAACTTGTGTATAGCCTTGTGCTACTAATCTTGCTTTGTTCCTTACTACTATCCCATCTTGATCTTGCTTGTTTCTAAAGACCCATTTGGTTCCAATCACATTGTGTCCCTTTGGTCTCTCTACTAATTCCCATACTTGATTTTTTGTGAAGTTATTCAATTCTTCATGCATAGCATTCACTCAATCAACATCCTTCAATGCTTCATCTATCTTCTTTGGTTCAATGGATGACACAAATGAGAAGTGTTCACAAAATGATGCCAATCTTGATCTTGTTTGTACACCTCTTGAAATATCACCAATGATAGTGTCCAAAGGATGATCTCTTGCAACATTGGTTGGTTGAAGGATTGGAACTTGATTGCTTGCACTTGCTTGATCATTGGGTTGAGATAATGTACTAGCCACTTGATCTTGTTCATTGTCATGAGAGCCACTTGCACTAACTTGATTTGTATCATCTTGCACACTTGAGTTGGAGAGCACTTGCACTTGATCATCTTCGTTATCATTCACTTGCCTAGGCCTCAATTCACTAATATCCATGTTCTTCATGGCATTTGAAAGTTGAATGCCTCTAACATCTTCCAAGTTCTCATTCTCTACTTGTGAACCCTTGGTTTCATCAAATTCAACATCATGAACTTCCTCAAGAGTACCACTATCCAAATTCCAAACTATATATGCTTTGCTTGTAGTGGAGTAACCAAGTATGAATCTTTCATCACATTTCTTGTCAAACTTGCCCAATCTAGTGCCTTTCTTCAAGATATAGCATTTGCAACCAAAAACCCAAAAATATGCAATGTTGGGCTTTCTACCATTCAAGAGCTCATATGGTGTCTTTTCTTTCAATCGGTGACAATAGAGACGGTTGCTACAATAGCAAGCCATGTTGATAGCTTTGGCCCAAAAAGATTGACTCACATTGTACTCACTAAGCATAGACCTTGCCATATCAATGAGTGTTCTATTCTTCCTCTCAACAAGGCCATTTGATTGAGGTGTGTACTTGGCCAAGAATTGATGTCTAATTCCAAATTCATCACACAACTCATCAATTCTAGTGTTCTTGAACTCACTACCATTGTCACTTCTAACTCTCTTGATGGTTGTTTCAAACTCATTGTGAATGCCCTTGACAAATGATTTGAATGTTCCAAACACATCACTTTTGTCCACTAGAAAGAATACCCAAGTGTATCTAGTGTAATCATCCACTATCACAAATCCATATTTGTTTCCACCGATACTAGTGTATTGTGTTGGCCCAAACAAATCCATGTGCAATAACTCAAATGCTTTACTAGTGCTCATCATGCTTTTCTTAGGATGGGTGTTTCCAACTTGTTTGTCAGCTTGACAAGAGCTACAAAGCTTATCCTTTTCAAACACAACATCTTTCAAGCCTTTAACTAAGTCATGCTTAACCAATCTATTCAATTGTTTCATTCCAACATGACCAAGCCTTCTATGCCATAACCAACCCATGCTAGACTTAGTGAACAAGCATGTAGATAATTTTGCTTCACTAGCATTGAAATCAACCAAATATATATTCTCATATCTAAAACCTTTGAAGATCAAGTTAGAGCCATCTACACTTATGATCTCTACATCATCTACCCCAAATATGCATTTGAATCCAAGATCACACAATTGAGCCACGGATAGCAAGTTGAAATTCAAGCTCTCTACTAGCAACACATTTGATATGCTCATGTCATTGGATATTGCAATCTTATCAAGCCCTTTGACCTTGCCTTTGCCATTGTCACCAAATGTGATACTATCATAGCCATCATTGCCATTGGTGTTGATTGAGTTGAACATTCTTGCATCACCAGTCATGTGTTGAGTGCACCCACTATCAATAACCCAATGCCTTCCTCCGGCTTTGTAATTGACCTACAAAAGAAGATCAATTCTTTTTAGGTACCCAAACTTGCTTGGGTCCTTGAAGGTTAGTTACTAAGCTCTTTAGAACCCAAATGGCTTTCTTCTTTGAGCCCATCCATGGTTTACCAATGAACTTAGCCTTCACACCATTTGTATCCTTAGTAAGCATATAGCATGAATCAAGCTTAATGGAGGATACATTAGCATTTTTGCTCTTGTTTTTGCATTCTCGCTCTTTGTGACCAACTTGCTTGCAACTAGTGCAAAACTGACTATTGTTCTTCACAAAACTAGTCTTGTGAGGAGCAAAGGCCGCCTTGCCTTTCTTGGGGGTATAGCCTAATCCCTCTTTGTAGAGAGAAGCTCTTTGGCTACCCAAGCACATAAGCAAGCGGTCCTCACCACCATAAGCCTTAGCTAAGGTGTGAGTGAGCTTAGTGACCTCCTTCTTGAGGTTCTCATTCTCAACCACTAGTGAGGCATCACAAGTGAGACCATCACTACTAGATGAGGTAGAAGTGGAAGTGCTACAAGAAGGGTTAGTAGTAGCAACAATGATAGGCATAGATAGTGATGTATCAATTAAATCACAAGTTACACCTACATCACAAGTTTAAACATGCTTCTTTTTATCTGTTCATTAAGCAAAGTGGAATGAGCTTTTTCAAGCTTTTTGTGAGCCTTGCCAAGCTTCTCATGGGCTTCCTCTAGCTTCTCATGAGTTGCTTTGAGCTCATCAAGGGCTTGCTTAAGGGCTTTTACCTCCTTATTCAAGCTCTTGTATTCCCTTCTCTTAATGTCAAAGTGTTCTTTAGCATCTTCTAGCATGTCAAATAATTCATCCTTAGTAGGTTCATCATCATCACTATCACTATCATTTTCATTTTCATGTTCATTATCATTAACATGTTCTTCATCACTTTCATCATCACAAGATTGTACCTTAGTGGCCTTAGCCATGAAGCATGATGAAGATTCGAAGAGAGAAGGCTTCTCATTGATGGCAATGCTTGCAAGAACCTTCTTCTTGGTGGTCTTGTGATCATCACTATCATCATCATCATCACTTGAGGAAGCATCACTATCCCAAGTGACTACATATGAACCACCCTTCTTCTTCTTGAAGGCCATTTTGTCCTTCTTCTCTTTCTTTTCCTTCTTGTCCTTCTTCTTGTTCTTCTTGTTGTCATCATCATTGTCACTATTGTATGGGCATTGAGCAACAAGATGATCTTTGCTTCCACACTTGAAGCACCTTCTTGACTCTTCTTTGTTCTTGGATGAAGACTTCTTTCTTCTATCACGATAGCCCTTCTTCACCATGAACTTGCCAAATCTCTTGACAAATAGAGCCATCTTCTCATCATCATCATCATCCCATGATTCATCTTCTTCACTTGATGTTTCTTGCTTTGCTTTGCCCTTGGATGATGTGGCTTTGAATGCCACGCTCTTCTTCTTCTCATCCTTCTTCTCATCTTTCTTCTCCTTCTTTTCTTCCTTCTCATCATCATCTCAATAAGTATCATCGGTCATTATATCTCCCAACACTTGGTTTCGTGTCATGGTGTCCAAACCACTCCTCACTAGAATAGTGACTAATGTACCAAATCTTGAGGGTAAGCATCTCAAGAACTTGTGGGAGAAGTCCTTATCCTTCACTTCTTCTCCAAGTGCTTTGAGATCATTGATAAGCACTTGAAGCCTATGGAACATCTCTGGCACACTCTCATCATCCTTCATCTTGAAGCTTGCAAACTTTTCTTTGAGAATGTAAGCCTTTGCACCCTTCATGGCTTGAGTGCCCTCAAATGACTCTTCCAACTTCTTCCATGCCTCATGTGCCATCTCAATATTTTTGACTTGCTCAAATGTTCTTTCATCAATTGCATCATGAATAGCACTTAGAGCAATGTCATTGTTTTGGAGAAGTACTTCTTTGGCCACGGTGGGATTCTCCAGATCTTCAATCTCAATTTTTGTTTCTACCACCTTCCAAACCTTCCTATTGATTGACTTGATATAAGTTGTCATCTTGGCCTTCCAATAGGGATAGTTGGAGCCATCAAATTGGGGTGGCTTCTTGGTGTTATTGATTTGAGCCATTTTAACACCGAAGGTTGTTAAGCCTCAAATAACGGTGACCTCAACTCTGATACCACTTGAAAGCTCCTAATGGCTAGAGGGGGTGAATAGCCTTATAAAAATTTCTACAACAACACTTAACAAAAAGGTTAGACAATTATGAGGCGAAGCAAGTGTTGCGCTAGCCTACTCAAAATGCAAGCCACCTGCCACAATTCTAGTTTAGATAGTATCTATTCACTCAATAGATATGACACTACCCTATGTTAATGTGCTCTCAAAGGCTAACTAAAGAGCCACACTAACCAAGCAAGCAAGCTCTCACAACTAGCTACACTAAAGAGCTTAACAACTAGTTTGCGGTAAAGTAAAGAGAGTGATCAAGAAGGTTATACCGCTGTGTCGAGGAGTGAACAAATCGATCATAAGAATCAATATCAATGAAGACCAATCACCTCAGAATCAAAGGATGAACACAATGATTTTTTACTGAGGTTCACTTGCTTATCGGCAAGCTAGTCCTCGTTGTGGTGATTCACTCACTTGGAGGTTCACGCGCTAATTGGCTTCACATGCCAAACCCTCAATAGGGTGCCACACAACTAACACAAGATAAGGATCACACAAGCCACGAGCAATCCACTAGAGTACCTTTTGGCGCTCCGCCGGGGAAAGGTCAAGAACCCCTCACAATTACCACGATCGGAGCCGGAGACAATCACCACCCTCTGCTCAACGATCCTTGCTGCTCTAAGCCGTCTAGGTGGCGGCAACCACCAAGAGTAATAAGCAAAACCCGCAGTGAAAATATGAACACCAAGTGCCTCTAGATGCAAACACTCAAGCAATGCACTTGGATTCACTCCCAATCTCACTATGATGATGAATCAATGATGGAGATGAGTGGGATGACTTTAGCTAAGCTCACAAGGTTGCTATGTCAATGAAAATGGCCAAAGATGTGAGCTACAGCTGGCCATGGGGCTTAAATAGAAGCCCCCATGAAATAGAGCTGTTATACCTCTTCACTGGGCAAAACACGGGCTGACCGGACGCTGCAGTCCAACAGACCGGACGCATCACTAGACACTCTGGTCATGAATACCGGACGTGTTCGGTTGGCATACCGGACATGTCCGGTAGCCCCCAGACTACCACGTGTCCTGTTCAAATGAACTTAGCTATTGCTGCCCCTTCTGCTGATGACCGGACGCACACACCGGACGCAGAGTCCCAAATGACCGAACGCTGAACCACGGCGTCCGGTGGAGTACAGTAATCACCCTAGCTCGACCGGACGCGTCTGGTGGTACCAGACCGGACGCTGCTAGTGTTCGATTGACTGCTTTGCCATTTGCTGCCTTTTTTGATTCACACCGGACGCGTCTGGTGTGGCGACCGGACGTGTTCGGTCGCTGAGTCTATCGCTAAGATACCAGACGTGTCCAGTCACATACCGGACACGTTCGGTCACTCTGTAACCAGCGCGACTAACTCTTCTTCGACTCTATCTTCTTCACCCTTGCTCAAATGTGCCAACCACCAAGTGTATCACTTTGTGCACATGTGTTAGCATATTTTCACAAACATTTTCAAGGGTGTTAGCACTCCACTAGATCCTAAATGCATATGCAATGAGTTAGAGCATCTAGTGGCACTTTGATAACCGTATTCCAATATGAGTTTCACCCCTCTTAATAGTACGGCTATCAATCCTAAATGTGATCACACTCTCTAAGTGTCTTGATCACCAAAACAAAACAGCTCCTACAAATTATACCTTTGCCTTGAGCTTTTTGTTTTTCTCTTTCTTCTTTTCAAGTTTAAGCCCTTGATCATCACCATGCCATCACCATTGTCATGCTATGATCTTCATTGGCTTCTCCACTTGAAGTGTGCTACCTATCTCATGATCACTTGATAAACTAGGTTAGCACTTAGGGTTTCATCAATTCACCAAAACCAAACTAGAGCTTTCAACAGCGCAATAGCAATGCATTGATCTGAGATCGAGATGAGTGGGCAGATAGTTCTAGTCCTACCATGAGTGCCATGTTTGTAGTAATGAAGATGTTCTACACTCGTTAGGACACTAGGGACTTCTGGCAGGAGTCCTATACCACTTGCATGGATAAGCTCATGAGAGACGAAGCCACATAGCGTAAGCTCAAGAAGCGTTTGCGCAAGCATAAAAAGGCAGCAAGTGAGGCTCGATGGGAAACTGATCAAGCATATGTAGCTTTGGAAAATCTCCACACCTAAATGGAGCAAGTTGATCAATAGAGAGTTACCGCCCAAGAGGCAAGAGCGGATGATCAAGCAATGTTAGAAGGACTATGGGAGCAGCTGGAGGCTGCCCGTGCTGAGGCGTTCACAGCTATGCGCTAGCGTATCCTAGCAAGCAACGTTCAGCTATGGTAGAAGTAGAATGAGACAGGACCCACGCCATGAGCGTCCAGCAGGACCGTGTTGAGAGGGACTTGTGCCAGTATCTTACACAGGCCTAGAATGTGGTGGTCGATCTTCAGCATGAGGTGCATTTTCTAAACAACCAATTGCACCCAATCCTTGATGAGGAAGAAGAAGATCCGGAGATGTTAGTTGAAGATGACGGTTGGGACGAAGAAGTGGAGCTAGAGAATGAGGATGATCCTATCTCCTACCTCGACAGTGATCATAATGAAAATTAGAATCACCTAGTGACTAGTTAAAGCGCTAGATGTATCCCTGCTATTTATGTAATGGACTTGTAGTTGAATTTGGTAATTGTGTTTGGACTTCCGTGTAATATTGGCACTCTGCTTATGGTTTCATGTTTAGGTGAACTTTAATGAAATTCTAGTTTTGTTTTACTGGTGATTATGACTTGTATGTTAATGCGCTGCGAGCCTGATAAGTGATGAAATTGGTGATGTCATGTTGCGAGAACGAATTATTATGCCTCTGTTTTATTGTATGAATTTAAGATTCTCTCCAGTAATTTCAGTTTGGCATGAATATACAATTCATCTACAATCTTTTGACATCATCCAATAATCACTTTGTTGCAACTTTGCAAATGACTCGCACTCATGCTAGAGCAGGCAGTAGCCAAGAGGGCAATGACGATGACTTACCACCACCGCCACCACCATCTGCTAATGAATTCTTTGCCCAATTCTTGGAAAGTTAGAGAACTATGGAGGAAACCCTACACCTCATTACGTAGAACATGGCTCGCGCCGATCAGCAACAATAGGGGCCTAAGCCAAATCATTACAGCTCTTTCAAGGATTTCCTAGGCACCAAGCCTCCTATCTTCAAGGTGGCTGAGGAACCACTCTAGGCGGATGAATGGCTCAACGCTATTGAGCAAAAGTTCCATCTATTGAGGGTCACAGAACATCAGAAGGTAGAATATGCATCCCATTAGCTACAGGGACTGGCCGAGATATGGTGGACCCATTTCCTATCCTCTCTACATGCCAATGCATAGGTCACATGGGAGCAATTCAAGTTAGCCTTTAGGGGACATCACATTCCCCTAGGGCTAATGCGCATGAAGACAGCTGAGTTCATGTCACTCACACAAGGGACCAAGACCCTTACTAAATACATACATGCTTTTAACAATTTGTCCCGTTATGCCCTGGGTTTTGTCGATATAGAAGAAAATAAGATAGAAAGCTTCAAGAGAGGTGTGGGCACGAAGCTGATGAAAACTATGGCCAACACAAGGTGCACCACATACAATGAGTTCATTAGTGATGCCTTGATTCAGGAGAACCACAACAATCTACATGCAGTAGCAAAGGGCCGCAAGAGGGTAGCTGAGGTAGGCGCCTCAAGGTCTTCTTAGTCAAATGCTCCAGTGGTAGCTAGGCCATAGTTCCGACCATCGGCGCCCAAGTTCAGGCCTCCTCCACTGAAACCTCAGACTAACCGACCTCAGAAGGTGTTTCAGAAGGCATTCACCATTGCCTTACCCAAGGGGAATGGAGGGCAAGGAAGCTCAATAGGACCCAAGAGCAATCAACCATGCTTTAACTGTAATCAAGTAGGTCACTAGGCCAAGGAATGCCCCCATCCTAAGAAGAACAATAATCAGAACTAGAGCAATCAGAGACAGGAAAATCTTAAAGCATGTCCTGGATATGTGCACTACACCGTGTTGAACAGGTTCCCATAGGAGAGGTTGTCACTATTGGTATGTTTCTCGTTAACAAACATCCCACCATTGTTTTATTTGATTCTAGAGCTTCTCATTCATTTATGAGCCAAGCATTTGCATCTAGATATGATTAGAAAGTAATTGAGGTAAGCAAGGGTGGTTATAGTATAAGTTCAGCTAGGGCTACTATCTCTACAAATAAGATGGTGAGAGATGTGCTCATCTCTATATAAGAGAGGGAGTACACGATGGATATGATAGTATTGCCTGGATTATCTATAGATGTGATCTTGGGCATGAAATGGATGAGCAATCATTGGGTTCTCATTGACACTAGCACTCATACAATTATGTTGAGAGAACCAAAGGGAGGTAATGCTTTTCTAGTACCATTTTCCTAAAATTTTGAACTCCAAAACTTGTCTTGTGCTATCCATGCCACTACCCTTTATGATATTCTAGTGGTTTGTGAGTTTCCAGATATATTCCCAGATGAGTTACCAGGTTTACCACCTGATAGGGATATAGAATTTAAGATTAAGTTAGTGCTAGGTATGGCACCTATCTCAAGGAGACCCTATAGGATGCCACCAAATGAGTTAGCTGAACTTAAAATTTAGTTACAAGAACTATTGGACAAAGGTCTCATTCAACCTAGTTTGTCTCCATGGGGATGTCCAGCATTGTTTGTAAAGAAGAAGGACAAGTCTTTGAGAATGTGTGTGGATTATAGGCCACTTAATGTTGTGACCATCAAAAACAAGTATCATTTGCCTCATATCGATATCATGTTCAATTAGTTGGCAAAAGTAAAGGTATTCTCCAAGATTCACTTGGGGTCAGGCTATCATCAGATAAAGATTAGGCCAGAGGATATACCTAAAACCACTTTCTCCACTAGGTATGGCTTGTATGAGTATTTGGTCATGTCTTTTGGACTAACGAATGCTCCCGCCTACTTCATGTACTTGATGAATTCGATATTCATGCCCGAGCTCAACAAGTTCATGGTTGTGTTTATCGATGATATCTTGATTAATTTGGAGAATGAGGCAGATCATGCAGAGCATCTGAGAATTATTCTGTCCAGATTGAGGGAACATAAGTTATATTCAAAGTTTAGCAAATATAAATTTTGGTTGAGCAAAGTACCTTTCTTGGGTCACATCTTATCTAGAGATGGAATATCTATAGACCTATCTAAAGTACAAGAGGTCATGGATTGGAAGGCCCCGACTTTGATTCATGAAGTTTGGAGTTTTCTAGGGTTAGCAGGTTATTATCGTCGTTTCAATCTAGATTTCTCCAAGATGGCTAAGCCCATGACTAGACTACTTCAGAAAGATGAAAAGTTCAGTTGGACACCCAAGTGTGAAGTAGCTTTTCACACCCTAAGGACTCTATTAATTATAGCTCCTATTTTAGCACAACCTAACATTGAAAAGTCGTTCGATGTGTTCTATGATGCATCAGGTATAGGTTTGGGGTGTGTGCTCATGCAAGAAAGAAGAGTTATTGCCTATGCTTCTTGGCGGTTGAAAAAGCATGAAGTCAATTACCCTACGCATGATTTAGAGCTTGCAGCAATTGTTCATGCGTTAAAGATATAGAGACATTATTTGTTGGGCAACGTATGTCACATATATACTGACCACAAAATTCTCAAATATATCTTCACTCAACCTGAGCTGAATATGAGACAGCGAAGATGGTTAGAGCTAATCAAGGACTTCAATTCGGAAGTGCACTACCATCTAGGAAAAGCCAATGTTGTCACAAATGCACTTAGTCAGAAATCTCATTGTGACACTTTGGAAGCATTGTTGGAGGATGGATTTAATTTGTTACATCCTGTTGTGCTGCACAATATCACTATCAGTTGTTCACTTGAGAGCAAAATCATAGAACTACAGAAGATAGATGCAGGTATATTTCACATCAAGAGATAGATGCAAGAGTAAGAAACCAAGCATTTTAGATTAGATGAAAGAAATGTGCTATGGTTGGAGGATCGACTTGTGGTACCGAAAGACCGTGAGCTTAGAAATCAAATTTTAGATGAAGCTCATTCGTCCAAGTTGTCTATCCACCTAGGTAGCAGCAAAATGTATCAAGATCTGAAAACCCTTTTTTGGTGGACCAAGATGAAGAAGGAAATCACCGCCTATGTCGCTAGGTGTGATAATTGCAGTAGAGTAAAGATCGTTCATTTGAAATCTACTGGATTACTTCAGCCTTTACCTATTCTAGGCTAGAAATGGGAAGAAATAAGTATGGACTTTATCACAGGCCTTCCAATGGCACAGCAAGGTCATAATTCAATATGGGTCATTATAGATCGCCTCACCAAGTCAACACATTTTATACCAGTGAACACAAGGTAACACATGGGGAAGTACACTAAACTATATGTTTCTTAGATCATGAGACTACATGGAATACCTAGGACTATAATCTTAGATCAAGGACCACAGTTTATAGCTCATTTCTAGGAACACTTGCACCAGGCTTTGGGGACTAAACTAATCCAAAGTTTAGCATACCATCCCCAAACTTCTGGACAGACTGAGCGAGTGAACCAGATCCTAGAAGATTTGTTGAGAGCTTGTGTTATATCTTCCAATGGTTCATGGGAGAAATGGCTACTTTTAGCTGAGTTCTTCTACAACAACAGTTATCAAGCAAGCATCAAGATGGCTCCGTTTGAAGCCTTGTACGGTAGGAAATGTAGAACTCCTTTGAATTGGATTGAGCCTGGTGAAAGAAGATACTTTGGCATTGACTTTGTCACTGAAGCTAAAGAGCAGGTGCCCATTATCCAACAGCATATGAAAGCAGCTCAGTCAAGACAAAAGAGTTATGCTGATAAAAGAAGAAGACCACTAACTTTTGAAGTCGGAGACTATGTATACTTAAAAGTGTCACCCATGAAAGGAGTACAGAGATTTGGAGTGAAAAGAAAGCTTACGCCTAGATATGTAGGGCCATACAAGATTACTGAATGGAAAGGAAATGTCGCTTACCAGTTATAACTTCCTCTAGAGATGAGTGCAATATTCGATGTCTTCCATGTTTCTTAGTTAAAGAGATGTCTTCGTATACCTGAGGAAGTCATTGCACCCACCAACATTGAGCTCCAATCAGATCTGACATATGAAGAGAAACCAACCTGAGTGTTAGAAGAGATGGAAAGAGTAACATGGAGTAAGATCATTAAGTTCTACAAGGTGGTGTGGAATAACCATAGTGAACAAGATGCCACGTGGGAACGGGAGGTTTACTTATGTGAGGTTTATCCCGCCTTTTTTGAAGAATGGTAGGTCTTGCAAATCTTGGGATGAGATTTCATTAAGGGGGAGGGGCTATAACACCCTAGGTGTTAGGCTTGCATAATTTCACTTGCATTGCATGAACATAATCATCAAGCATTCATATATAAGCTTTTACATGTGAAACGTACAATTGAAACATGTGAAACATGCCTTGCTATTTTATGTTTCCATATGTGTATGCTTATGATCATGTGTGAATAAGTGTAAGTGGTTGATGTTGGTCACTAAAACACCTTAGCTACACTTAGGATGACTAATGGAACAATGTTCATGTAGATCACTTTATCTAATTAAGCTCCTAAGTGATGATATGCTTGTTGACCTAGGAAGTATCTATATGTAACCAATGTGTAAATGTGTATGGAACCTAGGGAATACCTTAAACATGTTTAGAATGTCACTAGGAACAACTTTGGTATTCATGGCTAGGGCTAGTTTGGTCTCTAAGTCATAGATATAGAGTAAGTCATCATTTTCAAGTGGTACATTTGACCTAGGTTGAACTATGTCATAGATTGTTTGCATGGTTGTGTACCCTAAAGCAAAGTTGTAGAACTCAAGTAGTGTAACAACTTTTATTTTTGGGTCATAGGCTAGTTCAGCTCCTAGCATGCTTGAATTTGGCTCACAAGAATCAACATTTCACTGATTTTGTAACTTGGAAAATTTTCTAAGTCATATTGAGCTGACAATGTTGATGTGGCTGACTTTGGGATGATTTAACTCCATAACCATTGCAAATTAGGAGTCGAGTTCTAAAGAAATTTTGTAGCTAGTATGTAGCTCTACAAATTTGGTTTTAACACCATGCACTAATTCACCGTGGATCGAGAGCTTTAGCACCTTCATTTTGCTCTGTTAGTCACTTGATTGGGCAATGATGGAGGCGTTGTCACGCGCCGTGGTGGCCGACCGGGCATGGCGTCTGGCCGCCACGTGGCCACCACTGGCCAGTGTCGGGCCCTCACTGCAGCGTGCTGGCACATGATATCTAAGAAACTACGCTGCCTATTTCGCTCACTCCCGCTCACTCTCTCCCTCTCCACTGCCCTCTCTCGCTCCCGCCACGGAGAACTGAGCGCCGTCAAGCCGTAGCGCTGCTCCATCATTGCCTAGCGCCCACTCCACCACACCATTGCCACCTCCATCTTGCAGTTAGCTTCACTATGTTCCCCTCTACCTCCTCGACATGTTTGTAGTACGAAACAAGCTACGGTGAGGGCGAAATCATCGTTCTCGTCCTCGTCGGAAAGTTTGGCTTCCATGGCTGCCTTCACGGCGAGCTCACCGCTGCTTGGCTCTGTTGAGCATTCCTTTTGCTTCCTCACATTAGGGCTTGGTTAGGGTGTAGTCTAGCTTGTAGCATGACGTTGCGGTGAGCCATTGCCAGAGCCGGTGTAGAACACAACGCGTAGTGCCACCGCGCTCTCACCGTTGCGCCACCGCGCACGCGAGCAGGCCTCATTAGCGTGTCCCATCTAGCCTAGGTCATCTCGTTAGATTCATGTAGTCACCACAGAGCTCATGTGCTTCTCACCAAGCCTCGTTGTGGACTATAACGGCTGGCACACCTCTAGACAGCGTCGCCGTGTCGCCATGGCCGGTGACGAGGTAGCTCTAGTGCGTCCGCACTACCACCATGGGTACCAGTCGACGCGGCTTACTAAGTAGATCATGTAGGTGGGGTTGGTTTCACCGGAGTGCTCACCATCGGCGAGATAGCGCCGATCGACCACCATGCCCTGTTTCAGCTCACTGACAGGTGGGGTCTGCTGACCCGTGGGTCCCCTCTGTCAATGACTTCAGTTAGGGTTTTTGTTATTTATTTTCTAGATTTTTATACTAAATTTGGAAAATCATATCTAGAGCTAGGAATGTTCAAATTTAGTGAACCAAATTTTGTTGTGTTCTTCATGAAGTGTAGTATTTTATAAAAATATGAGATGTATAGTTTCTAATATTTTTATTCATGAATAAAATATAGCTAGATAAGTGCTTTTTAAATGTTTACAATTTTGTAAAATGTGTAACTTGAGCTAGGGATGTGATAAAATTGTGATTCCAATTTTGTTGGTCTTGTGTTGACATGCTCTAGCTAGGAAAAATAATAAACTTGCAGTAAACTTGATTGAAATATGATCTTTCTATTTATCTATTAATAAATGGTATTTTCTGAGGAAAATTATGGAGATAAAAATAAGTAACATATTGACATGCAAATTTTTGTACAGTATTATGGCACTAGTATGAAGCTAAGAAAAATATAGAATCTATTGTTTGACACCTTTCTATAGGGTTAACTATTTTTACTAAAATAAACCTTGCTAACTTATCATTTTTATAAAGGATGTTATGCATGTTCAAATGGTATGAAATTTTTACAGTAGTCTATTGGGAGCACTTGGAAGCCACTGTAATGTTATGAGAATTTATTGTGCGTATTTGGTATATGTTTGTTATGAGCATTAGGTTATAAGAGTTGATTGAAAACTTTTAATACATGGAACTACCATGTTTATATATATACACCTTTAACCCTATGTAGGTCCAAGATCAAACATATGCTTAGCCACGCTTAGACCGGTAGAAGTCGAGTGATTTTCTGTCACCTGCGAGATATAAGTGGATACCAAAGCATGGTTGGTTATATTTGCTATCGTGAAAAAGAACCATGGAGTAATGTAAATGGAGGCTGGGCAGAGTCTATGTGTAGGGTGACTGATGTGATTCTGTCTGTGCCGATTAAGGACCGTACCATTGTTGGCACTTCTGATAAGATTGAACGCATGCCTATCACTTAGCTGGTCGGATAACTCGTTCCAACCGTGAAGCCGAGTAGCTCAACTCAAGCCGGGCCCTGCTCTGTAAAAGTGTGCACTCTAGATGGTAGTAAGGATGTGTGGGGAGCTAGGCATGAGCCTAAGGGCTGGCTGGGCCTGAACGTCCTGGCAGCTGGTTGTCCCTGATTGTGTGGCGCTCGGCGTACCCACGAAATGTGGACTTAGTTGTACCAAAGGTGACCTAAGGTGACCGTTGATCTGGTCTGCCCAGGTTTATGTTAGGAATAAATTCCCAGCTGGTTGAAATCGATTCGAATCGTCGCCTCTCCCAGATAGTGAGAAACTTGGCTAGCCCCAACATCGTAGTAATTATATTATGGAATGTGATGGTTCAGATAAACATAGAATTACTACACCTACTATTGTTACTATTATATGTTATCAAATGACATACCACATGTTTGGCATAGGATAGTTGCTAATCTAGAGATGAATAGCTATAATTAACTTAATGACTGAACTATAATTGTATAATTGAGTTAATCACTTTTTATGCAAAATGTTGTCAATCTACCTCCACTTATAAAGCCTTGCATAATCCTTGGAGTCAGTTTATTTCTAGTTTATGATGGGTAAGTCTAGCTGAGTACCTTCTCATACTTAGGGTTTTATTCCCACTGTTGTAGATGGTACAGTTTATCATGACTATTGCAAGAACTGCTTCTATCCTGCCATGGATGAGGAGTGAGCCTTGGGCAGGCATCTTTAATAATCCCACTTATATGCTTTTGTGGATTGTGATCATGTGATGGCACTGTATTTGAACTATGTTGGCAAATGCTAGTTTCAAACTTTAATTTACTTCCGCTACTATCTATCGAACTTGGTTTGTAATAACCTTATTTCGCACTTTGATGAATGAACTGTATCTGTGAACTTTATGTAATATGTGACATGTATGTTGAATCATATACGATCTTGGTTGTATGTGGATCATTTATCGAGACCCGTCGTGGTACTCCACGGACTACCGAGTTTATATGGGCTCAAGTATGACAATGCGACCGCTTGTGGGCTGCCATTGTACTTGTGCTCTTATAAATTGGTCGGTTCTGTGATAGTCTAACCTAGTTCCTACCTAAGCATATGGACCACAAAGTGGCTATAGCCCAAAGAAGAGGAGGACAGGAGGTGTGGTGGAATGGCGTGGCCACGGTGAGCCAAGAGCGTGGCGGCGCTCTGATGATGGCATGGTGGCGGCAAGGTGAAATGGGTCCTTACCAAGGCATGACATGAGGTAGTAGTGGTTCAGGGAGGTAGAGGTGGAGGTGGAAGAGCTATTGGCATGAGGAATTGAGTGGTGGAGCTGCGATAGCGGCGAGCGAGCACGGTGGAGTGACGGCGATGGCGTGGCGGTGTGGTGCTTCGCTTTGCTCTGGCGTGGGCGAGAGAGAGCAAGGTGCGAGAGTGAAATGGGGCAAGCAACAGAGGCACATGCCTCTTCTCCCCATGCTGGCCTGACCGGCTGGGCCAGCACCGACGTATAGCCGCCATGCGGCACGCCTGGCCTACCCCCAGTCAGCCACTGACACTGGCATCAAATGGCATCAGACTCTGACAAACACAACTTACAGAGCAACTTCACGCAATCGCTACTCCTAAACCGTTTGTCCTTTGCAAAAACTTCTTTAATAAGAATTGTAGAGCTACAAGAGATCTACAACTTTGATTTAGAAAGTTTCCTCTAATTTGCCATGGTTTTCAAATTGCAAAGCTTCAAAGTATGGTACATTGAAACTAAAACTACAGTTAACACATCCAAATTTTCTGTGTGGCAACAGCATTTCAAGGCTACTTGTGGACTATTTTTGAGCATGCTAAGCACTGAATTAGGTCTTGACCCAAAAATAAAAGTTGTTACTCTAGTAAAGTACTGCAACTTTGCTTAAGGGTACACTACCATGCAAACAATCTATGCTATAGTTCAACTTAGGTCAAATATGCAACTTGAAAATGATAGCTTACACTATAACCATGACTTAGAGACCGATTGGGTCCAAGTCATGAATACCAAAGTTATTCCATGTGACATTCTAGACATGTTAAAGGTACTCCTAGGGTCCCATAAGCATTTTATACATTGGTCACATGTAAACCCTAGCAAATGTAAAGCATTTAGTGACAAACACATGTGATATAAGCAATCATAGAGATAAAATTTGAGATGCTCATGCTCATGAATGATCAATGATGCTTGTGCTCATGCAATGCCAATGCCAAATGCATGCTTAACACCTAGGGTGTTACAATGATGGTGCCGCTGTGAGGCCTCTAGCTGGCGCACGTGCTCCCCCAAGGGTGGCCTCGCGGACGTCGAGCGCCCGCGTGGCGGTGCCCTGAGCTCTAGATCGTGCCCCGATTTGTCATGACTTCCTGCGTGGCGCCATCAGGTGGTCGGCGGTGGTGGGACTTCTTCCCGCATGACGGTGGTTGTGACGGCGGCGAGTGTACCCAGGTAGGATCCTCCCCTCTGTCCTTTCTATCCTTGCGATCTAGGGTTAGGGTTAGGGTTAGGGTTAGGGTTAGGGTTAGGGTTGGGGTTTCTGATTCGATTTGAATCGATTCGTTCATCTCCTTCTAAATGCTAAAACTTAGACTACTCCAAACTAGATCTGCACACCAACCTTGACTCTGATGCCATTGATAGTGTTCTAGGACCTCTAGGTGCAGATCAGTGGGTAAAACCTTAACTTAGATAAGGGAGACTTGGTGATGTACCTTGCCATGCGCAGTCACGGCCATGGCGCCACCGTGACATGGCCACTAGAGTCGTAGTAGGGGAAGCCGTGCAGGCACCCGCGAGGTCGTTGAACGCAGCAGCAGTGTAGGTGTGGTACTATGGCGGCGGCGAAGGCGATGGCGCTTCTCGTCGCTCACAGCGCCTCTCTCGATCGGTCTAGGGTTAGGAACTTCGGAGTGAGGCTGGCGGCTACCGGTGACCTGATGTCTTGTGCCCCAGCCCCCACCGTCCTTTTATGGCGCTGCGCGACGAGGGCCCATCAGCCAGGAGAATCGGCTGAGCACCCGATCAGGAAGCGGATCAAGGGCCCAATTGGCTGTTGGGCCAACTAGTGGAGATCATCCTAACAAACCCAAGCACGGGGCATCCAGGCCATCGCAGCCTCAACCAGGGGCAGAGGGAGAGGGGTCGTTAAGTTGATAAAACTTTCACTGAAATTTTTAAAATTCAATCCAAATCTTGACAATTTGTACTGCTGGCCCCCTAATAAAGGAAAATTTTGTGTTTCTGGCTCTTCCTTGGCCTCAACCTCTGGCTCTTCCTTGGCCTCAACCTCAGGCTTGCACTAGCTGTGCTTGACAAAATGGCGAGCGGCCGAGCGTGAGCATGGAGCAGTAGCACGCGGACCATTTTCCAAGCCATTTTTGCAGTGGATTGGTCTATCCTTGATGTATGTATTGGGATACAAATAGAAGATGGACTTTTATGGTTCCTAGGTGAAAATTTTGCTGTGCTGTGTTTTTTTTTTTTTTTTTGGGAAACAAAGCTGTGCTGTGCGATGTATGGGTTTCATGTGTGGAACTTGCTTCAGAGTACTACATGCAACCATTCTAAAAACCAATTTGATGAATGACTAGCCTTTGCAGATCGCAACTGATAGTATAACAGATACGGTATAGAAGGCTTCACTGCTGGGCTGTAGTAGTCTGTAGATGTCAAGATAGAATACCCACCAGCTGTTGATGAGGTTTATGTATCATTGTCCCTTCGTTTCATTGTTTGGTGGCACCAGATCCTATGTGTCAATCTTCAGGACGACTGCTGAGCACTCTAATTCCATACTGTACCTTATTACCTTTTTCTCTATTGCAGGTCATTCATTGCTTGGTAAATTAATGCTGTGGAGGTCAAGAACTTGCAGCTTCAGCAGAGAAAACCATTGCTGTGCCCAACGTGCACTAACTGAACCTGTGGAGTCAGTGCAACATGCCATCCTTGGGACACAGGTTTGAAGAAAGTTTAGAAAGGATAAAGGCCAGTGAAAAAGAAGAGAGAAACAAGATTTACTCCCAGATATGTCAGCTAGTAAACCAAAGTAGTGATTTTAGTCATGGTATGATAGGAATGGGACAAAGGCCACATGAAATTTGAACAAAGGCACCAAGGTTTACTCCCCACACAGCTTGAAGAATTTATGCACTTATGGATCCTCCTACAAGAAGGTCATTTGCTGCTGGACATTGATGGCGTTGGGCAGCAAATGGAGAGCATTTCAAATGGTAGGATCACAAAATCATAGGATATAACTACTACAATTGTAAAATCATAGATTCTACTTAACAAATTAGATGTTTGGGTAGCAGGAACGAGGTCACCACTTGTGCCTCCTTTGCCCCTATCACCATAGAACAAGCAACTCTAACCATATCCACCACATATATGATGTTAAAAATAACAAGAGAAAACTTTGCAGATAAACAACTGGATAGGTGCAAGTTCTGGCTTTGGTATATTAAATGACAATACAATTAAGAGACTAACATGTTTTGATGATATATGATCATGTGTTTACTCCCATGATGATTTATGTATATGGACTTGTGAGAAGAAAATGTCATTCAAATGAGATAAGTCCAAAAGATTCAATGATTAGGTGACAAGCAAAGTTTAAAATTTAATTAAAAGAAGACATGAATCAAGGTAAGTTTGTCTCACATGAATGGCTAGCTTGTCCATCAAATAAGGAGCATTGGTATTTGGGTTTCAAATTTGGTCAAATGATTAGTCCTAACAAGATGTGTTATAAATAATCAAATGACAAGTATAGAGTCAGTGGCAGAGGACTCAATATGGCTAGGGAGGACCTCTGCCATACCTTTTTCTTCGTCAACTTCTCCTCTTTTATATCTTAGTTTTTTCTGGTGTTTTTTTCCTATGTCTTTACTATAAATTGAGCCATGGAGCTTTATTGGTATAGTTGTGCCACACCTCAATTTATACCCACCCTCTACCACTGTATAGAGTTGAAAAGAGAGAAGAGGCACCATATGTATTTCCCTGGCCTCATTAGTTGGAAGCTCATTTACAAGATGGTTGGATAATTAAGATTATATCACCTAGCAAATGAATGAAGATTGTAGCTGTTGGTGCAGAAAGTGACCAACACATAAATATTTGTAGTTTTGTCGTACGTTGTGATCGAATGTGGCCTAACACTCAATGACACAGGATTTATACTGGTTTAGGCAACGTGCCCCACGTCCAGTTTGAGTCAGTCGGTGACTTTATTCCTGAGCCCAGGTGCTCGAAGTTTGTTGTGGGGTTATAAACGGAAGGGAGAAAGATGGGGGTGCAAGAGGTCTGGTCGGACTCTGGTCGGAAGGGCCGAGAGTGACGGGAGCTCCGCTATGTGCTAAGTGTTCAAGCGTGTGCTCAGGGTTTGAACCTAGTGGTTCTGTTGTGGTGTGTGACTGGACTGATCGATGTAAGTGAACTGAGGGATCGGTTGTTGTGTTTCTCTCTCTTTGTTGGGAGAGAGTGCATCCCCTTTTATAGATGAAGGGGGTGGCCTTACAAGTGAGAGAGGGAGAGTATACGTATGCTAAGTCTTGTTGCCCACGTAGTCAGGTACAAGATGATTGTAGGCACCCATAACACTGTTAATGTCAGATGAATGTGGGAGGTTGCGTCGTCTTCTTCTGGTATGGCAGACGTCGGTGCCTGCCATACTGTTGATGCCTAGAGGCATGTAGGGGGTTTTACTATGTTTGCCTAGTATGTTAAATGTCGGCGCCCACAACACTGTTGATGCCCAGAGGCATATGGGGGCGCCTTACCGTGCTTGTCTGGTATGGGAGTTGATGGCACCTACAACACTGTAGAGCAAATGTTGGCGCCCACAACACTGCTTGGGTTCTAACATGCCAGGAAGGTTGTAGGGTACCCTTCTGACATGCCCTGTTGGTACTGTCCTATAGGTGTACAGAGTACGGTCCTCGGTATCACGGTTAACTTGAGTGCCCTGCCTTACTTTCTCCATTCGTTTCCTAGTCCTCATTGAGCGGGCGTCCCCGATCGGTTGGTCCCAGTCGGCCCTGATTGCGCCAGTCTGAGAAGAGCTATAAGTAGGGGTTCGATGCATCCCCGGTCAGAAACGCGAGTCAGAGTCGAAAGCGGTGTTTGGCCAGGCCTTTCGGGCGGAGAGGCGGGCCAGAGTTGGAAGTGAGCATTGTTCCTCTTTGGCCAGGCCTTCCAATCGAAGAGGCGGGCCGGAGTCAGAAGCAAGCGCTATTCCTCCTTAGCGAGGCCTTCCGGTCGAAGATTGGATCGCCCTTCTGGACTGTCGTTTAGGTGTTTTGGGCAAGCCCAGGAGTTGTGCATCATTTGCAACATCGTCTGTTGGGCTAAGCCTTTGCTGGGAAGCCAGTCCATGAGGGGCCCTGGGTTTATGAACCCGACAGGAGCCCCCGGGTGATTCGGGTAGAATCGTCTGGGGGATTTTTGTCTTGACGGCGGGTGCGCACGAGCGCACCCACGGGTGTAGCCCCCGAGCCCCCGAGTGACTCGGGCATAATCATTTGGGGGTTTTTTTGTGTTTGCTAGTGGGTGAATTTTTTGTTTTGTCAGCAGGTGTGCGTGAGCACACCCGCAGGTGTAGCCCCCATGCCCTCGGGCGATTCGGATAGAATCGCCTGGGGGTTTTGTCAGCGGGCATTTTTAGGAATCGGGCGCGGTGGACTTGTGGATCCTGGTGTCAGGCATAGCTGAGGTAGCTTAGGGATCGGATGAGATGGAGTCATGGATCCTGGCATCGGGTGCAGCCAAGGTAGTTTAGGGATCGGGCGAGACAGTGTCGCGAATCCTAGCATCGGGCGCAGCTGAGGCAGTTTAGGGATTTGGCGAGACAGAGTCTAGATCCTAGCATTAGGCATAGCCGAGGCAGTTTTAGGGATCAAGTGAGATGGAGTCATGGATCCTGGCATCGGGCATAGCCGTGGCAGTTTTAGGGATCAGGTTGAGATGGAGTCGCAGATCCTAGCGTCGGGCGCAGCTGAGGCAGTTTTGGGATCGGGCGAGAGGAGTCATGGATCCTGGCGTCGGGTGTAGCTGAGGTAGTTTATGGATCAGATGAGACAGACTTGTGGATCTTGGCGTCAGGCGCAGCCAAGGTAGTTTAGGGATCGGACGAGACCGATGGACTCGTGGAGCAGCCGAGGTAGTTTAGGGATTGGGTGAGACAGAGTCACGGATCCTAGCGTCGGGCGCACCATGAGATCGAGCAAGTCGGAGTCATGGACCTAGGCATAGCCAAGGCATTTGGGTGTCTTGAGCCCCTGAGCCCCGTTGGGCTTGGTAGGGGTTGGTTGACTTTTGTGTGTTACTCCATCCATAGTTTCTCACAACCGGAGAGCTGAGCTAACGTCGCTTGACTCGATGGCTTGAGTGACACGCTTGGTGAGCTCGCTAACGGGCATGTTCGAGTGAAGTCCAGGTCCATCGTTTGTGACAAGGTTGGCATAGCCCTCATGTGGCACTCCACTACTCCTTAACCTACAACCCGGCAGATGCCTAGGTTGTTCTGGAGACCGACCCGGGTGGCCCACTGGCCTCCCCTCAATGGAGATTTTGTGGGTTTGGCTTGAGGTTAGGATCAAATGAGAAGTTTGAGATGACCCTGTTTGCTTCGGGCAGACTGGGTGAGGGCAGCTCAAGGCTCATCTGTGTTTTCTCCCCTAGCTCTATTTGACATGAGGAGGCCTCAAGCCCTTCGTGGGCTGGCCTTCGAACTTCGGTCGGTCGTTGCTCATGTTGAATGAGGTAACTGCTGCTTCATGACGCAACACGGAGCGTTGTGATGCATTTACCTACATATGCGATGCTTTTGGATATATGGAATGAATGAATGTGTGCATGGATGAATGAATGTTCATATAAAGAAATAGTGGGGGTTGGTAATGTTACATTGATGGCTCAAGTGATGGGGTTTGAGGAGCTCCAATCAGAAATGTCCAACCAGGATCCACGCTCGTCGTTCGTGATAGAGTTGCCATGGCCCACATGGGGTGTCCCTCTGCTCCTTACCTGTCTCTCGACATTTGCCTGAGCCATCCATTTGACTTAGGAAGCCCGGTGGTCTCTCCTGGGCGGAGATCCCATAGTTGGGCCTTTCCAAGTCCCGCCTAGGAAGGCGGAGGGCCGCCTGCGTGTGGTGGCACTTTGTTTCTCGCACCCAGCGTGTGGTAGTGGTGGGTCATACCCAGGCCGCATCATGTCTGACCAGGCATCGTTCCATCAGGCAGGATGCGTCCCATCGGTCAGGGCACGTCCCATTGTTTCCCATCCACATTGAATGGGGGAAGGAAGAGGGTTTTTTGCCCCAATCCTTTGCCCTTCTTCAACTGCTGCATCTCCTCCTTAAATAGGGGAAGGGAGAGGGAAAGGAGAACTCACAGACCCATTCATGATTTTAGAGCGCAATGTCGAGCTGGAGGTCATCCAGCATAGATGAGGTGGCACTAGCCGCCTTCACCAAGAAGGGGTTGCTTCTACCCAAGGAGGTGGTGCTGGCCGCCTTCGGCGAGAAGAGGCTACTTCCATCGAAGGAGGTGGCGCACTGAAGGGTACTACACGTCACTGGCTTCATCATTGTCTACGAGGCTTTCATTGGGATAGAGCCACACGTGGACTCCTTCTAGTGAATCTTCTCTAGGCGAGTCTTATCGGAGAGGAAGATGCTCAGGATTGCACTGGTGGGAGGTTTTGCCCCTACAGCTGCTCAGGTTGGTTAGTTCATAAAGATTGATGAGACATCCTCTAGCCATGGTGGCCATACTTCAGCGGGCAGCGTCCCTGCATAGGAGCTGCCTCAACTGAATGAGAAGGTCCAGAGCTCCATGCTCTTCTGCTAAGCATCTGTGGATGCAATGCCCTTGAGGTACCCATTGCGCTTGCCGAAGTTGAGGGAGTGGAACCGGCAGGGCCCTTGCAGTGGTGGTTATGTCCGGTAGTATGTGCCATGACCTCACCTTTGGCATCAACCGATGCCATCAAGCAGCCACAGTAGCATTTGGAGTACAAGTAGTCAACAATTGTAACCGTTAAGTTTGTGGGAGAGCCCCCGTGTGAATAGTTTTTGTATCAATAAATACATCAATTTAGCTTTGTGATAGAATCACTATCTGTTCCTTGTTTTTTATCCTAGAATAGCTTTGTTTTTTTTCCTTTCTTTTTCACACCTGCCTATTCATTCCGTAGGCTGCAACTTTAAGAACCTAGGCATGGCCTGCGAGGCTCGGGTGCTCGTAACCGTAGGTCATGGCAGGGTGCGCTCGATTGGGAGTAAAAATAAAGTCACATACAGTAATGAAAGGAATGGAATGCCCTTTCATTCGAGAAAAAAGTTTTTACCATGTGATAGTAAAAAAGAGAGATAGTATTGTACCCTCATGGAGCCCCCGAGCAACCCGGGCTGAAAGTGTTTAGGATGGGGTGCTTTATAGGAGCAAGTGTTGAATAAAAAGCAGTAAGACCTTAAGGGAAAAATGACGTAGTTGTTCAATGTTCCAAGTGTTGGTGAGAACGTTGTTGTTGCCATCCTTGAGTCAGTAGGCACCCAATCGGATCACCTTGGTCACTGTATAGGGACCTTCCCATGGTGGAGAGAGTTTGTGCTTCTCCTTCGTTGATTGGGTCCTCTGGAGTACAAGATCACCGACTTCAAGGATCCGCCCCCTAACCTTCCTTTCATGGTACCTGCGGAGAGTTTGCTAGTAGCGAGCGGAGTAGATGACGGCCGTCTCGCGGACCTCCTTGAGCAGGTCAATAGCGTCTTGCTGAGCCTCCATGGTTCGGTCATGGTCAAAAGCCTTCACTCTTAGGGTGCCATGGTCGAGGTCGGAGGGCAGCATTGCTTTAGCTCCGTAGGCCAAGAAGAAGGGTGTGAACCCTATGGATTGGTTTGGGGTCATTCTTAGTCTCTAGAGGATCATTAGGACCTTTATAACCCATCGCCTGGCGTACTTGTTGAGTCGGTCAAAGATGCGTGGCTTAAGTCCTTGGAGGACCATGCCATTCTCATGCTCGACCTGACCGTTAGTACATGGATGTCCGACCGAGGCCCAGTCGATCCTGATGCCGTATCCATCACTGAAGTCCAGGAACTTCTTCCCGATGAAGTTAGTTCTGTGGTTAGTGATGATGCAGTTAGGAACGCCGAACTGGTAGATGATGTCGAGGAAGAATTTGACTGCCTCTTCCGAGCAGATGTTGGTGATGCGCTTGGCCTCTATCCACTTAGTGAACATGTCGACCGCTATGAGCAGATGAGCGAAGCCGCCCGGGTCCTTTTTGAGGGGTCCTACCATGTCGAGGCCCCAGACCATGAATGGCTAGGTGATGGGGATGGTTTGAAGCTCTTGTGCCGGCAAATGAGTTTGCCGAGTGTAGAATTGGCATCCCTCACACCTGCGGCCAACCTCCTCTACATCTCATAGTGTGGTGGGCTAGTAAAAACCTTGGCGAAAGGCTTTTCTGACCAGTGACCTCAGGGCCATGTGATGTCTGCAGATCCTAGCATGGACCTCGAGGAGGAGCTGCTTCTCCTAGTTGGTAGGGATGCACCTCATGAGCTCCCCCAATGGACTCTGTTTGTAGAGCTCATCACCGAGCATGATGAAGGTCTTGGTGCATCAAGCGATCCATCGAGATTCAGTCCTTTTGGGTGGGAGAACCTCCTCAAGGAGGTAGGTGAGTAGCAGCGCTCACCAGTCGGTTTGATCGAGTGCCAATACGGCGACGTCGGCGGGCGACGTCGTCATGGAGGCACTAGGGTCGGAGGCCCCAAGCGCTAGCTTGGTGTCAGGGTCAGAGCCCCCATGATGAGGACATCACTACTTCATCGCATATAAGCCAAGTAGAGGAGGAGGTCCAGCATGGGCATCCAATTCATCTTTTTCATGGTGGAAGCCTAGTCCAACTCAAGTTCGAGTCCGGTTCGGGCTCTAGGACCAGTCTGCCTTAAACTGGTCACCCAGGACGCATCCGGACTCCGTTTTTGACGATCCATATATGGCTGGAAACCTAATTTGATAAGGAAGCCAATTCAAGTGGTTTCACGTCAAAAGACCTTTGGAATCAATGGGAATCGTCGAAACAAGTCAGCATCCAGAATCTGCCAGGGTGCTACGACACCGTCTTTTGGTCCGTTGGACCGTGTATTGTGTTTGGGCCCATTAGGGGGCGTGTCTAGGGGAGGTGACGCCCAAGACTCTATAAATAGCAGCTGTCACTCTCCTTAGGGTTTGGGTTTTGTTTAGTTCTTGATTTCCTTGTGAAACAGACATCGTTTTGCTGCAACTATCGCCGCCAAGGCCGCTTGCTGTGAACCAGGGCCCTAGTTCTTGATCTTGTTCGCCTATGGCAATTAGTCCTTTCAAATAAAGACTTGAACTCCTTCTTGATTTCATAAGCCTCATATTTATTTGCAATTTTAGATTGCGTTCATCCTGTTCTTGCTTGTGTTCTCGATTCGCTTGCAGGAAAGCCTTCTCGACGAGGTCAATCGCGTTCATGTGGTTGATAACCAACGGAGCAGTGGTGTAATGGTTGCGGGGGTCCGAATCAATCTTGGTTCGAAGCCTAGATCATGAACGTCGAGTCTCCACCAATCGACGCTATCATACCTTTTGAAAGATCGGGCCTAGTCTACATCAAGTGGTATCAGAGACCTTATTGCCCGTTAGGTATAACTTTGTTTTCCCCTTTAGATTGTTACTGTTTTTGCATTACCTATAGTCCACAAAAAGCAAAAAAATATACATCGTCACATATTCCCTATCCTATGGCCTCATTGTGTCGTGCAATTTTGTCTCTATTTTGCGTTGTTGAGTTTGTGCCCTAGGTCAAGTTCTTGTTGCTGGTTTTAGATTGTTTTTTAGTCTAGTTTGTATTTTCCCCTTTGTTTTCATCATAATCCATGAACACCTTCAAGTATTGCTATGATTCCTTTGTATTCATCAAACCCTAGTCCACGCCATCTTATTTGTTACACTTGTCTTCACTGTTTTCATCAAATCCTTGCTATCGTGATCAATTTTGCGCACATTGTTCCCATTTTGTCCTCTAATTCGGAATGCGTTCTTAAAACCGATCTAGTTTTCGCATACGAACTCGGATTTTGACGTTCCATATATCAAAATCGATCAGAAAAAATTTTGGATCTGTCCATCCCCTATTTTGTCAGGGTCGGAGATTTTTATTTTGATCAAAAAGTGGTCATAAGATTCTCTTTTCGTGGTCACAAGGTCTTTGTCGATTTCGAGCACGTCTTCTAAAAATTACACAGGCCACGTCTTTCACTTGTTTAGGCTCATATTTTCTGTGGTTACTTATTTTGTGCTCCTAAGTGAAGAAAAAATATCAAAAAAATAAAAAGAAAAAGTCAAAGAATCCCAAAAAAACAACGACAGGCCAAAAATAGAGAAAAAGAGGAGCAAAAGTGGAACAATATCTAGAGGAGCACATAGAGAGCGCCATTTGAGCTGTGTTTGCGTGTACTAATTTCTACCTTGTTCCTAATCATATTCTTGCTATTCACATCACTTGATACATCTGGTACTTGGAACGTGAGTAGGCTAGCAACTAAGACAAGTACTTAGGATACTTATTCAGCTTTGCTATTCAGTTGTGAATTTTGTTATTCCTTGCTACTATATTGTGCCTATCCAAGCTCCACTTTCTTCTAACCAAGTATAGGTTCACCTTGCAACTATTACACTCAAGCTACAACGGTATCACAGTCATCGACCAATTGCACCGCCTGTTGCTTTGGTAAGAACACTTGTAAGACCGTGGTAAGACGCTTGAGAGTTGAGTGCCTTATTTTTCCTTGTCCACAACCTAAGTAGTTGGTAGGGATAATACTATTTGTGTTGTCTTTTTCTTTCTACTAACTATGTCAGGAAAAGCCAGTGGCAGCGGCCAAGGAAACGAGAACGCACCTATAGATTTCAATGACTGTGTTTCTAAGAATGAGCTCCATGCTGTTCTTGATGACAAGTTTAATGAGATCCTTCAACAAATCACCAATTTGGCCAAGAGGATTGAAGATGTTGAACAACGACATCCTGAACCACGTCCTGAAGATGATGATGATGATCTCTCTGAGGAGGACGATGGCGACATGGAGGCTGAAGCCGAAGCTCAACGACGTGCTGAGGATGCACGTAACCATAATTGATCAAACATTAACCGACGTGGTATGGGAGGTAACAACCAAGGTAATAATGATCCTTTCTCTAAAACCAAGTTTAAGATGCCTCCTTTTTCTAGTTCTACTAATCCTGAAGCATATTTAGATTGGGAGATGGTTGTAGATAAAAAATTTAGCTCCCATCAAGTACCTAAAGAATATAGAGTTAGACTTGCTACTAGTGAGTTTACTAGTTTTGCTCTTTTCTGGTGGAATGATATTTGCAATAATGCTAATGCTAATGCTCAAATACCTCAAACCTAGACTGTACTTAAACGACAAATGAAATCAAGATTTGTTCCTCCATACTATCAGCGTGATCTGTGATTAAAACTACAACGTTTAAATCAAGGTAGTAAAACTGTTGAGGAATATTATCAGGAGCTTTTAATTGGTCTAGCACGTAGTAACATACAAGAGGATGATATGGATAAGTGTTCTAGATCTTTTGGAGGTTTACATCGTGAAATACAGGATGTTCTTGACTATAAAGAATGGACTAGATTTTCCCAATTATATCATTATGCTATTAAAGCTGAAAGGGAAGTACAGGGATGACAACCTAGGCGATCCATGACTCCATTCGCGACTCCATCCATTCCTTCATGTCCAATTGAGGTGAGTAAATTTTTTAATGTGTAGACACCACCAGCGCCTGTAAAGAAGAATTCTCCTATCACACCTTCTTCTAGTGGATCTGCTACACCTTCCTCCAGTAGCTCTTCTAAAGTTGTGTGCCACCGCTGCAAGGGCATGGGACATATTGCTAAAGAATGCCCCAGCAAACACGCATATATTGCTACTGATGATGACTACAAATCAATCCTTGTTCAGCATGTTTTGAGTACACAAGTTGAGCCAGTAGACAAGCTATAATGCCATAATTTGTTTCAAATGTTCCTCATTGTCAATAATTTCTGTGTTCGTGCTATAATTGATGTAGGGAGCAGCAATAACTTGGTAAGTTCTGAGCTTGTCAAGACTTTTAGTTTATCTACACGTGCTCTTCCACATTCATACCATGTTCAGTGGTTCAACAATAGTGGTAAGGTAAAGGTAACATAATCTACTCGTGTGCAATTTTCTATCAGGTCATACCATGATTATGCTGATTTTGATGTCATGCCTATACAAGCTTGTTCACTTTTGTTAGGTCGCCCTTGGCAATATGATAATAATGTTGTACATCATGGTAGGCAAAATAGATATACTTTTATGTTTAAAGGAAAGACCATTGCTTTACTTCCTTTATCACCTGTTGAAATTGTGCAATATGAAAAGGAACTTGTTGAAAAGAAAAAGAAAGGCCATGATAAAGACTTTAGCAAACCAACAAATGAACCATCAAGTAACATGAAAGAAGTTTTATTTGCTCTTAAATATGTTCTTGTTGATCATGATGAACCATGTTATGCTCTAACTTATACATCGCCTATATGCCCACTTGGTCCTACTCCTAGTGCTATACCTCTTATTGGTACTAACCTTTTGCAGGAGAAGGAGGATGAATTCCCAATAGGGAAGCCACCATGTCAGCCGCCTTTGTGAAGGATGGGGCGCCAAGATGAACGTCTTCTTCCAGAACCATCGTTGCTGTCATCCAATGGAGGAGACGATCTACTTCAGTCGAGGATGACTTCAATTCAAGAAAGGGAGGATGATGAGGACATCACTACTTCATCACATACAAGCCAAGTAGAGGAGGAGGTCCAGCATGGGCATCCAATTCATCTTTTTCATGGTGGAAGCCCAGTCCAACTCAAGTTCGAGTCCGGTTCGGGCTCTAGGACCAGTCTGCATTAAACTGGTCACCCAGGACGCATTCGGACTCCATTTTCGACGATCCATATATGGTTGGAAAGCTAATTTGATAAGGAAGACAATCCAAGTGGTTTCACATCAAAAGACCTTCGTAATCAATGGGAATCGTTGAAACAAGTCAGCGTCCAGAATCTGTCAGGGTGCTGCGACACCGTCTTTTGGTCCGTTGGACCGTGTATCATGTTTCGGCCCATTAGGGGGCGCGTCCAGGGGGGATGATTCCCAAGACTCTATAAATAGCAGCCGTCGCTCTCCTTAGGGTTTGAGTTTTGTTTAGTTCTTGATTTCCTCATGAAACAGACATTGTTTTGCTGCAACTGTCGCCGCCAAGGCTGCTTTTCTATGAACCAGGGCCCTAGTTCTTGATCTTGTTCACCTGTGGCGATTAGTCCTTTCGAATAAAGACTTGAAATCCTTCTTGATTTCATAAGCCTCATATTTATTTGCAATTTCAGATTGCGTTCATCCCGTTCTTGCTTGTGTTCTCGATTCGCTTGCAGGAAAGCCTTCTCGGTGAGGTCAATCGTGTTCGCGTGGTTGATAACTAATGGAGCAGTGGTGTAATGGTTGTGGGGGTCTGAATCAATCTTGGTTCGAAGCCTAGATCATGAATGTCGAGTCTCCACCAATCGACGATATCATACCTTTCGAAAGATCGGGCCTAGTCTACATCACCCCGGGCGCCGGCTTGGCATTGGGGTGTGTCTAGATCAGACCTTCTAGAATGTAGGCAGATGGCTCATGGACATTGTTGATGAAGACCCCGCTTGGAGACAGATCCCACCTGGTGGCCAATTTTGCAAGAAATAGACGACACTGTTGTCCTTTCAGAGAACGTGATGTAGCTCGATCCCCTAGAACTTGTCCTCGAGCTTGCGCACCTCTTGGCAGTATACTGCCATGAGGGGGCTTTTGCAGGAGGACTCTTTCATGACTTGGTCAACGACCAACTCTGAGTCGACATGGATGTAGAGTCGCGTAGCGCCGAACTCGATGGTGATGCGTAGCTCGTTGATGAGGGCCTCATATTCCATGGCATTGTTTGAGGCCAAGAAATGGAGGCGGATGGCGTAGCGGAGTCTACTCCCATCTAGGGAGATCAGAACCACTCCAGCCCCTGAGCTGGGCACCATTACAGACCCATCGAAGTACATTGTCCAGTACTCATGGGTGACGTCCGGGGTCGATAGTTGGACCTCCGTTCATTCGGCGACAAAATCCACAAGAGCATGAGACTTAATAGCAGTATAGGGGATATACCTGATGTCATGGCCCATGAGTTCGAGTGCCCACTTAGAGATCCATCCCACGTCATCATGGTTGTAGGCGATGTCTCCGAGAGGGTATGAAGTGACGACCATGACTTCATGGTCGATGAAGTAGTGTAGGAGCTTTTGGGTCACCATCAGCATGGCGTATAGGAGTTTCTACACCTAGGGGTCCTAGACCTTAGGGTCAGTGAGTACCTGCCCGATGAAGTATATGGGTCGATGGACCTTATGGTGGTGTTCCAGCTCCTCCCTTTCGACGGCCAGGGTGGCACTCACCACATGGTTGCTCACTGCGACATAGAGGAAGAGGGGTTCTCCCCGTTCGAGAGCGACAAGGATTGGGGCTGATGTCAGTGATGCTTTGAGGCTCTCCAGAGCCTACTGAGCTTCCTCAGTCTAGATAAAGGCATTTGTCTTTTTGAGGAGCTTGTAGAGTGGCATACCCATTCGCTGAGCTAGGAGATGAATCGACTCAGGGTAGCTAGACAGCTGGTGAGCCTTTGTATGCCCTTAACGTTGTGTATAGGGCCCATGTTGGAGGTGGCCGTGATCTTTTTGGGGTTGGCCTTGATGCCGCGCTCAGACACAATGTATCCAAGAAGCTTCCCCTTTAGAACCCTGAAAATACATTTTTTGGGATTCATCTTGATGTTGAACCTTCAAAGGTTCATGAATGTCGCGGCCAAGTTTGCGATCAGGTCGCAAGTTTGAGTTGTTTTGACCACTATGTCATCAACATAGACGGCGATGGTTGGTTTCGGCTGCTTGACTTGATCAAGCTGATCGAGCGGGTCGATTTGGTCGGTGAAGCATTGCTGCATGCACCTTTGGTAGGTGGCGCCAGCGTTCTTTAGACCGAAAGGCATGGTTACATAACAGTACAAACCATACAGGTGATGAATGAGGTCACGAGTTGATCAGACTCTTTCATCGCAATCTGGTGATAGCCTGAGTAGGCATCCAGAAAGGAGAGGATCTCGCATCCCGAGGTGGAGTCAACTATATAGTCTATGTGTGGCAAAGGAAAGTGATCCTTTGGACATGCTTTGTTGAGGCTAGTATAATCAATGCACATTCTCCATTTCTCGGTTTTCTTTTTAACAAAAATAGGATTGGCAAGCCAACCGGAGTGGAATACCTCTCTAATAAATTCAGCTGCTAGGAGTTTGGTGATCTCTTCATGTATGGCCCTATGTCTCTCATCGTCAAAGCAACGTAGGCACTGCTTGGTGGGCTTTGAGCCTGGGATGAGGCATAGCGCGTGCTCGATGACCTCCCATGGTATGCCCGGCATGTTAGAAGGCTTCCATGCAAAGACATAGCGATTGGTGCATAGGAAGTCGACGAGCTCGTATTCCTATTTGGCCGAGAGCTGGGTCCTGATCCGCACCATCTTGATGGGGTTAGTGGGATCGATTCCCACTGCCCTGGTTTCCTCGAGTGGGCAGAAGGCCATTGAGGAGGTTGGTTTGTTGTAGTCCAGGACTGCTGGGGTCGATGACTCCTCGAGCCATGGGAGCTCGGATGAGTTGATGACAGTGGTGGTGAGCTTGAAAAGCTTGTGGTTACACGTGAAGGCATGCGAGAAGGCGCTGCCCATGGTGATGACGACGTTCGCTCCCGGCATCTTCAGCTTGAGGTAGGTGTAGTTGGAGATTGCCATGAATTTGGTGTAGCATGGCCGCCCCAAGATGGCGTGGTAGGACCCTAGGAAGTCTACCACTTCGAAGGTGAAGACCTTCGAGTGGAAGTTGGGTCGGTTGCCAAATGTGATGGGTAGGTCAATCTGCCCGAGCGGGTATGCCTACGCTCCTAAGATCACACCATGGAAGGGAGAGCTCGCTGGGCGGAGTTCTGACCGGGGGATGCACATGGCATCGAGGGTATCGACGTAGAGGATGTTAAGGCTGCTACCTTCATCCATCAGCACCTTGGTGAGGCGCTTCTTGTAGACAATGGGGTCGACGATGAGTAGGTAGCATCCCGGTCTAGCGACATGGGAGGGGTGGTCCCTCTGATTGAAGGTGATTAGAGATTTTGACTAGCTAAGGAAGGAGGGGACGACCGTCTCTATAGTGTACCTTGTGCTGGCGCTTGGAGCAGATGGCGTCGGATCCCCCAAAGATCATGATGCATTCCTCAAGGTTGGGGAAGTTGTCCCCATCCTTTCCCACCATGCCTCCTTTCTTGGCTGCCGTCTCCTTCTTTTGGCCCGCCAGCCTATCGCAAGAAACGTTTAAGGAGCTCACAGTCCTTGTAGAGGTGTTTCACGGGGTAGGCATGGTTGGTGCACGGACTATCCATGAGCTTGTTGAAGTGGTTAGGTAGGCCCTGCTGGGGCTACTTGCTCGCATGATCAGCTACGGCGACCAACATGGTGTTGGCCGGTCAGCGCCGATCCTTTTTGTTCTTCTTGCCCCTCTACATGGAGGGGCCCTTGTCTTGGTCCTCGTGCTTGGCCTTGCCTTTGTCCTAGCCTCCGTTGAAGATTGCTCCAACTGCCTCCTCGATGGAGGTGGGTTTGTGGCGACATCGAGCAGGTCATGGGTGGTACGGGGCTTCAGACACCCAAGCTTGTGGATCAGGGACTCGTAGGTTGTCTCAGAGAGGAATATGCTGATGATGTCCACATCGACGACATCAGGAAGGGAGTTGCATCATTTGGAGAACCTACGGATGTAATCCCATAGGGACTCGGTGGGCTCCTGCTAGCAGCTCTTGAGGTCCTAGGAGTTACCAGGGTGGACATATGTCCCCTAGAAATTTCTGATAAAGATCCTCTTGAGGTCCGCCCAATCATGGATGCTGTCGTGCAGGAGGAATTCAAGTCATGCCCGAACATGTTCCCCCACACAGATGGGGAGGTACTGAATGATGAAGTGATCATCATCCACTCTTCTGGCTCAATAGGTGAGCTAAAAGTCTTCAAGCCATATACCAGGGTTTGTCTCCTCGGTGTACTTGGCGATGTTGGTGGGCGGTCAGAAGCGCTGTGGGAACGATGCTCTCTAGATGCGTCGGCCAAAGGCCCATGGTCCTAAGCCATCCAGGCTGGGACTCTGGTCATCTGGCCGGCGACCATGCCTAGGGCATGTTTCATCGCTCCCCTCGATGGTCCGGCTAGAGCCCGTGTTGCCCGCCCTCACTGCCGCCTGATGGACGTCATCGTCACGCCGGTTGCTGATGATGCTACGAGCGCCTTGGTTTAGCCTGAGCCGCTCTCGCACAGGGGGCCGGTGTGGAGCGGGTGCCAGGTCAGACCGTGGAGCGGCTGTGGCCTCCTATGCCGTGCTCGGTGGTCGTAGCGGTGAGCGGATGGAGCGATTTGTCTGGTGCGTCCCTACTCCCCTGGTGGGGAGAGAGGCCATGAGTCAATGTCGTGATGTGGAGCTCTCCGCCTGTTGAACGGCGACGGTTTCCACCAGTGCCTGGAGGTTCTGGTGGATCGCCTGTTCCTAGGGGTCGTTCGGCTTGGGGAGGTCATGTAGGAGCATTACCGTGGCGGCGATGTTCTGGCCAGCCCGAGCGAACTATGGGGGATCATTCCCCCATCCATGATGTTGTGTTGGACCTAGCGGGTGTGACCCTGGGCACCGCTCATCGGGTTATGCGCATAGGGCGCAGTGTGGTGCGTCGAGCACGCCAGCACAGGTGGTGGCTGGTTCTACCGCTGTTGTCATAGCTCCTCGCCGTGCCTTTGTGCGAGCACGAGGGCCCTCGCATGAGGGTCCGAAGGGGTGTGAGTCTGCAAGGACTCCGCTACCACCGGTGGCTGGCCCGGAGCATTCGCCATAGCACACTCCTAGGATGGTGGCTAGGTGCCACATCACCGATGCTAGAGCCATCACTCTCAACATCATCATCTACGAGTTCGTAGAAACAAGTGGGAGCACAGCTCGCCATCCCCACGAATTCAGATGTGAGAGGACATAGTGTCAGCATTTTTTAGAGCCTTCGGGCGTACGCGTCCACAGGGGACGTGAGGCTGTAGGGGAACTAGTCGTACGGTGGTTGCGGTGCAGACAACGCGGTCCCTCTGGATAATCGATGGAAGATAGTAAATAGCGAGTAAATAATAGTATGTACATTACTCACAATGGGGTTTGAGCAGAGCATTTACACGGAATGAAGCGCAGGCGCCTCATCATTGAAGTCGTTGGGTGTCCTAGAGCCGATGGAGGGCGCCCCTCCAACGGGCGTTGGAATGAGTGCCTCCTCGTGGAGGTGTAGTATGCCGAGCCGGTCGGCGACGAAGTCCAGGCTTCCAAAGATGAAGGCCTAGGATGGCTCGAAGACGGGTGGAACCCACATCCCAATAGGTGGGAGTACGGGAAACTCTAGTGAGCCGAAGCAAGTCATGTCGCTTGAGCCCGCCATGGCGAAGGTGGCGGAAAAGTAGGTCATCCGATGACCAAAAGTATGAACGTACAGCGTCTTCCCCACGGACGACGCCAACTATCGGTGCAGAAAGTGACCAACACGTAAATATTTTTAGTTTTGCCGTATGTTATGATCGGATGTGGCCTAGCACTCAATGACACAGGGTTTATACTGGTTCAGGCAACGTGCCCCTACGTCCAGTTTGAGTTGGTCAGTGACTTTATTCCTGAGCCCAGGTGCTCGAAATTTGTAGTGGGGAAGTCTGACATGCCCTGTTGGTACTGTCCTGTAGGTGTATAGGGTATGGTCCTCGGTATCGCAATTGACTTGAGTGCCCTGCCTTACTTTCGTCGTCTGTTTCCTGGTCCTCACCGAGCGGGCGTCCCCGATCAGTTGGTCCCAGTCGGCTCTGATTGCGCCAATCGGAGAAGAGTTGTAAGCAGGGGTTCGGTGCATCCCCGGTCGGAGACGCGGGTCAGAGTCGGAAGCGGTGTTTGGCTAGGCCTTCCGGTTGGAGAGGCGGGCTAGAGTTGGAAGCGAGTGTTGTTCCTCTTTGGCCAGGCCTTCCAGTCGGAGAGGCGGGCCGGAGTCGGAAGCGAGCGTTATTCCTCCTTAGCGAGGCCTTCCGGTCGGAGATTGGATCGCCCTTCGGGCCTGTCGTTTAGGTGTTTTGGGCCAGCCCAGGAGTTGCGCGTCGTTCGCAACGTCGTCTGTTGGGCCGAGCCTTTGCTGGGAAGCCGGTCCATGAGGGACCCCGGGTTTATGAACCCGACAGTAGCTTATGCATAATCATCGTTATTGATGATTTGCATAAATTGGATATAGGGAAAATGTATTTCAAGTTGAATGTTGTTGATGATACAAAATAGGGTGAATGATTAAATCAAGCTATGTCTTTAAGGTATAAATCGAAGGTAAAGGGCAAGCAATGGCTTGAGAACCAAGGAACCAATGCAAGGCTAGGTGCAGAAGCAAGTACATGTGTTAACTCCGAGGAACTAATCAATCCATGATGAGCCATGCAGTGTGAAGTAGCAAGTAATTGTTGAATCATATGTTGTGGTGACTTATACGGATGAAAGTGAAGTCTTGATCACATGGTGTGCAAGTCATTAGTTCAAGGGAGATTTACTCACATGCGATGTTGAAAGCCCTTAGGTTCAGATTGACCAAGTGGTGGCATCGATCGAACATATTGAAGCTCAAGAGGTGACTTATTGTATATCTTTGATTGTGGTGGCATCGATTGAATATATAGAAGTTATATATTGTATATCTTTGATTGAGCATATGTATGTATTACAATTAAGAGGGGGTGCAACATTGGTCAAAATACAAGTTCTAAAGTGCTCAAGGAAAACTTGGTGAAAAGCCAATAGAAACACTAACATAATAATTAATAAAGAACAAAACATACAATACTTTTAGGAGAGTATGCAAGAACACAGAGTATGTACAAAACTTAAATTTAGTTTCTCCTCTGATATAACAGCAAGAAAATCATCCAAGAACCAAACTGCCCAAATCCCTCGTGTTCCCCCGTTACCGTATCTCCTCCAGGAACCGACCATTACGGCCTTTATAAATATCCCCCCATCATCTCTACCATTAACAACGACGCCCTCCACGTATTTCCCCTCCGCCCCCTCGCTCTCCCAGATTTCGCGAAGCAGACCCTCCACAGCCCCTTCCCTTCAGGCTTTTCTTCCCGCCACGATGGCCTCCGATTCAGGAAAGAACCAAGACGACGACGAAACCAAAGAACCGGTCGATTCGCTGCGCCAGCGCGAGGAGTCCAACGCCGCCGCCGCTACAGAGCCGCCGCCCTCCGCTCCGCGGTTAGAGATCATCGAAGAAGAGGAAGAGGTCCATGGGCCACCGGAAGCCGGAGGCCAGAACCCCTCCGCCGCCACCGCCACAGCTGCGGCGGCAGAGCAGAAGGGCGAGGAGACCGTGTCTCTTTTCTGGGCGGCCTGGGGCTCCGCTGGCGGCAAGCCCCCTCTTCCTCCACGCCCTCCCTCCTTCTCGAGAGAGGGCCTTCCCTCCTCCTCGAGAGCCGGAGGTCCGAGCGCCGCGTTCGATTTGAAGAACGTGTTCGATGAACTGATGCTGGAGTGCCAGAGGGAGAGGAGCGGGGAAACGGACCAGAAAGCCGAGGCTGAGGGAACGCCGAGGCAACAGAATGAGCAGGTGTTGTTTCCTGGATATTTCGACTACGTTCTTGAGCGATTCCTGTTTGCTTGTGATTTGGCCTTTGGGATATCGAATCCTGCCGTTCTTGGGGATCTTGGGGAAGGATTTTGGATACTGGAGTCTGGACCTAAGAAACTGTACGGCATCCTAGAGTAGGGGTGGAATCCTTCGGCAGATGTTGAGGGCCAATTTCTCTTTCTTGGTTGCTTAGAGTGGCAAGCCAACGATCTTGCAGATACTTTTGTAGGTGCATGTTCTTGCGCTGTTATGATCGATATTTCTGTTCAGTTTGATATCATGCTTTCATTTCACCGTCAAATGTCAGGGTCAATCTCTATGTTTATTTGAGATAGCATAAACCAATGTAGTTTCTTTAGATCATTGGCGGATTACATGCATTGCTGGTTTTAGCCCTTGCCTGGCTGATTTCTTGCCTAAAGCATAATCATATTTTGAATAGCTGAGAAGAGACTCGATAAGTGTCGATTTTGTTATCACTGCTCCCTTGTTTCAATATTTGACTTTCGACGTTAATTTTGGAACAGGTGGACTCACCAGCACTTTGGCCCAAAAAAGGCAAGAAACCGCTCTGGAGAAAGGTATAATATGACCTGAATATTTCTTACATCTTTGGTTGTGATTGGTAACTGGTGTGAGCACTCTTGTGCCAATTTTTGTGTTTGAATGTTGGATCAGGATTGTTCAGTCTTTGTTCTCTCCATGCTTATATGAAATATTGAGATCATAAAATTTATTCTGGCAGGAGATCATGTTCAAATGGGTGTAGCATAGAGATGAAAGCAATGGCAAATGTTATAGTTTCTGTTCTGCCAAGATTAGATGATTCTTGATTACTATTGTGATCTGATATGGAATTTCAAGGGGAAAAAACAATGCTGTTGTGATGTTTTCATAATTTTAAAAACTGTAAAAAGTGTTATTGCTTACACTGATATTATTAACGGTCAGTATTTATGTCTTACTCTTCATTGTACCACAAATTGTCCTTGTTGACGTGTTTCCAAGGAATTCTGAAGACAAACATACAGGTATCTGATGTTGATGAATGGTCTAATAGTTGAAGTTATTATATGATTAGCAAAAGAGACAATTGTCAGATACATAAGATCTTGGATATTTCTGTAGTAATATTTTAAAAAGTTCCATTGCCTTCTTCATTGTTTCCTTCTGTGAACTATTGGATGGATCTTGGCATTAATTATTTACAATTGCTTCTTATTCTGGCAAAAATTGTGGAATTTTTAACCCATTTTATGTGGAATAGTTTTTGGACAGGATAGGAATCTCCAACCGAAATTACACAATACCTCATGTGAGCTACCAGGTTTGACTCCATACACTGTTTACGTGCCTTTTCTAATTAATATTATTGGTTTGTGATGGGACCTTAGTCAGCTTTGAGTTTGTATTGAATTCAAGAAATGCAGTATATGTTCTTTCTTTATTTATTCATCGAACAAATCAATATCAGCAAAAACATTGCATTTATTAGTGGCTTAAGGTTTTCTTATAATGTGGAAACCTGAAAACTTAACAAATTATAATCCCATATTAGAACTGCTGCTTCCTGGTTCAGATCATTTTGATTTGAATTCCTTTGCTCTTGTTTTTGTGCAGAAACTCCACATAACCGAGCTCATTAGGCATTACAATCTCCTTGAAATGGTTGCTGGACGAGGAGTGTTATTTCATTCACATGCTCTGAACCTTCGCAATGCCTATTCTGAATTTAGGCCAGTGCATGGAGATGGAGAGTGTTTCTACAGGAGCTTCATATTTTCCTACCTCGTTAGTGTCCTCCCTTTTCCTTTGAATAAGATTTACGTTTTGTGGTTAACACCCTAGTATGCGCCACTCTAAAACAGGAGCAAGTCCTTCATAGGCAGGATACACATGAGGAACACCGTCTTCTTGCTGCTGTTAAAGGAGTGGCTAGGCAACATGCACGCCTTGGGTGGGCCTCCGAATTTTCCAGGAGCCACAAAGTAAGCTCACCTCCAAGTTTACCATTTCTGAGATAAATATGTTTAATTAATAGATCATTTCTTCAACTAACATCAAGGTGCAAGCTGGATCTGGCATCTCACTTTCGTTTTTTTTCTTTTATCGTTTGCAGGATATGCACCATTGTTTCACTGTAGTGGCATAGGGGCATGCCATCACAACATTACAACCTGTTGACATGGGTTCAAATTTGATTTTATTTGAAACGTAACAATCTAATGCTAATAAAAAATACATGCTCACATAAGTTCACTTTCACAGAACAGCAATAATGAGATATCATTGTAGAGAGATAAAAGAGATCATGCTTCTTCCTTAAACCAAGATAATGCGCCCATGCTGCTTTGTGTGGTCATCTGATCAAATCACTAATGTTTTGTTTCTCCTACTTGCTTACAAAATATTTTCTTTCTCAACTACTATCTTATAGTTGTTGTTTACTGGTAGAAGCTGCGCAGTCAAATCTTATGTTGCTTATATCTTTTCGTACCTTGTTATAATAGTCAGTGTGTAAACCTTATTGCAAGAAAATATAGTGATTATCTGATTCATTTAGGCATTTAAGAAGCTGATAAAGAAAGTAATGAGATGGAAGACACACAGACGGTGGAAGCATGTACCAACAATTAACAGGTTTCTAATATGTTTCTTCCCAGCAATTCCATCAGTGTTGCTGCCAATGCATTTCACATGATGTACTGAATATGTGCCATTTTTCAGCTACCGCATAGGGAAACTTCTTGAGTTCTTCAATGGTTATAAGGGGACAGACGACAGTAATACACCCCCCCTGAACCAAGCTACCCTTCCTCCACTTGTATCCTAATTCCTAGTTCATTGTTCCAACACATTTTGTTGGTCAGTTTTTGCTTTCCTCAGATTGGTAGCAGCTATCTGGATATGCTCGCACAGTGAAGAGTTTGTACCACTTATACCCGAGCTCAATGAAGGTCGCACTCTCACCGAAGTAAGTATCACCGCCAGTTTACCTTGGGTTCTTGGATTACTTAGTTCTGAACCACCCAGTGCATCTTTTTTCAGAAAACATGACACTCATTCTATCCTCACACCTTTCTTTATTTAAAACAGTGGTGCTTTCAAGAAGTTATCCAGCGTAGGGTCTTTACAGATCATATTCAGATAACAGCACTAGTCAGGGCGCTTCGGGTGCCTCTGCGAGTGGAGTACCTCTTTCAAGAAGCTGGTCAAGACCTCTACATTGGCCAAGATCCCCAAGATGATATGCCAAGAAGCACGTGTTGGCCACGTCATCATCATCAAGTACCCCCTGATCATGAAGTTCCCCGTGTGACCGTGCTACACACGCAGGAGCACTATGACATCATATACCCATACCATCCTGATGGTCCTGTGACTTCTGGTGAGAGCTCTGGTCAGCGGTCTGACAAGACAGAGAGCCAGGCCGCTAAGAGTCCAAGTCAACACCAGACGGGTAGCTGCAGTGGTGAGACATCAAATCAGCAGATTGACCGGGTGGAGGGCTCCACCTCCACTGGTGAGAAATCAGAATCAGATAAAATCAGATAAACACACTGCGGAGCGGGAAAGTTAAGTTCGTCTCTGACCATGAGTATGGTGAGCATTTGTTGAGAGACGCTATAGATCGAGAATTATGCATACACTGACGAGATAGATAGGCATATACTTCTGGATTCTTTATCCTGTTGGCACAAACTGCTGGTGCCAATAGGATTGTGGATGATCAGTAGTTGCTCCTCCTTTGTCTCTGACAGGGCTGAAAACTTTGTTCTGTAGCTCGGTTAAAGTCTCGACTTGGTACATTGATTTTGATTCTTTTTGTGAATTGTGATCACGTTTTCTTAACTAGGTTCCTGTGGTAACTTTGCCTCATAATCATTTGGTATGTGTACAGACTAAATCTTTCTTGTGCATTTTCCTTTTTGTGATTAGTTCTGTTCTGACAAGCTTGCATTTGTTAGTTCTTTTTTTTATTCACTTTGTAATTATTTTTCTATCTTCTCTAGCTATCAGCCTATCATTGTGTTCTGGTGAATTTGTATGACAACCTCAGACGTTTGGTTGGTAAACTGTAAGTTGCAGTCAGTTCCTATGATGTCACAGCCTCAGCCTTTTTGGCATTTTTTGGTATGCTTGCGACTTGCGAGTGGTGCTGACTGCTGAGGACGCCAGGTAACTTTTGGCAGCTCCTGTATGCTGGGTCTTTTCAGCTTTCCTGACGGGGCCTTATCTTATATCACCAACCCTATTTTCCAGGACAAATATATATGTTTTCAAAAGTTGAAGTAAAATATTCAAAGAGATATTGATTGACAAATTTAAGGGTACTGACTGCACTCAACCTTAAACGACACGCTTTCGGCTTTTCTAACCAAGGAGCGTCCGATATGCGAGTCATGTGTCCACTTTGGCATTCTTCCTCTTGGGATGTGGCGACGTAGCCGGGTGATATGGAGAGCCAAAGACTCTGTGATTCGTAAAATCGTCTCCTATAAGTTGGTATACTCTTGAAAGGATTTGAACAAGGATTACGCACTCACAGAGCTTGCATTCATGCTTACATAATAAGCAACCAAGCACAAGGTTCATAAAGGTTTTATGCAGACCGTAACAGACGCGTTGATATAGATAAATAACCTTGTGAGACGACAGCCACAAAATAGATGACATCAAAACTCATACTATATATAGATGGAGATGTACATAAGAAGGTTGATAAATACGGCGACAGTGCCCTGAAGACAAGACCGGGGTTGATCCAGACGCAAATGCGCCTTGTTCCGGTTAACAAAATCGAGCCCCTCTGCACACAATTTAAGAGGAGCCCTCGACTCAAAATGCAATACAGGTGAAGGCACAAGAGAAGGTTCCAAAAGAAAATGCAGGCAAGACTCTTCTTCTCCACACACACCACCACTAAAAACTGATGACAATGACTCCTTCACTCTCCCCTCAGCACAAGTTACTGGGACCTGCTGTACAACATGGGGTTAATTCTTACAGCGACCAAAATCTGGAGGCTCTCCCTGCGCCTTTCACCTTTCTCGGCCTTCAGGTTAACAAGCACATAGATTCTGGGGAACCCGGTAGCACCCTCTTGCATATAGCTTCCCGCCAGAGACAAATTTTGCAGCAACCTAAGTCTTCGGTGACCCGCATCATGGAAGTTAATAAATACAGATCAGGAGACTTACCAAACAAAACCAAAATGGGAAAGGGGGGAAAGGGAAAACTAGGACTGAAAATGGCTTTGCAAAAAGTTATAGCTTGGGCCTTTGTGGTTAGCGATGCAGCAAGCTGCAGCTCAGCTACTCAGTGTCCTTGGTGGGACCTGAAGCATCAGCTCCATTGGAAGAAGTGTCACCGTTGGTCAAGACTGTCTGGATATCATGGTGATTTTCTTCGCCGGAGGAAGTCCGGGATCTCCCAGACCTGGCTCGGATGTTTGTACCCATAGGGAAAGGTTCCTGAGAAAGATCACAACAAAATGTCAAAATTGCAACCATATGCTTAAAAGCACTGCAGGCACAATAATAGAGCAAGTTCTGAAATTATTAAGCAGACACTGGGACCATATAAGTATGGTACGATTGCAAACTATGTACCAAACTTGCTTTGAAAACAGTGAGAATGATACAGTGTTCAAAGAATGTTACCCCACTTGTGAAATGTATGTATCTTAGTTCATTGGTGCACAGTATGAAAGTGCAGATGAAAAAGGTATCCACAGACGTTACATTTTCTATAATTGTGGACTCGTTACTAGTTAGGCAGTTAATACAGCAAAAATGGCAGGTGGGCATTTAACTCCCACATTTTTATTTGCACAAAACCTATGTTTTTAGCTGCCATCAGCCCATCAAGGATTCAAGGAATATATGGATGACTATAGGAAGACTTGTCACAGGACAGTTAATGCAGCAAAAATGGCAGGTGTAAATTTACCTCACACCTTTTTTTTTGCACAAAGACTTAGATGATATAGAGAAGACTTGTCACAGGGCAGCGAATCAGCGATACATAATGTAACTGGACTACTGGAGAACAAGATAGCAGGGAAACTGCCCAGGAAAAAAAAAGACAAGCATACCTGATCTCCTGCATTAGGACCTTCTGAGTGGAAGAGTATGGGGCGGCAGCGTTTGTCCTCATTCATCAAACTAGAGTTCTGGAAATGAGCAATCAGGGCTGTTTTCCCTTGGATTCTGGCATAAGCAAGTGATGCCACCTTCTCACTGTTAAACTTCTCCCACTTTTTACCATTAAAAGTCTGAAAAGGATGACAAAATGGCTCAGGATAGCACATCGATGTTCAAGCTGGATATTTTATCAAAGTACGAATTTGGCAAGCCATACAAGTTGATCAAAGGCCAAAATAGCCATAATTGCATCAATGCAGTAGCACTTCGTCAACTGAATAATTTTCTCACCTGATAAAATGGGATGATATGCTGAGGATTGGTCATGTTGATGAAAGCATAGCCAACATTACATTTATTCTGAAAAGGAGATTGATTTCATTTAGTAACATGAACAGACAAGTACAGTCCCAACAAATACGAGGCACCGGTCGCTTATGAGTTAAATTCAAACTACCTTAAAATCAATCGGCAAGTAAATAAAATCATAAGTGCCCTTATGACTTTCATCAATAGCAGCCAAGAGCATCTTGGAGGTATACCTGGAACCCGAAAGAGAACCAGAACAAAAAATATATATTATTGAGACAGAACATAAATGTAGCATAAAATTGGGTGATCTCAAAACATACTTATTTGGGATATTCTTTATCATCAGTGTAGTTCGTGAGTCTTCCCCCCGCATTATGCGGTCAACATCAAGCTCGTACTGCCGTTTATTATCAGACTGGTTAGCACCTGAGTCATTTCTTCGGCTTCTCATCCGCTCACCAGGTGAATCAAATGATGGAAGGGGAACCATAGGATTCCTTACATGGAAGATAGGACCTCTTTGTTGAGGAGATGGTGCGCTGATCTGAGCTGAAGACACGGTTGGATCCATGCGATTACCACCAGTGTGAGAAAATATGCTATTTAGCTCCAAACCATGAAGCTGAGGGCTACCAGGAAATCCCATGCTCCCAACACTGCCAGGATGAAAACTTGATGCTTCTGTCAATTCCCCTGCATAGCCATGCCGCCTGTCCCAAAGTGATGGATTGATTGCTGGTGCAGAGCCCACGTGATGATGATGCATTGGAAGAACATTCTCAATCATGTGTGATGGTGCTCTTGGAACTCCATGCATTTGTGCTGGGGGGCGAGACGGTACATTGTTTACAAATGATCCCGGATTTTGCCACAGCACAGGGGAATTGGGAGGACGGTGGAAGTTATTTGAATTATTCCACATTAACTGGTGACCACGGACAGGACCGCTTCCACTTCTTGAAAATCCCATAGCTGCAAAAATTGGTACACATGCAGTCATGCAGGGTACAGTTAAATAACATACATTAATTGATCAACTTTTGACAGTTAGCTGTCACAATCCTGATAGACCAAACAGCTTTATTACAAAACACATGCTTAAGGAATGGAAATGAGAGAGAATGGGGTCAAAAATAAAAATGGAGATTAGGATGTCCAAATTTACAAACTTACCTCCTTCACCGGCACGATCAAATGAGTGCCCACTGAGGTTACCAGAACCCACTTTATGAAGATGTCTGCTTTCAACTGCTTCAGCTGTTCTCGAGTTGCTATTGACACCAACTGGTGCCATCGGGTTTAGATTGTAAGGGGTGCCGTTATTTGCTCCATTGTGAACTTCAGGAAGGGAATGGGGATGAAGAGCACCCATGCCTTGAAAACCATAATTCATATGCCCATTCATCCGACTAAGTGAGTGGCTGAGCTCACCAAGGGAAGCCTGATTACTATGAGTTGCAGCAGATGCAATTCCAATGGGAGAGGACAGGCTCTGTGGTATGGTAGACGATAGACCCGGAAAAGAAGCCTCTCTGAACGGGCTCATTGATGTGAGAAGTCCAGAATGCAAACCATGAATACTCCCATTTTCACGGCCAGAAGATGTCATTGCTGCCATATTAGATGAACCTTGAAGAATAATCCTCCATGTCAGGAAATGCAGCTATTGACATGACATACAATAAAGATGAAAAAATAAACATCATACCCAATGAAGCCAATGGAGGGCTATTTGTGCTTGGACTGCCCAGTTTGCATACACCAAATTCTTCCTGCCCCAACTCTTTGGACATGTGCTGTGTTAAACTGTTATAAAACAACATTAAAATCAATGTTAGAACAGTGATTAAAACCTATGTGTTTACACCACCATGTTCAAAAGTTTGTACGATAGAATCAAAATTAGAATGCTGCATCACATAATAATTGCTCTTTTTCTGGATGAATTAAATAACTAACATACTAAGTATATATCAATACACCTAAATACGATACAAAGAATTAGGAATATAATATGAAAGAATAAACAAAAATATGTTTTGTTTAGGACATGAGAGCCCATACACAGAAATAAACAAACAAAGATTAAGTAACTATCTATACATGACATAAAAACAGTGCAATGTTTACAGCTCCAGGAAGAGTTTTTCCACTTGAGAAAAGAAAATAAAAATCAGAGCATAAAACTAATGTGCATACTATCCACAGGTACCGTCATATAGAATAAGTGATACCACTATATACCAGTGATGCCTAAGCAAGAATCATTCAGCTTGCTAAATAATAACCTAAGGTTCACTAAAGCTGTGATCAAATGATCAACGATTAAATACGGAGTGTCCAAAAGTAATAAAGGAAGTATTGCTGATGAAATACGAGAAGGGACAGCAAGATTAACATTTCAAATACATACCGTCTAGCAGCACTCAGACGGCCAGTCTCCAATTTTATTTTCTTGCCAGCAAGATCACTCCTGTTTAAAGCACGAACTGCACCTTCGGCTGCTCTGACGTCGTAAAATTCTATAATTTTGTGATGGCCCTTTTGCGGTGCATCACGAATCTGCAATTAATTTAAGACATTACAGTCCTAGTTATAATGTAGTAGTAGGTAGTTAATGTAAGAGCATAGCATACCTCTTTTATTTCACCATAGTCGCTCAATATCTGATGGATATCATTATTTGTTACAGACGGGTCAACATTAAATACAACAAGCATCCCCTGGTTAATATCCTTCTCCGAAGGATTGTCCTAAAGGGAAAAAAGGTGGCAATTAGCACAAGCACTACACAAGACTAAAAACTGCAAACTACATACACACTGGCATCCTTGGGCAAAATATGTCTACAAATCAAGCCAGTAAGACAGAGAGTTGTGAATACCTTCGGAATGGAATAATGTATGTCAAGTTTTCTACGTCTGAGTGGCTTGTTTTGAAGTGCCCTCATGGCATTCCATGCCGATCTTATGTCATAGTAAGATATCATCACAAAACCACGATGTTTGCAGGCAGTGTAAAGGTTGCTGATTTCTCCATAATGCTGTGGGTAAAGAGTAAATGATTTTCAGAAACAAATGTTCTGTACAAAAACAATAGGTTTGAGCAGAAAACGGCAAAAAGCAACATGCCTCAAATAGGAGCCTTAATTCAGAATCCTCAACATTGCTATTAATGTTTCGGACGAAAAGAGTTCTTGAAGGGTGTTCCCCATATGGATGTTCACCATTCATTGTGCCATTGAGCGACCCAAGACCATCATTAGCTCCACCATTAGTTTCTGTATTTTTTTTATTTTCATCGGTTTCCAGTTCCATCCCGCCTCCAGTGTAGAATATATCATCATCGACATCATCACCATTGTTAGCATGGGCTGTGTACCCAACATCAAGAACACCTGATAGTAAGTCATCATCATCAGGAAGTATGTTTCCTATTATTTGCGCTTCGATTTCCTCCGTTAACTCAAAGGGTTCATCATCTACATGAGTTGGATCAACCTTTTCAACTGGCTGACGTAGAAGCACATCCTTGGATCTCAGTCCCACTACAGATTGAAGCATAAAATTGGTTAGGAAGCAATAAATAGGAACAGTATATTGCTTACTACAATAGCAATGATTTAATCGGAGTGTCTGACTGCACAAATCTTGCAAAAGATGTGACTGAAAATAAAAGGATAACGACACCAAACTAAAGTGAAAGGATTCTTAGGCCAAAGAAAAAATAAAGCAGGTAGATTCCTTCGAAAATAAGATGCAAAAATGCTAAAAAAAAGATGAAAGTTTTTTTATTTGTTCTTCCTTTAAAACTCATTGATATTCTTTGTTGTACTTTTTATTCCTTTCTATTGATTTCAAGGTGCACCCATACACAATACATGCTATGGAATATGTGATACAGTTCAATGCATTTTCTATGATGAAGAGAATGGTTCTCATGGTTCAGGCTCACTGCACAGTACAATCAATCGCTCTAATTAAGATGATGAAAGTGCCAGAGTAAACTGTCTCACATTTTCTGTCAAAAATTTCTGACAGGGAGCTTGAGAAAAGCCCATTCTCATTGTAGGACTCATTTGGATTAGTCCTCCTTCCGTCGGGAAATAAAGATGAATCAGATTGGAGGTTAGGGTCTTGATCAGCTCTCCACAGAGATGGTGGCAAGTTAACATGTCTCTCTTGACCAAAAGTCTTGTGCTCAAGGCTAAATGCAGTCTTCTGGTCTCTCAGCCTGTATGGTTGTGGATCTATCCGAGCCACAGTTTTTGTCCCAATGGGTTGGGGCTTTTCAATTGGAGAAGATGCAACTGACTTGCTTCCTGACAACAATAGAAACATCTTGTTTTGAGAAGACATCTTGATAATGAACAACAAAATGCATGAGGCATTGTGATAACAAAGAGAGAGTATGACACGAGCGCCAAAGAAATAAAAAGGAATAATAAGGTAGAAACTAGCAGCAACCGATTGTTTATCAAAGGATAACCTGGACATCAAATATGTCAAAAATCCTTTGCAAACCAAGGTGAACACAAAACAATGGCTTCACTTAACTACAGAAACAACAAATGAAAAGTGCAATAAATCATGTCCACCACAACGACAACATATACAAAGCCTTGAAGTTAGGGTAAGCTAAAATCATATTCATCCCATGGAAACAAATTATTTATGTTATTTAGTCATGCATAAAATGTTGTGACTCGTTAAATGCACAAAATGCCCCCCAATAACACGTGAATTTTTGCAGCCAAAAGGCATCCTTTGCATGGAAATGAGCAAAAAGCTAAGGGAGATTGAATCAAATTCAGTACTCACCAATGTGATGCAACGACTCCTGCTTCCAAAATCCGACCTGCCTCTGCAAAGATATAAAAAAAAATTAGTGCATGTTATAGTCAAGACTCAAGAAAGATGATCAAGTGACAAAATGATAGGTGTCAAACATGAACTAAAACAATAAAGACATCACTGGCCTTAGCATAAATAAACTAACAAAAACAGAAAAACAATAACTGGGGTAACAATTCTGCAATTGCAGATAATTACCTCTGTGGGAAGGCGAAGCTGCTCCTCAGAGAAGGAGGACGCAGCCAGGGTTTGATTGCTGAACTGGGGGAGGTGGCGCCTCGGATCCATGACTTGAGATGGCATCCTGCAGGCGTCCAGACCATATAACGTGTTAGGCACAAACCTTGACAACAGCACCGTACCTCAATTGCCCGGGATCAAGGCAAAATTGATAAAATTTTGCGGAAAAGATGAAGCGTCGAGGGGGTAAACATGACGAATCAGAGCAATTTTACGCGCAGAAATATGTGCATCCATGACAACGGAGCCATAGGGCAGCAGAGAAAAAAGCGGAATTTAGTTCGTGTGAGCTTCCAAAGTCAACATTTCTGAATCAGAACCAGTAGATTTGACAAATCCGAGTACGAATCCCACAAAACTTGTGAGAGAAATGTTTAATTCCCCCAATAAAACAGCACAGAAGATGTGGAATTTAATGCGCCTCGGGCTCTACGAGCTCCAAACAAGCAAGTCCCTTGTGATCAAAGGTAACCATCAAAACAAAACGAGGAATTCCGCGGAGCATAGCCGAAATTAATTGTCAGCCCCCGAATTCAAGCTCAGATCACATACAGCAAGCAAGGGCACCCACAAAACAAAGCAAGCAAGGATACGAGGAGAGCTCCCCACAATTCCCAAAATTGAAACATCCCCCAGAAAAAACAGCAACGGGAAGCGAGTGGGGGCTCACCAGATCGGCGCTTGCTGCCACCTCCTCCTCCTCAGAGCTCCGAAATGGTGCCGAATTCGCGGGCAGCAGCAGCACGGGTGGATCACGCGGCCTGACGGTCGACCGGGGACCCCAATGCGACGCCGGGGCCGCGCAGCCCTGGCCGCGGGAGCGAAGGAGAAAGCTACGGACACCTACCTAACCCTAGAGCGACGCGACACCAGCGACGACGACGGCTCGCCCCCGGCCGCTGGCCCCCATTCCGGCGCCCGCCCCCGTCCCCCTGCTCCGCCCCCTTGTGGTGTGCCCGCCAGATTTCTTCGCCGGAAGCTTTGCTGGCTCCGGCGAGGGGTCCCCGGCGAGGAGGAGGTGGTGGGTGGTGAGACGAAGCGGAGACGCGGGCCTCAGGGACAGGGGAGAACAGCAACTACCAACCCAAACGCGTGCGGCGAGACACGGGGGGAACGCCCTTTATACCGTACCCCGCGGTGACGCCCGGTGACCGCAACCGCGGAGCACGGGACCGCGGCGCGTGCGGCGGCCCCGGGGCATGCGCTACCACCTGAAACTGACGAGATGTGGCCCACGTCTAGGCGGGCTTCCCTGTCAGTAACTGAAGACACGGGTGGGGCCAGCACTGCAGTGGGATCCAGGGAAGAGAGCGGTGCACTGGGGGGAGGTGGGTTTAAATTTGGGTGGTGGGAGTTGTGGGAGGCGACGGCTTTGGGCTGAGTTGGTTAGGACAAGGCATCGATCCATCGGCGGCCTCCTCGGGCGTGCCTTGCTTGCTTGCTTGCGCCGGAGAGATATAGCTGTGGTTCTCCTCTCTCTCACTCACTGCTTGCATTAGAATGCTTTTCTCATTTTAATTGCTTTCTGACAACAGTACTTTCAACGCTTCGTCTCTATCCACCAGTATGGAAAATTCGTATGTTCCACTGACAGTTCAGATTGATCATTCGGCTTTTATTGCAAATTGGATGTACTCCCTCCGTCAAAAAAAAATCGCAATTCTTGGCATGTTTCTTTGAACTTATCAGCTGGCTTATCAGTTAGAGTCTACAGTATTTTTCTCTCACAACAAATCAGTTAAGGCCGGCTTATCAGGCGGCTTTAATACTAGCCGAACCGGCCCAGAGGGTTCTCTCACAACAACTCTAGCTCTGAATCTGAATACACGTCGTGTCTGGGTTTGAAGCTAGAATTGCGTTTTTTTCTAAACGGAGAGAGTAGTATTAAAAGTCGATATTCAGAGCACCTTCTTTTTTGGCTATTGGTAGTGACAGGACTTCTATTTTTTCTAAAACTGATACCTCCTTCATATGTGAAAGGAAATGCAGACTACTAATCAACTGCTAACCTTGCGGAGCACTCATTGTAGTCGTGGATAAAAATAAAAATGCACACCCGTGTTTATTTACCATCTTCTTGAGCTAAAACATCTTTCATCTAAACCTTGCCTAAAATACGGGGTAAGTTTCGTAGTGCATAAGTTTCATGAGCTCTCCTAAATTATTGCATAATAAGCATGTTGCCTGAAATGGACGACGACCCTGTCTTCTCGGCTTTTATTACCAAATCCCTGGAGTAATTGTCCCTTATCTTTTTTTAGAATAATTATCCCTTGTCTTTTGGCAACTTGTTTTCCACGCCTTAGATTTTCATGTGTTAATTGTGGTCTCTTGTCCCACGTTATTTAAAAAAATACTAATTAACGTCAGTCGACGTTCTTTCCATCGACTCGATGTCAAACACACAAGTGATCTACCAACATGTTGTCTATCACGCTTGGAATGGTTGAACATTAACATATTTTATTCCATTTAGCAGTCATGAGGTGATTATATTTCACGTATAATACCTAACAAATGTGGATTTAGTGGCATCAGCTGAGAGCGCCAAAAGATGACGCCTTGCATTTCAAATCTTGGCCTTTGGTGGCAGCAGCTAAAATTGCTCATGAAATAGATAGCTACTAGCATTAGTTACATCCCTCATGCATGCATGTAATCCAAAATTATCGTGCGTGCTTGCGGCTATCTAGGGAAGGTTGCATCCTTTCTCATTGATTAGTGCCAAAGGAATCACTAAAATAGTTAGGTGCATCTAGGTAAATTAACTTGAGAATTGATATATGTCCTAGAATTGATAGATTTGCATGCTGGTGGGGGAAGGGAGCAATCACTTAACTAGAATATTTGTGGAGCATGCGTCTTTGCCTACTGTTGTGACTCGATATGGAAATATCCAGCTATAATTAGCTTGTTCGCTTGGTCATAAAGGATCGTAAATTTCCAGGCAGAACAATATTTTTCTCTCATACCAAACCAGCCAGCAATAATAATCCACGATCGTATACGATCGTATCAGCACGAGCCGAATAAGCTGAATGGCCTTGAGTACCAAATGAAATAGGTAACTTGGTGTGGAAGCTTTGCATGACAAGTATTTCCGAGAATGAATCATGGTCCTATAATTGCTATAATTTGCAAAATTTAGGCATTATACCCCATCTTTGCTACTAGTTACCTTCTCTAATATGTGTTGGTTCACATATATATGCCATGAACACAAGAGAAAACTAGCTAAAGTGTTTTCTTTGTATACTTCTCTTGCTCTAATAATGATTTATAGAAACAGATAAGCACTATATCTAGAGATGCTATATAGCTATGATATCTACAAGTAACGTATGATTTTGACACCATTGATGTTAGAGCTAAGTGTTAAGCATGTAGACAGCGAGTGTAGCTGTTTGACCCATGAAACGGAGACGGAACGCATAAGAGATGAGCCAATATTAGGAATATGGTATAGTAGTGCTATAGTGCACTAGCACGAAGCAACACCAAGGGACACAGAAAAGCAACTGGGCGTAGACGATCCCCGGCGGGACCCGACAATTCACCGCGCCTCAGTTCGAACAGCCGGGGGGCCGCGGACCCGGACCTGTCCCTTGCCGTGGGGCCCGCCTCCGTCCCAGGATAAGACCCGTCCCCCGCAGGTCGCAGCTATTGTGTGTACCCATCGTCGTCCGAGCGCCTCTCCTGTCCCTACTGGCCCCGCCTCTACGGGCCCCGCCGCGCAGCGAAGTGGATAAGGATGCCGCTTGTGGAGAAAGCAGAGGAGGGCTCGCACGGAAGATTCGGAGGGATCAAAAGCCTGGGTGCGGTGCAGCGGCGGGAAAATCCTTGGGTCACCGGATTTCACACCCGCGCTCTCGTCTCGTGTCCTCGGCGGCCGGCTGCGTGCGCGGGATGCGTGTTTTTCTGCACCAAAGGGCACGATAGTACTCCTACTACCCGCCTAGTAGCCTAGTAGCCCGCCCGCCTATACGTATGCCTCCGAGATGGCTTTGGTAATCAACCGTACGCAACCTTTGCTGTGCGGCGTTTGTTTCAAAGACCGTGTGTGTAGTACTTCCTCTGTTTTTTAACGTTCATTCTAGAGTAAATAGTTCTGCTTTAATCATCATCGTAACATTTATACTTTTACATTTACTAGAAAAATAATTTTATAATATATAGTTAGTATATGTTTGAACAAATATAGATTTTTTTTTGAAATTGATGGTGAAGTTAGGAATGTTGGACTTAAAACAAACCTAATAATATAATAACATGTAAAAAAAACACAGAGAAGGTTACCAGTCACATAGGATCGGACGGATCCTGGACCACTTGCTAGGTAGAGGTAGGCACGCGGATGATGTCGTGGGATCAAGTATATAGTATAAGGTTGTAGGCGAAATTTCTGCTATGGTGGAAGGGAGAGGAGCAGAGTGGAGAGAAACTAGTCATAAGCTTACGGTTAACTTACGCCACAAGAGCAAATAAATTTTGTGAGGCAAACAAAGGGGTCATAGACGAACTCATTAATTATATGAGTGGACTAATAGGTGGGACTGTAAATTTACAAACAATCAGCAATGGGTTGTATTATTAGTCTTGCTCTGACGCACGCCTTCCGTTCATGTATTATTGTAACTATAACGTTTACGCTTTGTCCATCCGTTACTCTGTATTTATTGGAGTACCTCCAACGGTACCAAAAAAACAATATAAAATCTAGTTTTATAATGTTCATTACAATAAATATTAGATAAAAACTTAGTCACTAAAAGTTTATAATAATTTACTCCTAAAACTAAAAAAACCACTTCTAAGATTTTTTTCACCACCTAATGTCATACCGACACTGACACGATCGCCATTACCGCCAACAATCACCCCACCAGCCACAACTAACCAACTTGGCACTTAACACACACCCGGAACCTCTAAAGTGGAAACTAATAAATGTTGTAAGACAAACAAAGTGGTCATAGATGAACTCATTAATTATATGAGTGGGCTAATAGGTGGACTATAAATTTACGTACATCCAACAATGAGTTGTATTATTAGTCTTGCTCTGACGCACGCCTTCTGTTCATGTATTACTGTAACCATAATGCTTCGTTTTGTCCATCCGTTACTTTGCACTTATTGGTGTACCTCCAACTATACCAAAAAATAATCTAAAATCAGGTTTTATAATGTTTACAATAAATATTAGAAAGAAAAAATAACTAGTCACTAACCGTTCCTAATAATTTACTCCTAAAACTAAAAAAAGGTCCACTTCCAAGATTTTTTTTCACCACCTAATGTCATAACGACGCTGACTCGATCGCCATCGCCGCCAACAATCACCCCACAAGCCACAACTAACTAACTTGGCACTTAACACACACTCGAAACTCTCTAAAGTGGAAACTCCATTGATGACTCTACCACCTAGTATTCCTAGGGCTTGTTTGGATCCCTAGAACTAATAGTTAGCTGCTAAAGATTAGTTGAGGACTTGTTTTGATCCTCAGCTAACAAGCTCAGCTAGTGTCTTACCTACCACTTAGCTATATATTAGCCGGCGTCTCCTAGCTAACACGGCTAATAGTTAGCTGGGTAAATCCAAACAGGGCGTTGGTTTCTCCTAGCTGGCTAGCTAACATAGCTAATAGTTAGCTAGGTAAATCCAAACAAGGCCTTAGATATGAAATTAGTGGCTCGAGATCCAATTCTGGTGAATCTCCCACGTAGTGGTGGGGCAATTACGACCGCCACCCTAGCACCCTAACTCATAGGTAGAATTTATAAAAAAAGTTGCCGTTGTCTATTCTACTTTTTATTATTCTCACATCTAAAAGTAGTGGCCGAAGATTCAATTCAGATAAACCTCTAGGCAACGGCGCATGGAACGATGAAATGTCGAAGAAAAAAATCACCGCCCCATTAATAGAGAGTAGCAATCCTTTGTGTATCTTTGCACGTGGATGTCTCCGTTTTTTTCAGGAGTAGAAAGATTGGGAGTTAGAATTGAATAAAGAGCTGTTGGACGAATATTTTTTTAATCATGCCAACTAATGTAGATGATCTAAAGCATGATGACCTGCAATGTAAACAAAGGCATCATACTGTAGCAGTCTTCCATATTTTCCTATCCCTATAAAATTGTGGTAACTATCTTTTTTCTTTACTCGGGTAGTGCGCCAACATTTCATCTTTTTTTTTTGTGCCCACCAACATGTCCCTCGACTCTACTCAAATAAAAGGGGAGTTGCATCTCCCTAATACCATAGGGCCCAGCCCAATCATCACTTTTAACCATATTTACTCTACACACCTATAGGACCCACTTTTTATGTCAGTATTAAGGAATATATATTAGGCTATTGTTGTAGGAACTTCCCGGATATCAAAAAATAATAATGGGCTACCCTAAAACCTACATGTTAGAAGATAGATTATTGAGAGAACATTGGAGAGATGCTCTTAGATCAACTCCGGCTCCTCTGGTGAAGTGCTATAGCAACATTGTTTACTATTGTAGTAAGAAGCCATTTCACAAACTTGATAAATAAATACCTAGAAAGAGGAAAAGGCCAACAAAAAACCACGAATTTGGTTCACTAGCTCTAGCTCTGTCGTGCTACAGCAGAGCAGAGCTAGCGTAAGCTGCGCGCCCGCACCAAATGGGTACTAAGAATATTTTGACTTAGGGCTTGTTTGGATGCGTATAACTAATAGTTAGCTATTAAAAATTAGCTAAGGACCTGTTTAGATCATCAGCTAATAGCCAGCTTATATTTTACCTACCACTGGGCTAACAATTAGCTATTATCTGGTTCCTCCAAGCTAACATACTGTAGTTAACACTTAGCTGGGTGGATTCACCTATGGCCCTGAGATGAACTTATTAGCTTGTGAAGGGATGGCCGAGGGGTACTAGAATACCAACATTCCATTTCTTCTAGGGTCACAAGCTAGTGAAGGTACCTAACACTAGTAGAGAAACGACATTTGATCCCACCTCGAAATTTGGCTTTAGTCCCAGTATTTTTCGTGCCCAGGAGTAGACAGACATTTAGTCCCGGTTTGTAGCTCCAACCGGGACTAAAGGTCCCTGCCCAATGGCTACTGCGGCAGGCTTTTGCTGTAGGGGACCTTTAGTCCCGGTTGGAGCTACCAACCAGGACTAAAGGTTCACTTTTACTCCCGGTTTGTACCTCCAACCGAGAGTAAAAGTCTACTCCCAACTGGAGGCTCCGTCCAGAACTAGAAAGGGACATTTAGTCCTGGTTTCTGTATACAACCGGGACTACAGTTCCCCTCCTATATACCCCTTGTTCCTCCCCAAGCCTGAGCCACTTCGAGCTCAGTGTTTTTGCTTCATCGCTGGCTTCTCTTCTTCCTCATCACCGGTGATCACAAGATTTCTTCCATTCCTCCATCGATTCTTCGGTTCTAAAGGTTACCAACTTTATACTCTCATGTTTCATCAGTAGCTTATTTCATTTTGTGGACTAGATATATGTGGTTTTTTTATGGTAGATTTTTTTTATTTGTAAGCCATTTAAGCTCAAAATAACTTTAAAGTTTGAATATTTGGATGAAGGAAGGTTAAAGTAGTTATTCAAAACTAGTATTGAGCTTTCATTTCTAGCATGCATAGCCCACTTCATGCTTTAGAGATATAGAGAATTTTAGAGTTTTTTTTAATTTTATTTGTTTATAAAATGAGAAATTTATATTATATTAAAAATGAGTATAGAGAGTAGATGACAACTGCTTTCGGGTCCTCAGCCTCTCATCGGGTTACAAAGCGACTGAGGCCGAACCTCCCTCTCATTGCATGCGGCAAGTGTGAGGAGAAGATTGTGATGGAGTACTGGGTGAGGAAGGAGTGTCCCAACAAGGGCCGAATCTTCTACAAGTGTCCGGATCGCAATGTGAGTTATTTTGTCACATTTGATGATTATGGTTAATTTATACTTATTTTCATGATGATTGTGATCAAAGTTCTATTTTTTTGTTTTAATTTCAGTGGGATGGCACTGGATGTTCAGGCTGGTACTGGGAGGAAGAGTATGTTGAACACGTGCAAAACTCTCTTGCACAGGCGGTTACGGCGGCTGATGAGGCAGTGATCCTGCGGAAGAATGTGGCAGAACCTCCTAAGTTATAGGGCCCACATGCACCTCTCACTGTCCGACGACCTTTGACATTTATGCATATGTTTCCAATAACTTAAAAAGACTGTCGGGTGTCCTCGGGGAACCCCGAATCATCCACGATTTTCGAGCAGGATCACATTACAGAGTCATTGCAGTATTACAACATTTATTCAAATATCAAAACCAGAGTAAAAACAGCGGAAGTCTCACGATAACATAGTTCACAAACCAGTTGTTTCAAACCTTACAAACTAAGTTCGATAATTATTACAAACCATAGTAGTAGTGGAGTAGCATAATGAACATATACTTAACACACAAAATAAACATCCTGCCCAAGGATCACACATTTACTTCTCATCATCAGAACGAACGATAGTCATGCAGCACGATCCAAAACAGATCTGCTCATGAAGCTCACCTGCAACAAGGGGTCAACGAACCCTAAGTACAAAAGTACTCAACAAGACTTAACCGAAATATTAACTGATAAACTCAGTAATACAGGCTCAGGGATTCAAGGTATAGCTTTAACAATGATCAAAGTTCTTTTGCGTAAAAGCTCTTTTAACAACATTCTTTATATAGAAAACTTCTCAAGAATTATATACAAAGCTAACACGATCCGCACTGAGATCATGAAACTTCATATCCAACACCTTTACAAGCCTTATTCAAGTTCCGGTTATTAATTCTACGATGATGAACAGTGAGTTGAGTCTCCATAACCGAGGAGCAACGACGATTCGAACCGATTAAGCCCAGCTGGGGATTCCAGACCACACGACATATGCAGGTCCCCAACTCATATATATCAACCTACCCTCGAATCCTCTAAAACAAGAACGGGTCCACGCCACCCGAGAATACAGTACTCCACCATTCCAGCCCATGGCCACGTGGGTACACACTATTCCCGCCATCTCTCCACTCCCAGTGCACGAGTAGCCATTCTCGTAATGGAATTTCCAAGTTCAGGCTTACCGGAGTATGTGGTTAGTACTACAAATTCTCACCTTATACAATTCAACAACGGACGTGCTTTAATCGACACAGGCGGAAAGAACCCGCTCACAAGACCTCCATGTCTTGTGGCTCACACACACCGAGTCCGCCCGGTCTAGATTTATTACTCCACATTCCTATATCACATGCTAACAATATTGACCAATGTCCCATTTAAAACTTGCAGGTGGTAGGGGGTCACCCGACTTTCATCGTTCTACGCATAGCTAAGCAAAACTAGGCATATACGAGTTTAAAACTGGTAATATGGTAAATATGGAATAACAAGGGTGGTAATGCACCAATTAGGCTCTTACTTAACTCCTAATCACTTAATGCAGTAACGGAAAGCAAAAGCAAAATTAATTTGTAAAACACAAGGTAGGGTTGTATGCATCCGGGGCTTGCCTTCGTTGATGGAAAAGTCCGGTTCCTGCGACGTTACACAAGGATTCGATCCGACCTCAACAGACGGATTAACCTCCTCAACAGCTTGATTAACTACCACGTTTTCACCTTCGTTCACTACACGTAATAACAATGCCATGTTTAACATGATGTGGAATATGAAACATGATGCTCGATGATGGATGCAAAATTAACAATTTGAATACAACTTTCCTTCACGGTACAGTTGCAAGTCAACCAACTAAATCCTTTTTCATAACACATACATCAATTACCAAGGATCATCATCAACTAAGGACCCAAGGTCATCACTCAATCCAAAAGTCCAAACAAAAACCTAAATCATTAAAGGTTACTATTTGCTTTTATGAATTAATTATTTAATTCAAAATTATGAAATAAATCAACTTATTCTAATTGAGCTCAAAATTTTAGTACATGTTCATTACATGTTAACTAAGTGGCAAAACAAATTTCATAATTTTTGGATAAAAAAATAAGCCTAGAAAAATCATGGAAATCCATTTATGAATTAATTGAGCAATTTTTACCACATTTAAAAATTACTGAAAAACATTATTTCATATTTTTCTTAAATACTATACATCACAGAGAAGTGACACAAAAAATTTCATAATTTTTGGAGCTTTAAATAAATCTATACAAAAATAATAAAAACAGATACTATTTAATCAAATCTAAAAATAGAAAAAAATCCATTTGAACGTTGAGTCACTGACAACGGGTCCCACATGTCATCTTCAACCTCCGACGTTGACTACGGCAGCGACGGCTCTGACCAGCGATTTCTCGCCGATGGTGAGATCAACGGCGACGGCCAACGTACCAAAATGATCACCAAGTCTAGGCGCATCGATTGACGTCCCTATCAGCACGGATTACGGCCCTACACTAGCTCGTCGTCGGCCATGGCGGACGCGGTGACACGGCAGTGCTACGCCGGTGAAACGAAGCCGAAAACGGGGAAACAGAGGGCATGGGAAGGTCCAGTAGCTCACCACGAACACGTTGGAGCAAAGAATGGGACCGGATGAGCTACGATGACATGGGTCGACGTTGACAGGGTTCATGGCGGAGCAATCTTCAACGACGGCGATGCTCCGGTAGCTGTGGTGGTCAAAATGAGAAACCAATGGGTCACAAAGCACTACATCATTGCAGCGAAGCCGAAGCAAGACTTGGCAAGGGCAGGGACTCACCATAGCGCGCTGGCCACGGCGACGCGGGCTTGACGGCGGGGCTGCCGGCCGTGGAGAAGAAACACGACGAGCGGTGGTTCCTAGCGAAATTAAGCTGAATTGATGGGTTGGCTGAGCGCATAAGACTAAAGCGGAGCTGGGACTAGCTTATCAGTGATGGTGGAGCACGATAACGACGGCACGGGCTCGCCGGAGTGGAGCAGCGGCGACGGGAAAATAGAGCAAGGGAGAAGGGCAACGACGATGGCGGCTCAGGCTTAAAAGGATGGCTAGAAAGCTCAAGGAAGCCATGATGAAGCCTTCAGCGCGCCAACGTGACGCCCAGACGGCCACGCGCGCGACTGGAAGCAAGCCGAAGCTCGCCGGCGGTGTAGCGCAGGCGGTGAACACTGTTCATCGAAATTACAAGTTTGCCATTCACCAAAATTCACAAATTACTCCCAAATTTTCATAACAACTCAAAAATCTCCAAAAATAAAAGTTGTTCAAAATCAAAAGTTCTACAACTTTGCTTTTATAACCATTTCCTAATTCGGTCTAGATTTTGAAATGAACTTTTGAATTCAAATAGGGAAATTTAACGAATTACGCCTTTTTGAATTACTCAAAATTTTTCTAAACAACTTGAAAAACTCCAAAAATAAACTTTGTATAACTTGCCAAGCTCTACACTTTTGCTTTTGGGCCTAACCCCAAAATATGCTTAGATTTTGAAATGGATTTTCAGGGTAGGATTTAAATGTTGAAAAGCGGGGTTTTCTCAAAAAATTCAAAATCCAAACAAACATTGAACTTGAGTCAAACAATACATTGCAACACATACCACATAAATATAAACTTGTATTAGTGTATGCATATCAAAGTTTTCACCAAATGCCAAATGCTTTGCAATGCATATGATGACATGTCAGATTTTAATATTTAAACACCCGAGGTGTTACAATCCTTCCCCCTAAAAGAAATCTCGCCCCGAGATTCAAAGTCATAGGGTAAGTAATGGGAAAGGAAATGTGTCGCAAGAACACATACAAACTCTGTTCATAAAACAGTTGAGGTCCCTTTACAAAACACAATTTGTACTACCGAACTCAACTTACATTACTCTATTCTATATTGACGCTAGAAATTCTAGAAACTTTTCTAACAAGTAATCTTCTGATTCTCAAGTAGCTTCCTCTTCTGAATGTTGATTCCATTGTATCTTATAGAACTTGATTGTCCGTCTTTGAGTAACACGATCTTTCTGATCTAACACTCGGATAGGATATTTGGAATAAGTTAAATCCGGTTCTAGTTCCACTCCTTCAACTTCAACATTCTGTTCAGGCACTCGGAGACACTTCTTCAATTGAGAAACATGGAACACATCATGCACAGCTGCAAGATGTTCAGGTAATTTCAAGCGATATGCCACTTTTCCATACCTCTCCAAAATTTGATATGGTCCAATGTATCGGGGTGCCAACTTTCCTTTAACACCAAAACGGTTAACTCCCATCATTGGTGATACTTTCAGATATACAAAATCTCCTTTGTTGAATACCAATAGTCTCCGTCGTCTATCCGCATAACTCTTTTGGCGGGACTGAGCTATCTTCAGATTACTCTGTATTTGCCTAACCTTGTCTTCTGTTTCTTTCACAAGGTCAACTCCAAAGAATCTTCTCTCTCCTGGCTCAGACCAACTCAACGATGTTCTGCACCTACGACCATAGAGTGCTTCAAATGGAGCCATTCTAATGCTTTCCTGATAACTATTGTTGTATGAGAACTCGGCCAAAGGTAAGCATTCGTCCCACTTATTGGAATAGTTAAGGACACAACACCTTAACATATCTTCAAGTACTTGATTAACCCTTTCAGTCTGTCCATCAGTCTACGGATGATAAGCTGTACTATACAGAAGTTTGGTACCCAATGAAGAATGCAATTGTTTCCAAAAGTTGGAGACAAACTATGTACCCCTATCTGACACAATAGTCTTGGGTACTCCATGGAGACTCATGATTCTTGCTAAATACATCTTGGCATATTGGATCGTAGGATATATTGTCTTGACTAGAAGAAAATGTGCTGACTTAGTGAGTCGATCTACAATAACCCATACTGAGTCAAATCCCTTTGATGTCTTGGGTAGACCAACAATAAAGTCCATACTTATGTCCTCCCACTTCCAAGATGGAATAGGTAATGGTTGTAACTCACCAGCAGACCTCAAATGTATAGCTTTCACCTTTTGACAAGTATCACACTTTGCTATGTATCTAGTAATCTCTATTTTCATTTTAGTCCACCAGAATCTTTGCTTCAAGTCATAGTACATCTTGTTACTTCCCGGATGGATTGATAACCTAGTAGCATGTGCCTCATCTAGAATTGACTGTCGCAACTCAGGAACTTTTGGTACCACCAGGCGATCCTTGAACCACAACACATCTTCATTGTCAATACTAAAGCATTCCACTTTTTCATTCTTGACTCTTTCCTTAATATGGGCTATACCTTTGTTTTCCTTCTGAGCAGCAATAACTTGATCTCGAATAGTGGCTTCAACAATTATGTTGGTCAAACTTCCTTGTTGAATTACTTCTATATTCAACTTTTCCATTTCTTGACATAAATTCAAACCCATTGTTCTCACTGTCAGACAATTGCAATAACTTTTGCGACTGAGGGCATCTGCAACCACATTTGCTTTACCGGGGTGATAATGTACTTCCAAATCATAATCCATAATCAGTTCTAACCATCTTCTTTGTCGCATGTTCAACTCTGACTGAGTAAAGATATACTTTAAGCTCTTGTGGTCTGTATACATATGACACGTACTACCAAACAGGTAATGCCGCCAAATCTTCAGAGCATGAACCACAGCTGCTAACTCCAAATCATGAGTCGGATAGTGTTCTTCATGTTGCTTAAGTTGCCGGGACGCATAAGCAATGACTCGGCCTTCTTGCATCAACACACATCCAATACCAATACCTGAAGCATCACAATAAACATCAAACGGCTTCTCAATGTCAGGTTGAGCTAATACTGGTGCAGTGGTTAATAGTCTCTTCAAAGTCTGGAAAGCCTCCTCACAATCTAATGACCAAACAAACTTAACTTGGTTCTTCAACAATTCAGTTATGGACTTTGATATTTTCGAGAAATCTAGAATAAACCGACGGTAATACCCCGCCAAACCCAGAAAACTCCGAACTTGATGAACTGTGGTTGGCGGTTTCCAATCAAGCACATCCTTCACTTTACTTGGATCAACTACAACTCCTTCGGCTGACAAGACATGTCCAAGAAATTGCACTTCCTTAAGCCAAAAATCACACTTGCTGAACTTGGCATATAGTTGATGTTCTCTCAAGCAGGTCAGAACAATTCTGAGATGTTCCGCATGTTCTTTCTTATTCTTGGAATATACTAAAATGTCATCAATAAACACCACTACAAACTTGTCTAGCTCAGGCATGAATACTGAGTTCATTAGATACATGAAATGAGCTGGAGCATTTGTCAAACCAAAAGACATTACCAAGTATTCATATAATCCATATCTTGTGGTAAATGCTATTTTGGGAATATCTTCAGGCTTTATCTTGATTTGGTGATATCCTGACCTCAAATCTATCTTGGAGAAAACTTTAGCTCCGACCAATTGATCAAAAAGCAGATCTATCTGAGGTAATGGATACTTATTCTTGATGGTCACTTCATTCAATGGACGATAGTCGACACATAACCTCAAAGTCTCATCTTTCTTTTTCACAAAAATTGCCGGACATCCCCAAGGTGAAGAACTAGGTTGGATAAACCCTTTCTCAATCAATTCTTATAACTGAGTCTTCAACTCGGCCAATTCCTTAGGTGGCATCCTATAAGCTCTCCGAGAAATCGGAGCTGTTCCAGGTTGTAACTCTATATTGAACTGTACATCCCTATCAGGTGGTAGACCGGGTAAATCTTCAGGAAACACATCCGGAAATTCACACACTATCGGAATATCTCTAATCTCTTTGACAGCAGTTGCACAAATCTTACCCACTGATCTTCTTAGGGTTGGAAGTTGGATAAGAAGTTGAGAATTACTATCAGGCAAACTTACTCTTAAAGTCCTATTCAAAATATCTATAACAGCCTTATGCTGATACATCCAATTCATTCCCAAGATTACATCTATATCCTGATCCTTAAGGATAATCATGGTAGTGGGAAAAATATGCCCACCCAGGTTTATGGGTACCTGGTATACCATTTCCTTAGTACATAGACGTCCCCCGGGCGACTGTATAAAGAAACTTTCCTTTGTTGCCCCAATTAAAATTTCATGCTTCACGACAAATGTTCTATTGATGAATGAATGCGATGTGCCAGAATCAAAAAGTATAACTGCAGGGTGATTGGCAACAGGAAACATACCCATCATCACTGGCTCCCCTTCCGAAATTTCTCCAGCTTGAATATAGAACACCCGTCCTGTCTTCCTCTCATCTTTGCCCTTCTGAGCATTCTGATTGGGGTTCTTGTTTGGTGCCTGACCCTGTTGTTGATTAGCAAGGGCCTTGTGATAATTTTGATTAGCTTGCCTAGGATATGGACATTCCCTAGAGAAATGACCAGTCCTTCCACAATTGTAGCACGGATAGTTGTGACCCTGGGATGTTGGAGCATTGCCACCAGGAGTATTGGTTGACTGTGAACTCGGATAGGTTATAGCAGGACGGACATTTGACTGTTGCCCGGCTTGGAACTACGGCGGACGATAAGGAGGACGATTATGATGTACTGGATGATAAATCACCCTCTGCCTCTTTGGATTTCCCCCAAAAGATCCAGACGGCACACTCTTTTTCTTTTTGAGCTCCTTATGCTGCCGATACTTTAATTCTGAAGCAATTGCAATATTTACTGCCTCATGGTAAGTGACATTGGTGCAAGTGGTCATCATAGTCTGCAACTTGGTATTCAGGCCTCTCATAAACCACCTCTTCTTCTTGGCATCAGTATTGACATGTTTAGATGCATATTGGGACAGATGATTAAATCTTCCCACATACTGCATCACGCTTTGATCTCCTTATTTCAAAGCAAGGAATTCATCTAGCTTCATAGCCATCACTCCTTCAGGAATATAATGGGCTCTGAAGGCTGTACGAAACTCAGCCCAAGTTATTGGAATGCCAGCTGGTTGCATAGCCACTAAGTTTGCCCACCAAGCACTTGCTGCTCCTCTAAGTTGTTGGGCGGCAAACGTAGGTTTCTGATACTCCGTGCATGGGATAAGGTCAAATTTCTATTCCATGGTTCGAAGCCAGTCATCAGCCTCTAATGGTTCATCTGCCTTGGTGAACACCGGGGGTCTTGTGTCTGTAAAATCAACATATGTAGCCTCCTGTCGGTTATGGTGGCGTCCACGGTTTCCGTACATCTGATTCTGATTACTCTGAGCCATCTCATGAAGCAAACGAGAATTTTCAGCCGTCACATTGACAAGTGCAGTTATAGCATCAGCTAAATTGGTTGGAACTGGTGGCGGATCTGGAATACCGTCCTCATCTTGTGAAGTTCCCAGAATAAACGAACCCCGTGTACGATGCATCTGCTCATAACAAACCAAACTTTATTCACATGTCTTTATTGAATTGTACCAAAGCTTACTCTAGACACATTACATAGAGTTTACTAATGTACAAACAAACCCACGAGTATGAAAATAGAACTACATAACTTAAACTAAAGCTACTATTATACAACTCTACTCTTTTCCTCAATTTCTTCAAACTTCAGGCTCGGTATCCATTCCGGAATTATTACCGCCTTCATCATCACTTTCATCAATCATTACTAATTCTTCAGGATCTTCTTCTTCTTCCTCTCCCGATTCATCATCATCGGCAAGGATGACACCGGGGTCCATGGCATCAGCTTGAGGCTCATGATTCGGATTTAGTAGATTGCTAAGCCTATGAACCTCCTCATGTAGATACATATTATGTTCTTCTAAATCTTCTACATAGAATTCTAGCTCATGAGTTCTAGCTCTAGCTACATTTTCCCTGTGCCAAGCTTCATTTCTTCCTTCCACCGTACGAACTAACATGCTTTCGCAGTTCCTATGCGCGGTGGTGAGCTGCCTCAATTGACCTTGTAATTCTCCTATTTGTATAACATTCAAAGCCCTATCTCTCGTAGATTGTGCTAACTCCATAGAAACCCTCAGTATCTCTGCCTGGGGATCAGGCCTAGAGCTGCTACTGCTAGCACCATCATTTCTAGGGGCAAGTTGGTGACGAGGAACTCCTTTGGGTCCGGTGGACTTACGGGGCGTCATCTTGGCACGAGCCATACTGTAGGAAGCCAATTTAATCCAAGTAAGACCATTTGATCAAAATCCAAAAAGTAGCTAAGATGGATTACATTCCTCGAACCAGACTCACTACTTAATTCCAGACTAAGAGGTGAAGGAAGTAACGAGTGAATTATTCCTGATGCATGAATCGTTCTTACGAACAAAAACAACAAAGTTTATAATACACATAAAAAACATTTGTTTTTATATAGGGCATAGTATGATTACTACTCCACCACACAAAACCTTTTTAATCCAATAGGGAATGGTGAGAAAGAAATAAGATAAGTCAGAAGCAATTTGGACCAAATTAACAAGTTAAATTTAGTCATCCAAATCATTTTGAAGTTTTTGTAAAACAATACAACAAAAACCTTGTAACGATCGCTCCGATACCATTCTGTGGCAGAACCTCCTAAGTTATAGGGCTCACATGCACCTATCACTGTCCGACGACCTTTGACATTTATGCATATGTTTCCAATAACTTAAAAAGACTGTCGGGTGTCCTCAGGGAACCCCGAATCATCCATGATTTCCGAGCAAGATCACATTACAGAGTCATTGCAGTATTACAACATTTATTCAAATATCAAAACCAGAGTAAAAACAGCGGAAGTCTTACGATAACATAGTTCATAAACCAGTTGTTTCAAACCTTACAAACTAAGTTCGATAATTATTACAAACCATAGTAGTAGTGGAGTGGCATAATGAACATATACTTAACACACAAAATAAACATCCTGCCCAAGGATCACATATTTACTTCTCATCGTCAGAACGAACGATAGTCATGCAGCACGATCCAAAATAGATCTGCTCATGAAGCTCACCTGCAACAAGGGGTCAACGAACCCTGAGTACAAAAGTACTCAACAAGACTTAACCGAAATATTAACTAATAAACTCAGTAATACAGGCTCAGGGATTCAAGGTATAGCTTTAACAATGATCAAAGTTCTTTTGCGTAAAAGCTCTTTTAACAACATTCTTTATATAGAAAACTTCTCAAGAATTATATACAAAGCTGACACGATCCGCACTAAGATCATGAAACTTCATATCCAACACCTTTACAAGCCTTATTCAAGTTTCGGTTATTAATTCTACGATGATGAACAGTGAGTTGAGTCTCCATAACCGAGGAGCAACGACGATTCAAACCGATTAAGCCTAGCTGGGGATTCTAGACCACACGACATATGCAGGTCCCGACTCACATATATCAACCTACCCTTGGATCCTCTAAAATAAGAACGGGTCCGCGCCACCCGAGAATACAGTACTCCACCATTCCAGCCCATGGCCATATGGGTATACGCTATTCCCGCCATCTCTCCACTCCCAGTGCGCGAGTAGCCATTCTCGTAATGGAATTTCCAAGTTCAGGCTTACCGGAGTATGTGGTTAGTACTATAAATTCTCACCTCATACAATTCAACAACGGACGTGCCTTAATCGACACAGGCGGAAAGAACCCGCTCACAAGACCTCCATGTCTTGTGGCTCACACACACCGAGTCCGCCCGGTCTAGATTTATTACTCCACATTCCCATATCACATGCTAACAATATTAACCAATGTCCCATTTAAAACTTGCAGGTGGCAGGGGGTCACCCGACTTTCATCGTTCTACGCATAGCTAAGCAAAACTAGGCATATACGAGTTTAAAACTGGTAATATGGTAAATATGAAATAACAAGGGTGGTAATGCACCAATTAGGCTCTTGCTTAACTCCTAATCACTTAATGCAGTAACAGAAAGCAAAAGCAAAATTAATTTGTAAAACACAAGGTAGGGTTGTATGCATCCGGGGCTTGCCTTCGTTGACGGAAAAGTCCGGTTCCTATGACGTTACACAAGGATTTGATCCGACCTCAATAGATGGATTAACCTCCTCAATAGCTTGATTAACTACCATGTTTTCACCTTCGTTCACTACACGTAATAACAATGCCATGTTTAACATGATGTGGAATATGAAACATGATGCTCGATGATGGATGCAAAATTAACAATTTGAATACAACTTTCCTTCGCGGTACAGTTGCAAGTCAACCAACTAAATCCTTTTTCATAACACATATATCAATTGCCAAGGATCATCATCAACTAAGGACCCAAGGTCATCACTCAATCCAAAAGTCCAAACAAAAACCTAAATCATTAAAGGTTACTATTTGCTTTTATGAATTAATTATTTAATTCAAAATTATGAAATAAATCAACTTATTCTAATTGAGCTCAAAATTTTAGTACATGTTCATTACATGTTAACTAAGTGGCAAAACAAATTTCATAATTTTTGGATAAATAAATAAGCCTAGAAAAATCATGGAAATCCATTTATGAATTAATTGAGCAATTTTTACCACATTTAAAAATTACTGAAAAACATTATTTCATATTTTTCTTAAATACTATACATCACAGAGAAGTCACACAAAAATTTTCATAATTTTTGGAGCTTTAAATAAATCTATACAAAAATAACAAAAACAGATACTATTCAATCAAATCTGAAAATAGAAAAAAATCCATTTGAACGCTGAGTCACTGACAACGGGTCCCACATGTCATCTTCAACCTCCGACGTTGACTACGGTAGCGACGGCTCTGACCAGTGATTTCTCACCGATGGTGAGATCAACGGCGACGGCCAACGTACCAAAATGATCACCAAGTCTAGGCGCATCGATTGATGTCCCTATCAGCACGGATTACGACCCTACACTAGCTCGTCGTCGGCCATGGCGGACGCGGTGACACGGCAGTGCTACGCCGGCGAAACGAAGCCGAAAACGGGGAAACAGAGGGCATGGGAAGGTCCAGTAGCTCACCACGAACACATTGGAGCAAAGAATGGGACCGGATGAGCTACGATGACACGGGTCGACGTTGACAGGGTTCACGGTGAAGCAATCTTCAACGACGGCGATGCTCCGGTAGCTGTGGTGGTCAAAATGAGAAACCAATGGGTCACAAAGCACTACATCATTGCAGTGAAGCCGAAGCAAGACTCAGCAAGGGCAGGGACTCACCGTAGCACGCTGGCCACGGCGACGCAAGCTCGACGGCGGGGCTACCGGCCGTGGAGAAGAAACACGACGAGCGGTGGTTCCCAGCGAAATTAAGCTGAATTGATGGGTTGGCTGAGTGCGTAAGGCTAAAGCGGAGCTGGGACTAGCTTATCAGCGATGGTGGAGCACGACAACGATGGCACGGGCTCACCGGAGTGGAGCAGCGGCGACGGGAAAACAGAGCAAGGGAGAAGGGCAACGACGATGGCGGCTCAGGCTTAAAAGGATGGCCAGGAAGCTCAAGGAAGCCATGATGAAGCCTTCAGCGTGCCAACGCGATGCCCAGATGGCCACGCGCGCGACTGGAAGCAAGCCGAAGCTCGCCGGCGGTGTAGCGCAAGCAGTGAACACTGTTCATCGAAATTACAAGTTTGCCATTCGCCAAAATTCACAAATTACTCCCAAATTTTCATAACAACTCAAAAATCTCCAAAAATAAAAGTTGTTCAAAATCAAAAGTTCTACAACTTTGCTTTTATAACCATTTCCTATTTCGGTCTAGATTTTGAAATGAACTTTTGAACTCAAATAGGGAAATTTAACGAATTATGCCTTTTTGAATTACTCAAAATTTTTCTAAACAACTTGAAAAACTCCAAAAATAAACTTTGTATAACTTGCCAAGCTCTACACTTTTGCTTTTGGGCCCAACCCCAAAATATGCTTAGATTTTGAAATGGATTTTCAGGGTAGGATTTAAATGTTGAAAAACGGGGTTTTCTCGAAAAATTCAAAATCCAAACAAACATTGAACTTGAGTCAAATAATACATTGCAACACATACCACATAAATATAAACTTGTATTAGTGTATGCATCTCAAAGTTTTCACCAAATGCCAAATGCTTTGCAATGCATATGATGACATGTCAGATTTTAATATTTAAACACCCGAGGTGTTACAAAGAAGCCCATAGATATTGAACAAACGCATGATCTATCTATTTTAGTTGGGATTGGTCGCAAAATTCTTATGCTGCTGAAGTGCATTTTAGCTTTAGTTTTATTAGTGATAGTTAGGATTGCCCACATTGTAGCGAGACTTTCATAAATTAATACATTATGTGGTGGCATGCATGTCGTATAATTAACTAATTATGTTCTAGGTTTTAATATGGTATGTATGTCATGTAATGCAGATGAGACGGTATTGGATGTACAATGCTGATCGCCGCTGCCAAGAGTTCATTGAGGACGTGCATTCTTTCTTACGTGTAGCCAAGGCAAACAAACACGATGGTTTCATGTGCTGCTCATGTGTCATATGTAAGAATTTGAAGGAATATGCTAGCTCAAGGAGTCTTCATTCACACCTTTTAAAGTCGGGTTTCATGCCAAATTATATTTGTTGGATGAAGCACGGAGAAACCGTGGTTGTAATGGAAGAAGGTGAAGAAGAACAATGGGACGATGATGACATTATTGCTGAATATGGGGCCTTCAATGATACTGCAATGGGGGAAGCTGAAGAAGAGGTAGGGGTAGAAGATGAGCCCACTGATGATCTTGGTCAGGCCATTCGTGATGCACAAAGAGAATGCAAAAGTGAAAAGAAGAAGATCAAGTTCGAGCGCATGCTAGAGGATCACAAGAAATTGCTATACCCAACTTATGATGCGGGGCAGAAAAAGTTGGGTACCACACTAGAATTGCTGCAATGGAAGGCAAAGAATAGTGTATCTGATAAGGGATTTGAAGAGTTACTGAAAATCCAAAAGAAGATGCTTCCAAAGGATAACGAATTGCCCGCCACTACGTACGAAGCAAAACAGATAGTTTGCCCTTTGGAATTAGAAATCTAGAAGATACATGCATGTCCTAATGACTGCATCCTCTACCATGGCAAGGAGTACGAGAAGTTAGATGCATGCCCGGTATGTCATGCATCGTGGTATAAGATCAGGCGAGATGACCCTGGTGATGTTGAGGGTGAACGTCCCACGAAGAAAATCCCTGCAAAGATTATGTAGTATGCTCCTATAATACCACGCTTGAAACGTCTATTCAGAAACAAAGACCATGCAAAGTTGTTGTGATGGCACAAAGAAGATCGTAAGGTAGACAATATGTTGAGACACCCTGCTAATGGGTCCCAGTGGAGAGCAATCGATAGAGAATTCCCAGAGTTTGCAAATGACACAAGAAACTTAAGGTTTGCTTTAAGTACGGATGGTATGAATCCTTTCGGGGACCAGAGCAGTAGTCATAGCACTTGGCCTGTTACTCTATGTATCTACAACCTTCCTCCCTGGTTATGCATGAAGCGTAAGTTTATTATGATGCCAGTGCTCATCCAAGGCCCAAGACAACCTGCCAACGACATCGATGTGTACCTAAGGCCACTAGTTGAAGAACTTCTACTTTTATGGAACAAACTAGGTGTACGTGTGTGGGATGAGCACAAACAGGAGCACTTTGACCTGCAAGCATTGTTGTTTGTAACAATCAATGATTGACCTGCTCTAAGTAATCTTTTAGGACAATCAAACAAGGGATATAATGCGTGCACGCACTGTTTCAATGATATTAAAGGTATATTCTTGAAAAAATGTTGAAAGGTCGTGTACCTTGGCCATCGTCAATTTCTTCCTGTGAATCACCCCCTAAGAAAGAAAGGCAAGCATTTTAAAGGTAAGGCAGACCACCAGACCAAGCCGGGCAACCGAACTGGTGAGGATGTACTCAATATAGTTAAGGATGTGAAAGTAGTATTTGGAAAGGCACATAGCAACGAACCTATTCTGAACGACGCCAACGGTCACGCACTCATGTGGAAGAAGTAGTCCATATTTTGGGAGCTACCCTATTGGCAAGTCCTAAAGGTTCGTAGCGCGATCGACGTGATGCACCTAACGAAGAATCTTTGTGTGAACCTGCTAGGCTTCATGGGTGTGTATGGGAAGCTTAAGGACACACTTGAAGCACGACAGGACCTACGGTGTTTGAAAGAACGAGACAACCTACATGCAGAGAAAACAGATGATGGACACCATTACTTAAGCCCTGCCAGCTACACTCTTAACAAAGAAGAGAATGAAAGCATGTTTGAATGCCTAGCAAGCATCAAGGTACCATCTAGATTCTCCTCGAATATAAAGGGTATAATAAATATGCCAGAGAAGAAATTCCTAAACTTAAAGTCCCATGACTGCCACGTGCTCATGACACAATTGCTTCCCGTTGCATTAAGAGGAATTCTACCTCCAAATGTACGTCTAGCCACCGTGAAGCTATGTGCATTCCTAAATGCAATTTCTCAGAAGGCAATCGATCCAATGTATCTAGCTAAACTACAGAATGATGTGATTCAATGTCTTGTTAGCTTTGAGTTGGTGTTCCCTCCTTCCTTCTTTTATATCATGACACACCTCCTAGTTCACCTGGTCAAGGAGATTAGCATTCTCGGTCCTGTGTTCCTGCACAACATGTTCCCCTTTGAGAGGTTCATGGGAGTCCTAAAGAAATATGTTCACAACCGTGCTCGACCAAAAGGAAGCATCACCAAGGGCTATGGAACAGAGGAGGTCATTGAGTTTTGTGTTGACTTTATTCCCGACCTTGACTCGATTGGTGTTCCTGAATCGCGACACAAGGGGAGACTAAGTGAAAAGGGGACACTAGGGAAGAAACAATATATTGGCATGCAGGACAATTATTTTAATAAAGCACACTACACAGTTCTGCAAAACTCCTCTTTGGTGGATCCGTATATCGAGACACATAAAGAGTTGCTCCGATCTGAGTTTCAAGGGAAGTCTGAAGCTTGTGAAAGCATCTAGGCCCCTAGTTGGGTTTTAGTGATTAATGACAATACAAGATTACTATGACTAACGTGTGTTTTGCAGAGGCAATTAAGTTAGGTCATGGTAATGGAGATTAATTGGGCAATCAAGGTGGTCATGCCCCTACGATGGAAATCATTTTGGTTTTCAAAGGATGGACGACAAGGTTAAGGATGACTAGTTCTAAGTGTCGATTGGAGTTGGAGAGACACTTAGAGTAGTTTAGGACTTTGTTTCTCCTTTGGCCATACTATTAAGGGGGGTATGGATGGGTAGCTTGACCTAGAGATGAGTCTAATGAGTTAGGTGTGGTGCACACTTATTAAAACTAGCACTAGATAGCTCCACAATAGCCCTATGATCCTTTGGAGCAAACTTCATTCACATATGATCGAGAGTTGGAAGTAAATGGATGGTCAAATACTGACCAGATGCTGGCTCCGGTGCGACCGGACGCTGGCCGTAGGGTCCAGTCAGTACATTTGATCAAGGAGATTATGTCTGGCGTGACCTGATGCTGAGTGGTCATGTGACTAGACACTGAGAAGCGGTGTCCGGTCGACTCTAGTAAGGTTCTAGAAGAGTGAATCTGCGACCAGATGCATCAGGTCAATACTAACTAGACCCTGAGGATCTAGCGTCCGGTTGAGTATAGTAAGGTTCCAGTGAGGGTTTAATGCGACCGGACGTGTCCGGTCAGTGGTGATCGGACCCTGCCAGCGTTCGGTCAACACTCAAACACTGGTGTGCAGGTTGAACTGACCAAAGCATCCGGTCACCCCGCAGAGGCACATAACGGTCTATTTTTTAGGCTGCCTTATAAATAGAAGCTCCACCCGTGTGTGGAGTTACTTTTGCTCATTCCAACAGCTGAGAAACATATTTGTGAGTGCCAAAAAGAGCAAGGTCCTAATGAGGTGATTGAGATTCATGAATCCAAGAGAGTAGCCTCATTAGTGAATCAAGAGTAGCAAAGTGTGCATCCACCGTTCTCATTAGGCTTTGAGTGGTCAAGTGAGAGTTCGTGCTTGTTACTCTTAGTGATCGCCATCACCTGGACGGCTTGGTGGTGATTGGGAGCTTGGTGATCACCCGGCAGAGCTTGTGGGTGACCCAACTCAAGGTGTGAGCGGTTGTGGGTGATTCACTATGATGGAGTATCAAAGAATCAACCTGTAGAGAGTATTTGATCCTTGCGCGGATCAAGGGGGAGCTACACCCTTGTGCGGGTGCTCCAACGAGAACTAGTGGGGAGTGGCGACTCTCCGATACCTCGGCAAAACATCGCCGTGTTCCTCTCTCTCTATTTACTTTGAGCATTTACTTTGAGTAATTTAATACTTGTTTTTATATTCATAGAATTACCATGCTAGAGTAAGTTTGGAACATAGGTTGCAAGTCCTTTGTGCGTTAGATTGATAGAAATCCTTTTCTAGGCACAAGGGGTTAATTAGGCTAACCATAGGATTTAATTATTGCAAGAAAATTTAGAATTAGCTCAATTCACCCCCCCTCTTGGGCATCTTAATCCTTTCAATTGGTATCAGAGCCTCGTGCTCACATTTTTAAGCTTAATCTCTTAGAGCAAGATGTCTCATAGGGATGGACCTCCTCCTATCTTTATGAGAGATGACTTTCCATATTGGAAAATCCGCATGGAGGCGTACTTAGAAGCTCTAGACGTCGGTATTCTTAGAGCTACCACACAAGGCTTCCCAAAACCTCGGGATGCTATACATTTACAAGGCAATGAGGTTAATTATGAAAAGTGGAATGCAAAGGCTTGAAACACCATCTTTAGAGGCCTTTGCAAAGATGTGTTCAACCACGTAAGGAACCACAAAGACGCCTATGCACTATGGTTGGACGTTTGTGCGCTCCATGAGGGAACCAAGAGTGAGCATGAGGAACACTATCATCTTGTGATTAAAAAGCAAAATTCATTTGAGATGCTTCCCAAAGAATGTGCTAATGAGATGTATTCACGTTTGAATGTTCATGTAGAGGAATTCAATGGGCTTGGACTTACTCAAATGTCACCATCCGACGTTGTGAGGAAGATCTTGAGTGTCCTCCCCATTGACAAATATGGGCATATTGTGACCATGCTACACCAAGGTGATCTTTCCACCGCTACACCGACACAAATCTTGGGAAAGATCAATGCTCATGAGATGTATATGCACATCATGCCACAAGATGGCTCATCCTCTACCAAGAAGAAAGAGAAGGACTTAGCATTCAAAGCTAGCCAAGATAAGGGCAAAGCAAGACTTGAGTATAAGAGCTCAAGTGATGAAGAAGATGAACATAAAGATCTTGCTCTCATGGTGAAGAAAGCCGCCAAAATGCTAAAGAAGCTAAACAAGAGTGGCATCAAGTTCGATGGCAAGAAGAAGAAGTTCTTCACAAGCTCTAGAAGAAAGCCAATCTTTGAAATGGATTGCTTCAATTGTGGTGAACTTGGTCATCTAGCATATCAATGCACCAAGCCCAAGAAAAACAAGTTCAAGAACAAGAACAAGGGCAAGAAAGATGACTCAAGTAACTAAGATGAAGATGAGAAGAAGAAGAAGAACAAGCCATATAAGAAGAGAGATGACAAAAAGAGGAACTTCCACAAGAAGAAGAAGAGTGGAAAGGCGGTGATTGGCTCATGGACATTGATTCATCTAGTGGATCATCCGATGATAGTGAAGATGAGAAGGTGGCCGCCATTGCTTTTGATATTTCATCTTCACTGCCACCATCGCCATCATCCTCTATACACCTATGCCTTATGGCCAAGGGTGAACGCAAGGTAACTAATAATGATGATAGTAGTGATGATGAGCAAGCTAGTGATGATGATAGCGATAGCGATGATGATGATTCACCTTCATATAATGATCTTGCCAAAATACTAAGACAATACACTAAGATCATTAGAAAGAGTAGAGCTAAAAATGAAAAGCTTGATGCTAAAAATGATTCACTTTTAGCAAAATGTGATACATTGGAAAAGGCTAATGTTGAGCTCAAAGAAACAAATGATACTATATCATCCAAACTCAAGGAGCTCAAATCTTCTAAGAAAGAGCTTAAAGATAAACATGATAAACTTGAGTGGGTGCACAATGAGCTCATCACTAGCCACAACAAGCTAAAAGATGAATATACAACTCTAAAGATCAATTATGATACTCTTGTTATTGCTCAAGAATTTTTACCAAATGAGCCACATGATGCTACTAACCATGTTGTTAAGATTGATATAGCTACTTCATGTGATGATTTAATTAATGAGAGCATTGAGCAAGGATCTAGTGGCAAAGGCAAGCAAGTGGTTAAGTGCAATGACTATGATGAGTATGTCAAGCTCAAGAGTGATAATGAGAAGCTCAAGAAAGATCTTGAAGAGATCAAAAGCCACAACGCCATTGTGCTAGAAACTCTTGATCATGATGAAGAGTTGATCCTTGAGAATGAGAAGCTCAAAGAAGAAAACAAGAAGCTCAAGGAAGAGAAGAAAGATGATGCTCTAAAGGAAGAAAATAAGAAGCTGAAGTTGGAGAAAGAGCATCTCAAGATTGGGTTGAGCAAGTTTGCTAGAGGCAAGCACCTCCAAAGTGAGCTACTCATAAACACCATCATAAAGATGGATAGAAGTGGCATTGGATATGTGGCAAGTGTAGAGAAGAAGAAGGCTCAAGTTCAACAACAACAATCAAAGCCAAAGCCAAAGCCAAAGAGATATTTTGAGTGTGGACAAGAAGGCCACTTTGCTCATGAGTGCCAAACTCCACTGCCACAACCCTTGCCCAAGCATGCTAGACCCTTTGCCTTCAATACTCACTACATGCTTAGAAAGGATTCTAGTGGAAAGGTGAAAGTCATGTTCTTAGAACCCCCTAACAAGAATAGGCCTAAGAAGATTTGGGTGGCTAAGTCACTTGTTGAGAAGGTGAAGGGCCCTCAACAAGTTTGGGTTCCTAAAACTTGAATCTCTTGTGTGTAGGTGAACTACAAGACCAGTGGAAGTCATTGGGTTATTGATAGTGGTTGCACTCAACATATGACTGGTGATCCTTGTATGTTCACCTCACTAGATGAAGAGGTAGATGGACAAGAGAGAATAACATTTGGAGATAACTCAAAGGGCAAGGTTAAAGGATTGGGCAAAGTGGCAATATCAAATGATCATTCCATCTCCAATGTGCTTTATGTTGCTTCATTAAGCTTCAACTTACTATCCGTTGGACAATTGTGTGATCTTGGCTTCCAATGCTTGTTCACCGAAAAAGAGGTTGTTGTATCCAAGGTAGATGATAATCAAGTGATATTCAATGGATTTAGATACAATAACTTATATCTAGTGGACTTTACCTCCGAACATGCAAATTTGAAGACTTGCTTATTCACCAAAACAACACTTGGGTGGCTATGACATAGAAGACTTGCTCATGTTGGGATGAGCTCACTCAAGAAGCTTATGAAGAATGATTTGGTGAGAGGGTTGAAGGATGTAAAGTTTGAAAAGGACAAGCTTTGTAGTGCATGTCAAGCCGGCAAGCAAGTTGCAAATACCCATCCAACAAAAGCCTTCATGTCAACCACAAGAGTGCTAGAACTCCTTCACATGGATTTATTTGGACCAACAACATACAAGAGTTTGGGAGGAAATCTTTATTGTCTTATGATTGTTGATGACTATTCAAGGTATACATGGGTATTCTTTCTTCATGACAAATCTGAAGTTGCATCTTGCTTCAAGAAGTTTGCCAAGAGAGCACAAAATGAATTTGAAGTGAAGCTCAAGAAGATAAGAAGTGACAATGGGAAAGAATTTGATAATACAAACATTGAAGCCTATTGTGATGAGGTTGGAATCAAACATGAAGTCTCCGCAACTTATACTCCTCAATAAAATGGTGTAGTTGAGAGGAAGAACCAGACATTGATCACTCTTGCAAGAACAATGCTTGATGAGTACAACACCCCCAAAGCTCTATGGGCGGAAGCAATCAACACCACATGTTATGCATCCAACCATCTATTCCTTCAAAAGTTCTTTGGCAAGACACCTTATGAGTTGCTCAATGGGAAGAAGCCAGACGTCTCCTTCTTTAGGGTGTTTGGTAGCAAATGCTACATCTACAAGAAGCGGCAACACCTAGAGAAGTTCCAAAGACATTATGATATTGGTTTTCTTGTTGGTTACTCATCAAAGTCTAAAGCATATAGAGTATTTAATCATGCCACTGGCTTGGTTGAAGAAACATATGATGTAGAATTTGATGAATCTAATGGCTTCCAAGGAGCACATGAGAATCTTGATGATGTAGGTGATGAACCATTGAGGGAGGCTATGAAGAATATTCCGGTGGGAGACATCAAGCCAAAAGATGATGAAGATGATGTACAAGTCATTGATCAACCTTCTTCATCAAGTGTGCCACAAGATGGTGAAAAAGATGAGAGAGTAGAAAAAGAAGATACTCATGTCTCTCATGAGCAAATGGTGGTACAAGCACAAGATATTGATGCTCCACAACCTCCTCCTCAAGTGGTCAATAGAAGAAATACACCTCTCCTACAAGATCATCCACAAGATCTCACCATAGGGAGTCCATCAAAGAGTGTAATGACTCGATCTCAAAAACTTGCTTTATTTATTGCTCATCACTCTTTTGTCTCTTGCTATGAGCCTACCAAGGTAGAAGAAGCTCTTAAAGATCCAGATTGGATCAATGCCATGCATGAAGAGTTGAACAACTTCACTCGCAATGAAGTTTGGACTCTTGAAGAGCGACCAAAAGGTGAAAGAGTCATTGGAACAAAGTGGGTGTTCCGTAACAAGCAATATGATCAAGGTGTCATTATGAGGAACAAGGCAAGACTAATTGTAAAGGGGTTCTCCCAAGTTGAAGGTTTGGATTTTGGAGAGACCTTTGCACCGGTTGCAAGATTAGAAGCCATCCGTATCCTACTTGCATATGCATCACATCATGAAATGAAACTATATCAAATGGATGTGAAAAGTGCATTTTTAAATGGCTTTATTAATGAACTAGTCTATGTTGATCAATCTCCCAGGTTTGAAGACCCTAGATATCCTAATCATGTTTATAGGTTATCCAAGGCACTATATGGGCTTAAGCAAGCCCCAAGAGCTTGGTATGAGCGCCTTTGGGACTTCCTCATTGAGAAGGGCTTCACCATTAGAAAGGTTGACACCATACTATTCACCAAGAAACTTGATGGGTATATCTTCATTTGTCAAGTATATGTTGATGTCAAAGGAGTTTGAGATGTCAATGATTAGTGAGCTTACATTCTTTCTTGGTTTTCAAGTCAAGCAAATGAAAGAAGGCATCTTCATCTCTCAAGAGAAATACACGAAAGATCTTCTCAAGAGATTCAAGATGCATGAATGTAAGCCAATCAAGACACCAATGCCTACCAATGGATATCTTGACCTAGATGAGGGAGGTAACCCGATTGATCAAACTCTCTACCGTTCCATGATTGGTAGCTTGTTATATTTAACCGCATCTAGGCCCGACATCATGTTTAGTGTGTGTATGTGTGCTAGATTTCAAGCTAATCCCAAGGAAACATATTTAATTGCCGTAAAAAGAATCCTTAGGTATCTTAAGCACACACCAAGCATTGGTCTTTGGTATCCCAAAGGAGCTATATTTGAATTAGTTGGCTATTCCGATTCGGATTATGCCGGTTGCAAAGTTGATAGAAAAAGCACATTCGGAGGGTGCCATTTGCTTGGTAGATCACTTGTGTCTTGGTCCTCCAAGAAACAAAATAGTGTGGCTTTGTTCACCGCCGAAGCAGAATACATTGCCGTGGGTGCTTGTTGTGCACAAATATTATACATGAAATAAACTTTGCTAGACTATGGTGTAGTTCTAGAAAAGGTACCTCTTTTGTGCGACAATGAAAGTGCGGTAAAACTTGCAAATAATTTGGTTCAACACTCTCGCACCAAGCACATAGATATCTGCCATCACTTTCTAAGAGATCATGTTGCTAAAAATGATATATCACTAGAAGGTGTAAGAACCGAAGATCAATTAGCGGATATCTTCACTAAACCGCTGGATGAGGCTACATTTTGTAGATTGCGGAATCAGCTCAATGTACTTGATTTTAGTAACTTCACTAAAAGATGAGCTTGTGTTGTCCCTTGCATTCATTGTAATATACAACATATTTAATTTTTGGTAATGCATATAGGGCTTGTCTAACATGGTTAAGATAACCGCCGAAAAGCGTGTGAAGAAGCTTAACCTTGGATCAAACTTGACAAGCAACTAGATTTACTTACAAGTATTGCATATGCATGAATGTTGTTTTGTCATTTTGTTCCAGTTGCCCTTTTATTGCCTATTTTCATAAAAAGAATTATAGCCTAAGGTAAAATCTTTTGAAAAACTTGAGGGTTTAAGAGAGGTCACTCACATCAGTCCCAATTGGTGTTTATTTGGATCTTATTCAAGTTGGGACTTGATTGGGAACAGGCAGCGCAAAGGGACATTGAAGATTTGCTGGAAAAGAGTGACCGGACGCTGCACCGGACTCTGCAGTCCAGTGTCCGGTCAGTTCACAGGAGGTGAACTCGCTGCGAAGGAGTGACCGGACTCTGTCTTTCATCGTCCGATCAGATGATGTCTCAGCATCCGATCGTGTGACAAAGACGAAGGCTAAGTTGACCGGACTCTGGCTATGTTCTATCGGTGTCCACCGGACACGTCCGGTCGTGTTTCTAGAGGAATTAGACCTCTGGAATCGACCGGACGCTAGGTGGTAGCGTTCGGTCACTACCACCAGAGCGTCTGGTTAGTAGATATCGTGTGGCATCAGGTTTCTTTCCTATTTCCTTCTGTGTCACGTCTGGGGACCCTTATTTACCTAATCCTGTCGCGTGTTTACCCTAATCATCGTGCCTCCCTTGTCCCGAGTCGCCGCAAGCCCTAGCCACTGCGCTACCTAGCTCCACCACCGCCTCTCTCGTGCACCTCTTGGCCAAGCTGTGCTCCCAAGCCACCATGCCATCGCTGCCTTCTACGCCACCACCATAGCTCCCCACGCCACAATCGCCGTCGGTGCTCGCAACATCATCGCGCCCTGCTTTGCGCCACCCAGCGCATCATCGTGTCTTTGTTCTAGTGCCGTCGAGGTCCCGCGTCATGGCCTATGCCGCCGTGGTCTAGAGCCGCCTCTCTGCCGTCCACATCCAGCGTTGGTAAGGGTCTGACCTAATGCCATTGCCCTTGACCTAGCTCCTAACCCACATTGCCTCACTTGTAACCTAAATCGATTTCAATGCATTGTTCTCCATTGCATCTAGGTCTATCGATTAACTGCTCACCGCCAACCCTAACCCTAGATTCGGTGGTTCCCCCACGTGAAGCTTCTCTCCTTTTCTTTGGATCGTTGGTTCATCAGGTAGCAAGCCAGTCGATTAAATTTCGTACCTACAATGCTTGCTCTCATAGGGTTTCGCATCTATTAGATATATCGTATTTATTTGTATATCCATCTATTCCATCATACAGCGAGTCGGTGCCGTTGAGGTGTCAGGTGCAGTTGTTAGTCAACTCGGGGCCAAGCTCGCGAGTACAGATAGAGGCCTAGCGTCGAAAGTGTCAGTGGACAGTTGATCTTGTCAGCGGCAGTGGTTCTAGTCAGATCAGATGGCTCGCACCAAGAACGTTGGTGGTGGTCTAGGAGATGATGATTGGAGGCCTCCACCTTGCCTACCTACAGGTCTTAAAGGCAAGGCGACAAAGAAGACTGCATCCAAGAAGAGGAAGTACCCTGATGCAGAGATAGCCAGAGCAGCTACAGTTGCTGAGGCCGCAGAGCGTGCCGAGAGTGGAGGTGCCCATAGTGGAGTTGTCATTGCAGATCATCTATCACCAGACGCGCAGGGCAGACTTGAGCAGATTGAGCATCTTCATGGTAGTCCACCTAGGACTATCATGATGGCAGGATGACGTCTTCCTGTTGTGGATCCTTAGTCTCAGGGAGAGTCATAGCAGGAGTCACAACAGCAGCCCCCACCAGCAGAGCCTCAGCCAGCTCAGGAGACATAGGAGGGACAGCCGTCACAGCAGACTCAGGAGGGCCAGTAGGCCGAGGAGGCCAAGGAGACCGAGCAGGCACCCTAGCCATAGCTACGCCGCTCTGGTCGTACCCGTGTTCCAGTCTCACCGAGGCCACCGACACAGCGAAGGGGATCACGCCCACCGCCTAGACCATAGGGTCCACCTCTAGTGACCCACCTTGACTTGAGGGCCACCACAGCCAAGTAGGTTCAGCAGCTTCACTTTGTGGAGTTTGATGTGTGGTTTCCACCCAGGAGGGATGAGAGACCAGTAGAGAGTTTCTACATGCCACTGTAGGAGGATTTCTATAATGCCTATCTGAACAGTGGAGCAGTCTTCAGATCTCAGAGGGTCTATAGCATAGAGGCTATAGTCATAGCAGTTGGAGAGCATATTCACCCCCACCTTGCATATGTACTAGGGCTGACAGTTCTAATTGGCCGGACAGGATTGTATGTACCTTCTTGGGTTCGACAGTTCTATGCTTCGCTCTACATTGGACCGCATCATAACTTTATACACTTTGCATTCAGAGGCAAAGACTATAGGATGATGAGTCAGAGGGCCAGGGAGATACTGAGGTTATAGGAGCAGCCTGTCAGGTTACATGAGGTATGTTATGGATAGCAAGAGCCTCCCAGGCGTCCTCATGGTGGTTTGGTGCCCCCTAAAGATCTTGTGCACCATTGCTTCAAGGAGCCCTTTGGTGAGGGGTCGAGGAGGAACCCTAGTGACCTTACTCCTATAGCTAGAGTTCTAGAGGCTATCATTAGGAGGACACTACTTTCTAGGATGAGATATAGAGAGGGTTTGACTCGCCTCTAGCTTTGGCTCCTCAACACCCTGATGCAGCAGACAGTGTTTGATATTTGGGACCTCCTTCTATCAGAGATGGAGGATACTATAGCTGAGGGCTTCAAGAGTTGCAGGCAGCTTCCTTATGCACATTGGATCACATTCCTCATTCTCAAGGCTATGCAAGTTAGGACACTAGAGATGGTTGCAAAGTACAGAGGTGCCACCATAGAGTTTCTAGCTTATAACATGGCACAGAGGATCAGGCATAGCACACCACAGGCACCCACTCAGCCTCGCTGTCGTCTAGATGTACCAAAGTCCATAGCTCACTAGGATGAGATTATTAGAGGCATAGTAGCTATTGAGGAGGAGGAGCTTGAGGCTTAGGAGGAGAGGAGCGAGTTTAGTGATAGTTCAGATGACGACTACCTGCCTATTCCTCAGATGCCTCCATGCAGACATGATGCAGAGGCCGGTAGTTCTAGCTCAGCTCCACCTGCACCATAGATGGACCCCGCTTTGATTGCTATCCTTGAGCGGATGTAGCAGGATCAGGCTAGACAGGCTTAGGAGACTGTTGCTAACTTTGCACAGTTTTAGGCTCGTTAGGATGAGTTCCAGCGACAGCAGCAGGTCCTCTAGTAGCAGGAGCAGCAGATGCATCAGCAACAGTTACTCATGCAGTAGTAGCTCTTAGGATTCATGCAGCATGTAGTGACAGCCATTGGGGCCCCACAGCCACAACTTTCACCCTAGATTAGTCAGCCTACTACCACTATGATGACTCTAGCAGTACAGCCTAGTGGGCTTCAGAGTCAGGGACATCCTCTAGCTCCATTTGCTTCTCCCATAGTATAGGTGTCCTAGTGGTTATCCTCACTAGTGGTAGCCTTGCAGTTCACACCACTTCAGACAGGCTTCACATCGGACCAGTCACCCTTGCTATTTGTGCTTGACACGTCAGTCTCCAAGAGTCTTGGAGCATCCTTCAGTGAGTTGACAGGGATGCCTACACTGCCACATATGTATGCCCTAGGTCCTTCTACAGTAGCTCCCATCACCGTGACTACTCAGAGGCTCCCTTCTTTTGTCGCATCTTTAGATCCTACGATAGATATACCAGCAGCATCTCAGGCAGCACCTGCCCCAGCTCAAACCCAGACTGCTTCAGCAACACTTCCAGCCATAGAGAGTCAGCCAGTATAGAGCTTAGGGTCAGATGATGATGGCGCCTAGTTCTAGCTTGCTCCTCATACCTCAACGCCCGACTTGTCCACTATAGCCTCGCCAACCGACCCTTAGGTTTTGGTGTTTGACGCCAAAGGGGGAGAGGGTTCGAGTATGTAGACTCAGGGGGAGTGACTTTTAGGGGGAGTCTAGTTAGCTATTAGTCTATTATATACATTTGGAGTTTTATTTGTGTGATACACTATTACTATTATGCATTCGTGTGTTTACTTTCATGCATACTATTATATCTATGTGATAGTGATATCTATGTGATTGTGATATATGACATGTGTGCTCTCTACTTTGAATTCCTTTATATGTCACATCACTTGTATTATACTCATTTGCTTTTGCTTCCATGTTTTACTCCAATGCAAATGAGCTTTACCACTTGTACTCATGCTTATTTCATATCTTTTGAGTACATTATGTTGGCTTGGGTCATATAAGCTTGCCTAACTCTTTTGTTCTTATTGACAAAAGCTTATATGAACCAAGCATGTCAAAAACCTCACTCTTTTACATACTCGAGGTGGTATTGTCATCAATCACCAAAAAGGGGGAGATTGAAAGCATCTAGGCCCCTAGTTGGGTTTTGGTGATTAATGACAATACAAGATTACTATGACTAACGTGTGTTTTGTAGAGGCAATTAAGTTAGGTCATGGTAATGGAGATCAATTGGGCAATCAAGGTGGTCATGCCCCTATGATGGAAATCATTTCAATTTTCAAAGGATGGACGACAAGATTAAGGATGACTAGTTCTAAGTGTCGATTGGAGTTAGAGAGACACTTAGAGTAGTTTAGGACTTTATTTCTCCTTTGGCCATACTATTAAGGGGGTATGGATGGGTAGCTTAACCTAGATGAGTCTAGTGAGTTAGGTGTGGTGCACACTTATTAAAACTAGCACTAGGTAGCTCCATAATAGTCCTATGATCCTTTGGAGCAAACTTCATTCACATATGATTGAGAGTTGGAAGTGAATGGAGGGTCAAATACTAACCGGACACTGGCCGCAGGGTCTAGTCAGTTCATTTGATCAAGGAGATTACGTCTAGCGCGACCTGATGCTGAGTGGTCATGTGACCGGACGCTGCCGTGCTAAGTGGTCATGTGATCGGACGCTGAGAAGCAGCGTTCGGTCGACTCCAGTAAGGTTCCAGAAGAGTGAATCTACAACCGGACGTGTCAAGTCAATACTGACCGGATCCTGAGGATCCAACGTCCGGTGGAGTACAGTAAGGTTCCAGTGAGGGTTTAATGCGACCGGACGCATTCGGTTAATCGTGATCGGACCCTGCCAGTGTCCGGTCAACACTCAAACACTGGTGTGCAGGTTGAACTGACTGGAGCGTTCGGTCAACATGACTGGAGTGTCCGGTCACCCCATAGAGGCACATAACGGTCCATTTTTTAGGCTGTCTTATAAATAGAAGCTCCACTCATGTGTGGAGTTACTTTTGCTCATTCCAACAGCTGAGAAACATATTTGTGAGTGCCAAGAAGAGCAAGGTCCTAGTGAGGTAATTGAGATTCGTGAATCCAAGAGAGTAGCCTCATTAGTGAATCAAGAGTAGCAAAGTGTGCATTCACCGTTCTCATTAGGCTTCGAGTGGTCAAGTGAGAGTTCATGCTTGTTACTCTTGGTGATCGCCATCACCTAGATGGCTTGGTGGTGATTGGGAGCTTGGTGATCACCCGACGGAGCTTGTGGGTGACCCAACTCAAGTTGTGAGTGGTTGTGGGTGATTCACCGTGACAAAGTATCAAAGAATCAACACGTAGAGAGCACTTGATCCTTGCGCGGATCAAGGGGGAGCTACACCCTTGCGCGGGTGCTCCAACGAGGACTAGTGGGGAGTGGCGACTCTCCGATATCTCAGCAAAACATCGCCGCGTTCCTCTCTCTCTATTTACTTTGAGTATTTACTTTGAGCAATTCAATACTTATTTTTACATTCATAGAATTGCCATGCTAGAGTAAGTTTGGAACATAGGTTGCAAGTCCTTTGTGCGTTAGATTGATAGAAACACTTTTCTAGGCACAAGGGGTTAATTGGGCTAATCATAGGATTTAATTATTGCAAGAAAATTTAGAATTAGCCCAATTCACCCCCCTCTTGGGCATCTTGATCCTTTTAGCTTGGATTACACATCAGCACATGAAAACTTTTAGCGACTGGTTGCGAAAAGAATGTCAGGGTGATGAGAGTATTGATGGGTAACTTTATTTATTAGCTAGGCAGCCATCGTGGCATATCCTCGCATACAAAGGGTACGAGATAAATGGGAATACATTTTATACAGTAGCCCAAGATAAAAGGAGCACCAACCAAAACAGTGGTGTCCGCATAGATGCCACCGACCCTAATGGAAATAAGCAAACATATTATGGCCACATAGAGGAGATATGGGAACTAAACTATGCACCTACTTTTAAGGTACCTTTGTTCAAGTGCCAATGGGTAAAGGCGACCGGAGGCAGGGTAGCAGTCGGCAACCAATATGGAATGACAACCGTGGACCTCAACAATATTGGGTACAAAGACGAACCGTTCGTCTTTGCCAAGGATGTGAATCAGGTGTTCTATGTCAAGGACATGGCTACAAAACCGAAGAGAGGAAAAAACAACAACGACCCAATCAATGAGCCAAAGCGCCACATAGTTTTCATGGAGAAGAAACATCGTCAGAATTGAAGACAAGTCAGACATATCAGAATATTATATAAAGGATGACTGAATTCCACCCTTCACAGTGACTAAAGACCCAAGCATCCAGCTAAATGATGAGGACACTCCATGGTTACGGCGCGATCATAACCAAGGGATATATGTTAAGAAAAAGTTCACTACTGTGCCCGCTTGATATATATAGTGATGTATTAGACCTATTATGTAATAATTGTGACTTCAGATTTATTGTTGTGTTTTCATATTTTCTACAGTTCAAATGAATTTTCTGCTAGATGGTGGATTTCCCGTGGAGAATGTGTGATGAAAAACCAAATGATGAATGTTAATAAGATGTGAAAACTAATTTCCTATTGAAAAACAATAGTTTTAATGATTTTAATTAAGTAGTATATTTTTGCATGGTGTAAATTGTAATTATTATTTACACTATGTCAAATATTTATACAGTAAAACAAAAGAGTTTAGTTTATAAATTTTTGTTGCGTATAATAATGTAAAACCAAGTCAAAGAATTTTTTTTATAATTTTTTTGGATAATATTTTATTTATTAGGCAATTAATAACTCTCTGCATATTTATATAAAAGAAATATATAAAAAAGGAAAAAACTTACTTTACTTCCGGGTGGATCAACCACCCGGGACTAAAGGTGGTGCTTTAGTCCCGGGTGTATACACTAGCCGGGACAGATCCCCCCTTTACTCCTAGGTGGATCAACCACCCGGGACTAAAGGTAGAGCTGTAGTTTTCACAGCCCACCCAAATGCCCTTTACTCCCGGGTCGTGGGTACACCCGGGACTAAAGCTCAGACCTTTAGTCCCGGATGTAATAATAGCCCGGGACTAAAGATTCTTTAGTCCCGGTTGGTAGCTCCAACCGGGACTAAATGTATCCCTTTATAACCCATGCCCTAGTTCTCTTCCTCTCTGTCTCCGCCACGTCGTCGCCTCATCTTCTCCACCAGATCGATCCAGCAGTGCCGCTGCTCCCAGGCAACCACCCTACCCTCGCCTCGTCAGTGCGCCTCTTCTCTGACCGGCCAACGCGCTTCTTCTCCGGCCAGCCAGCGTGCCTCGCTTGTCCTCGCTGGAGTGCGCGTCATCCTCATCCCCAGCCCCAACCTCGCTCATGCTCACCAGAGCGCACTGAGCCTTCACCGCGCTGCCTCACCAGAGCTCGCCCAAGCCTTCCCCGCGCGCGCTGCCTCACCGGAGGGTGGCCGAGTCTTCCCCGTGCTGCCACACCGGAGCTCGCCCGAGCCTTCTTCGAGCGTGCTGCCTCACCGGAGTGTGGCCGAGCCTTGTAATTAGTTTCGATCTCTTGTATGTGTCTGTCTGTAGCATTATATGTTTGAGCATGTTTGAGTTTCTATAAAACACGACGTACGGGACGGCGGAGAACTCGTGCTGCCGATCGACTCCACGTGGCTGCGGTGCCCAACGGCGTGGCTCGTTTCCATCAGTAGCGCCAGGCAGGCGTCAGTCGTCGTCGTTTAGCTCTGCCGGTCATGGTTTTGCGGTTGCATTGCTGTCTTGTGCACTTCGTTCGTAGAATCAGAGCCCGAATAGCCGGCCTGACAGTTTTCGTTTCGTTGCTGCGGTCCAGGGTGCAATGCAACGCAATGATAATTGACAATGCGTTGCTAGGTCAAAATATGGTCATTTCTATGGACTCCGTGACTAAACATTTTATTTTAACTTTTTATGAAATGAAAAACTTAGAAAATAGTTAGAAAATTGTAGAAAATCCGTACTAGTTGAACTTGCGGACTGTGATCAGCTCGGCGAGCATGTTCTCTACCGAGCGGTAACGAACGTTAAGGAGGAGCTTTGATTCTACGAGGGAGAGCGGTAACGGTTGTGGAAGACTATGTTCCCTTCCTTGTAGAATCAAAACTCTTCCTTGGCCACGTACGGTGCCGTCCGGTGGAGAAATGCTCGCCAAAATGATCACGTAAGCAAGGTCAACTAGTACGGATGGTTATTTATTGAAACATGTTTTTGAGCTATAATTTGATGGATATTTAATAACTTTAGACCTACAAATGTCACAAATGTTACTATCCTCGGCAACCTAAACGCCCGCGAGCTCGCCGATATCGAGCAGGTCACTTAGAATTATTTTTTTCCATGAAATAAAATACTTAGAAATCATGCCTTTTATTTTTTAGAATTAATTTTTCCATGAAATGAAAAACTTAGAAAATAGTTAGAAAAATGTAGAAAATCCGTATTAGTTGAATTTGCAGACCGTGTTCATCTCGGCGAGCATGTTCTCTGCCGAGCGGTAATGGATGTCAAGGAGGAGCTTTGATTCTACGAGGGATAGCGGCAACGGTCGTGGAAGACCGTGTTCCCTTTCTCGTAGAATCGAAGTTCTTCCTTGGCCAAGTATGGTGCTGTCCGGTGGAGAAATGCTCGTCGAGATGATCACATCAGCAAGGTCAACTAGTATGGATGGTTATTTATTGAAACATGTTTTTGAGCTATAATTTGATGGATATTTGATAACTTTTGACCTACAAATGTCATCTGGAAATGTTACTATCCTTGGCAACCTAAACGCCCGCGAGCTCACCGATATCGAGTAGGTCACTTAGAATTATTTTTTCATGAAATGAAATACTTAGAAATCATGCCTTTTATTTTTTAGAATTAATTTTTCCATGAAATAAAAAACTTAGAAAATAGTTAGAAAATTGTAGAAAATCCATACTAGTTGAATTTGCGGACCGTGCTTATCTCGGCGAGCATGTTCTCTACCGAGCGGTAACGGACATCAAGGAGGAGCTTTGATTCTACGAGGGAGAACGATAACGGTCGTGGAAGACCGTGTTCCCTTCCTCGCAGAATCGAAGCTCTTCCTTGGTCAAGTACGGTGCCGTCCGGTGGAGAAATGCTCGCTGAGATAATCACGTAAGCAAGGTCAACTAGTACGGATGGTTATTTATTGAAACATATTTTATTTTTTTATAGATATATCTAGTGGAGT